>NC_082681.1:5098981-5402314 GCF_025265405.1 Mesoplodon densirostris | reverse complement strand
TACATCATTAACCAGAGCTTCACAATATCATGGTATCTTAAATTTTCTTAATAAACAATATTTTTCACTTAGTAAAAAATAACTAGTGATAAAAGAAGACAAGATATGATCCAAGTACTTAAAGGAAAAAGTGAAGAATTGAAACAGATCCTTTAGTCCTAGTTAGCTGAGTTCTTTTTTTAAATCATGAATGGATATTGGATTTCATCAAATGCTTTTTCTACATTAAGTTATGATTGTATGACTTCTGTTCTTTAGCTTGTTAATATGGTGGATTACACTAGTTGATTTTGAACGTTGAATCAGCCTTGCATACCTGGAATAAATCCTGCTTGGTTATGGTGTATAATTTTTTCATACTTTGTTGTATTTGATTTGCTAATATTCCATTGAGGATTTTTGCATTAATGTTCATGAGAGATATTGATCTGTAATTTTCCTTTCTTGTAATGCCTTAGTCTGGTTTTGGTATTGGTGTAATGCTGGCCTCATAGAATGAGTTAGGCAGTGTTTGCTCTGCTTCCAGTTTCTGGAAGGGATTGTAGAGTATTGGCATAGTTTCTTCCTTAAATGTTTGGTACAATTCACCAGTTATACCATCTGGGCCTCATGTTTTCTGTTTTGGAAGATTTACAATATTCATTCAATTTTAAAATAGATATAGACCTCTTCATATTAATTATTTCTCCTTGTGTAAGTTTGGTAGCTTGTACCTTTTAAGGAATTGATCCACTTCATCTAAGTTATCAAATTTGTGAGCATAACATTGTTCATAGTATTCCTTTATTATCCTGTAGTCCATGGGATCAGTAGTGATGGCTCTTCTTTCATTTCTGATATTAGTAATTTTTTTCTTCTCTTTTTTTCTTGGTTTGACTGTTTAGAGTTTTATCACTTTTACTGATCTTTCAAAGAATCAGCTTTTGATTTCAATGATTTTCTATACTGTTTTTACTGTTTTCAGTTTCATTGATTTCTGCTCCAATTTTTATTATTTCTTTTATTCTACTTCCTTTAGGCTTAAATTGCTCTTCTTTTTGTAGTTTCCTAAAGTGGAAGATTAGATTATTGATATTAGATCTTTCTTCTTTTTTAATATGTGCATTTCATGCTATAAATTTCCCTCTAAGCATTGCTTTTGCTGCATCCCACAGATTTTGATAAGTTGTATCATTTAGTTAGCAATATTTTTTAGATTTATTTGAGCCTTCTTCTTTGACCCATGTGTTGTTTGTAAGTAGGTTGTTTAATTAATTTGACGATTTTCTAGCTATCTTTCTGTTTTGATTTCTAATTTAATTCCATTGTGATATATGAATATGTTTTATATGATTTCTACTCTTTTAAAATTGTAAGATGTATTTTATGACCCACAACGTGGTCTATATTGGTGAATGTTCCATGTGAGCTTGTGTATTCTGTGGTTGTTGAATGGATTATTTTATTATATTTTCATGCTGTATTAGATTTAAGTTTAAAAAACCTTTTCAAATTATGTTACCTGCTATAGATCATTTTACCTACTCCTCTGTCTGGCGGCCAGTCCCTGTTCTCTTCAGCAACAGTGAGGTAGATACCTTTTCCTCAGAGAAGAGAAATCTATGGTTTGTTGCCTTTGCCAGTAACGAAAATGTGGGATATCTAGGTGGCAAAGCTGTTGCCTTTGGCACCTTTCATAAGAACCATATCAAAACAGCCAGGATGTCTCTCTGTTGGTGATCATACCTACTCTTTTCAGGTTAGCACCTCTGGTCACCACCATACACAGTATCCAAATCAATTTGAGTGGTCTCATTCACCTTGCTGAAAGGATTAGGGTAGCAGATAATTTGAGCATCACTGGTCACCAGAGAAGTGATTCCTTTTGTGCCCACAAAGATCTTTCTCCCTTTGCACAATTTGTATGTGGCCTCTTTGGGCATAATATGATGAACAGCAAAGCAACACTTGGTGTCCTGAATTGGTCTTGTCAATGCTGATGACCTCCATAAAACCAGCAGGGTAGGCTATATCAGTTCAGACCTTACCATCAGCCTTAATGAGCTGCTGCATGCAGATCTTCTTTACCTCCTACTGGAGCATACTTAAGTCTGTTACTTAGGAAAATGATGAGGGGGAAACATTCTCTCAGGTTGTGGGGTTTGGTAGATGGACAAGGAGCAAACACGTTGGACAGTTTATCCAGTGTCCAATGTTTTGGAGTTGCTACACACTTCAGATGCTTCTGGGAACTATGAGCCATGGCTGCGCTTGGTACTGAAAGAGCTGCATGGAGTATTCTATAAATGTCAATTACATTAAGTCTATTGATAGTGCTGTTCAGGTCATCTACATCCCTACTGACTTTCTGCCTGCGTGATGTATCAATTACTGACAGAGGGTGGTTGATGTCTCCAACTATAATTGTGGATTTCTGTATTTGTTTTTTCAGTTCGAGCAATTTTGGCCTTGTGAAATAAAAGTGTCCCTATCTGCAGATGGCATGATTGTTTATGCAGAAATCCCAGGGAATCTATGTAAAAAACTCTTAGAACTAATGAGTTCAGCAATGTTGCAGGATACAAGATCAACATACAAAAATCAATTGTATTTCTGTATGCTAGCAATGAACATGTAGAAACTGATAATTTAAAGTTGGACAAAATATACTTAGGTGCCCTCAAGGAGCTTGCAGTGTAGCTATGTACTGATCTGTGCTGTGGCCCAACACAGATGAGCCTGGCCCATCAGATCCTCTAAGGAAGTTGTGGCTGGGAACTTCTAAAGGATGAGGTAGTGAGCAGTGGGAGCAGAAGCTGGAAGGCCATGAGGTCAACAGAGGTCAGAGGAGTCATAAGAAGAGACGTACCTCTGCCAAGTTCTTGGGAGGCTGAAGTTATCAGGGAGCATGAACCACAATAGTGTAGAAGCCATGAATAGAGAAGTAAATAGTAGAGGGTGAGGAAATCAGTTTGTGACAGTAGCTATGGGCAATCAATGCAGAGTAGCTGGGCCATGTTAGTGGTCTGAGTGAAGATCCACAGAATTCTGGGTTCCCATGTATGTGCGTTGTGGTTGTCAGGACAATTTAGGTGACAAGTGATGGAAACCCACCTCAAACTAGCTTGAGCCAAAAAGGCATTTATTGGTTCACTAGACTGGGAAGTTCAGGGCTTGAGCTGGCTTTAGGGGCTTAAAATTGCTAGGGCTTTGCCCCTCCTTCTTTGTCTTGGGATGTTTTTTTCTCAAAAATTGACTTCATTCTGCAGATAATTTATTTCTTCTGTAGACAGCCACTGATGACAGAAGTTAGCTGGTTCTTAGTGCTTTTGGTGCTAGCAGAGAGAGGGATCCTCACCCACCATGCACTTCTTCTCTGTGAAGAGTCTCACCGACCCAGCCTCAGTCAGGTGTTCACCCCTAGACCAATTCCTCTGGCTAGAGAGATGGATTATCCTCACTGGCCAGTCTGAGCTACGATTAACAGCCTCCTCCCTCTCTCAATTAACCATATTAATTGAGGAGGAGTAGTTTCCTAAAGGAGAAACCCGGTATTCTTAGAAGACGGAGGAAGGGTTATGGGCTGACCAAAGCAGTCATGTCCACTCCATGGAGTCCCCTCTCTCCCCACTTGAGGAAACTGGAAGGAATCTCTTCCTGGGAACCAGAAGGCTCTCCCTAGAATAAGTGCTGCCTGTCATGTCTCTCCTTTGGTTTTGGTTTTCTTGGTGTTTAGGGAAGTTCTGTGTGGCATGGTAAGGGGAAACAGCAATGAGATTTGAGTCTGTACCAGCAGAAGGGGGCATGATGACCTTCCTGGCAGAGCTAGGCATTGTCAGCATTGTGCTTGAGGAAGCAGAATCATGTGCTGGGGCATGGAATGGGCCCCAGCAAGGGCAGCTTGTGACTGGTGAGTGGAGAGGAGAGGAGTCTGGGAAAGTAAGGGATGGAGAGCTGCTGGTTGCCATGTGATGGGAGAGCGCCACTGGGGCCTTGAGAGACCCAAGTGTACACACCACTGTGGGCATCCCTGGCTTCCTGAGTGCACGTCTCTCCAAATCCTTTAGTTATAACACTATTTAGGCTGTCTTAAATCTTTTTTTTTAACGACTAAATATACAAATAAAAAAATAATTAATATTGTGAGATTAACAATTTATACTCACGCTACCCAGATAGGCAAAGAAGTTCAGCCTTCCTAACTTCCTATAATTCTTCTTATCTCACTTTGAAACTCCTGTTCCCGTGATGTAGAAGAGAAAAATCGTGGACTTGGTAATTAAAGGATACGAACTCTTCTGCAGATTAAGGCCATTGTTTTTTTAGGTACTTCAAACTAACTAAATGCTCAGTCTTTTCGACTTTCTTCTCCAAACACTTCTGCTATCCAAGATGGCATCTGGCATGGGGAGATTCCTATGTATCTTCAGGGAGAGGGAGTCCCAGATCCACCCGGGGGTCTCTGTGCTGCCCTCTGCGTTCTTGCTGGCCGCTGTGGCCATGTCCTTTGTCCTACCTGGTCACTGGGTGTCTTGCTGCCATCTGCTGCTGAAGGGTGCATTAATGAAACTCGGGAGGTGGACCACCAAGCCCTGATCATGCCACCACTTCCCCACTCAGCCCAATCTTGGGTCTTATTGGTGCTGAAGATCTTCCCCAAGCACTAATGTGTGTGAAGTGCCGTGGCACCATGATTTCAAGAGAATGGGTAATTGGACAGTTTAATACTCTGTATCATTGAATTTAAGAAGCACTGTTATTTTGCATACCCCTAACAAAGTGAATATGTTGCCAGCTAAACCATGAAATGCCATTGCTTGTAAGATGCGTCTCAATTTCAGAGATGAGAAAAGTGCATCTCAGAATCATTAAAATATGGCACTTTGTAATTAATGTAATGGTTAAGAGCCCTGATACTAGAGCCAGGCTGCTTGGGTTTGAATCCCAGCTCTGCCATGTCCAAGCTCTGGGGTCTTGGGCCAGTCACTCACTATCACTGTGCTTTCGTTTCCACGACGGTATAACAGGGATAGATCAACTTCCTGGTGGTGTTGTGAGGATTGAATATATGTGTAAAGCATTCCAAATAGTGCCTGGCACATAGTAAGCACTATATGTGTTTGCTATTTCTATTATAAAATATCCATCACATCTGCAAATAAGGGATAAACTGCTTTACCACCACCTCACCGGGTAAGCAGGGCTCTTGCCAGCCCTCCACCAACCTCTTGGCAGCCCTTGCCCAGAACGAGTTCCTTGCTGCCCCACTGCCAATTGGGGGCTGTCAGGCACCAGTGGGTCCATAAGCTAACCTGGGTATGTCTGAGGCCCGTCATTTCCAACCAGATCTCTCATCACTGTAATCCGCAGACACTTCAGGAAAGACAAGCCCCTTTCTCACCCAATGTCCCCCTCCCCTTATCGCTATGACCATTCTCACTTTGGCTTCTCCCAACTCTTGCCCGTCCCCGTCAAGCTCTTTCCAAGAACTCCCATTCCACTGCAAACAAATGCCACTACACTCTCAATCTCTTCCCAGAAGGCTTTCTTCACTGTCTTGCAGCCCTAACTGGAGAATGGCCACACCCCCGCCCTCCCACTGTTAGGGTGCAAACTCCTCCACCACAACCCATCTTGGGGAGAGAGGGGGCAGATTCTCCCAGCTCCTTTATGCTGGGTCTAGACTAGAGCATGATTATTCTATTGTCAAAGTTCACCCTTCTATGAGCCTTAAACTATCAAGCTGAACATTCTGTCTTAAAAACAAAGGAGTTTTAAATTATGCAATTAATACATGATAAATCTTCCTTTTAAAAATGTCATTCTTCCCAGATAAAGCCAGCCCTTGGCCCTATCCCTGGCTGCTCTTCAGTGAATCCCAGTTATCTGGTTGGTGCATCTCTGTCCTGACCTTTTCCTCTGCAGTAACCCATATACAGAAATGTAGAGTTTTGGTGTGTGTTAAAAAAATCCAAAGCTACAAATGGCTTCTTACTATAAACATCGTTCTGTAACTTGCTTTTTTCACCTATCTTTCCTGGCAGTCTTTCCAAGGGCAATTCTACTTAATTTTTTAAAGTGGCTGCATTGCAGCTCTTTTTGCAAATATCACATTTCTTTAGCCATTCCTCCAACATGAACATTTATGTTGTTTTCATTATTCCCCATTATAAGAAAATGCAGTGATAAACAGCTTTCTATGTGTTGGCTTGCAGACAGGGAGAATGCTTCTTCATTCTTAATAGTTTTAAGAGAATAATCACTTTATTGTTTTACAAAACTGAAGGAATTTAAGAATTACAATGAAGAAACAAGTAACTCACCAACAACTTCATTGCCCAGAAAAGAAAGAAATACGGTTACCATTTGGGGAATAGCTATGTCCAGGTAGAACACAGCAAGCTGTCTAGAAAGAATTTTATAATACTGGGATCATACCAGTCATGTTGTTTTTAATAAAAAGTGTGAAATTTGGTTTTACTTGAATTTAAAGTATAAAAAAGGAGCTAGTGTAAAAATAAAGGTACTGCTGAACTTGATGTAAATGTTCCTTCCCCCAAGGTGTATTAGCTCCGGAGAGGCCCCTCCGGGGGACAGAAGGGTGATCACGTGGTTGTAAAGTGATTGAAAAACATTCTTTCCTTTTCTTCCTCTCCCCTCACCTCCCCCCTTTTGAAATCTACATATCTACTCTCAATTGACCCTCCACAAAGGAAGATGAGACTTGTTCTCATCTTTTCAATCTTTCCACCTCATTTTCTTGTTCTCCCACTTTCCAATTTTTGTTGGTTATTTTGGCTTCACTTTTTAAATAGTTATAATGCACTCTATTCTGCAAGGCTGTGACTCTTCCGGTCATTTAGTGGAGATTCTATAGTTAGCCTTAGTTTCATATTTTAATGGATTCAATAGAAATAAATAGCTAATGCTCATAGCTCTCTGTTTCTGAATTCTGATCTACCCCTTGGCTGGCAAGATTTTTCTCATCGGGTATGTTTTTCAAGAAGGGCTAATGCATACTCAATTCCCTGAGTCTTTCCCGACTGTGAATAGCATTTATCCTTGAATAATACATTGGCTGGGTGAAATATTCGAGTCATACTTTCTTTCCCTCAGAACTTTGTAGAACATCGCTCCACTGTCTTCTGGCACTGATAGTTATCTATGGAGAAGTACAGGAAAGTCTGGTTTTTATTCCCTTTGGTGATTTGCTTTTTCTGCTTGACTATCTGAAGAACTCTCTACTTCAAGTTAAATAATTTAATCAAGACATGCCTCCAAGTTAATGATTCTGTATCCATTTTTTCTTCATATGTGGTATGCTTTTATGACCTGCTGATTCAGTTCTTGCTTTATTTTGAGAAAATTTATTCTCAATAGACCTCTGAATATTTTCTCCTATTTTATTTATTAAGTTCTCTTTGAGCACTTATTTTATTAAATCCATTCATCCACTCAGTCAACAAATATTTATTAAGGGTCCACCAAGTGCCTGGCATTGTGCCAGATAAAAATCCCTGCCTTCCTGTAGTTGACATTTTAGTGGGATGAAGATAACAGGAAATAAACAAAATAAACACATATAGTAGATAGTGTATTCGATGGTGATAAGTGCTATATAAATTAGGGAATATATGGGGCTAGAATCCTAAATAGGGTAACCAGGGAAGGCCTCCTGCAGGAGGTGACATTTGAGAAAGGCTTCAGCTTCTCTTGATTTGCATTTCCCTGATCAATAATGACGTGGTCTCTCTCTCTTTCTCTCTCTCTCTGTCTCTCTCTCTCTCTCTCTCTCTCTGTGTGTGTGTGTGTGTGTGTGTATACAGACAGACAGTAGAGAGAGACAGAGAGACAAACAGAGACACAGAGACTATACATATTTCCTTTCCTGTGAAATACCTGCTCATGTCCTCTGCCTGTTTTCATTGCAACGCTTACCCACTTTTTAATGATTTGTAGTTCCTTGCCTTGGATATTTTGTTGTTTATATATGCGGCAAAAATCTCCCAATCTCAGACTAGTCCTTTTGTTTTGATTATGATGTTCTGTTTTTTAAAAATTATTTGTTTATTTATTTATTTGTTTGGCTACACCCGGTCTTAATTGCGCCACGTGGAATCTTTGGTTGTGGTATGTGGAATCTAGTTCTCTGACCAGGGATCAGACTCAGGTCCCCTGCATTGGGAGTGTGGAGTCTTAACCACTGGGCCACCAGGGAAGTCCCTTATCGTGTCTTTTGAGTGGGAGAATTTCCTACTTATTGATCTTTTCTTAGTTAGTGCATTTTGGGGCTTGGTTAAGAAATTCTTCCCCACCCCAAAGCCAGAACGCTATGGTCCACTAAAAATTTTTAAGTTTTACTTTTGATATTTAAGCATTTGATCCATCATCTGGAGTTGATTTTTGTGCGTGGTGTAAGATGGGGCAAAACATCTGGAAGGCTACATACTCAACAGTTAACAGTGGTGACCTCTGGGGGTGAAGGACTTTCAGTTTTGGGGTTTTTAAAAGATTATTTATTTAGTTAGTTATTTAGTTTATTTTTGGCTGCATCAGGTCTTAGTTGTGGCAAGCGGGACCTTCTCTGAGGCATGAGGGATCTTTCTTTGTGGTGCACGGGCTTCTCTCTAGTTGAGGCGCACGGCCTCAGTAGTTGTGGTGCACGGCCTCAGTAGTTGTGGCACACGGGCTTAGTTGCCCCAGGGCATGTGGCAATCTTAGTTCCCTGACCAAGGATTGAACCTGCATCCCCTGCACTGCAAGGCGGATTCTTTACCACTGGACCATCAAGGAAGTCCCGACTTTCAGTTTTGTTTTTTTTTTTAAATCTTTTATCAAAGTAATATATAAATGCAATTTAAAATCGTAGCAGTTTCCATATAAGTGGACTAATCTTGAAAAACAGTTGGGCCCACTCTCCTCCCCATTCCTGCACATCACTCTACAGAGATAACATGTTCAAATCACATCTTTTTAAAGTGGTATTAACCTCCTATATTCAAAATAACATTCTTATACTAATATTCCTTGATTTTTCATTTTACACATGATTTAATCAGGCCTAACTATTTTAAGATGAGGAGTGGTCTCTCTCACACTAGCGGGCACCCCTATACTCCCTCTTTCCCCTGCTCCCAATATAGTTCTATCATAATCTTTGGTGGAATAAATGTTCAGTGTTTACATTATCATGACTATGTAGATATCGTTCACAGCCAAACAATATCTTTCTTTCCCGTTACAACACACCTTTTGATTTTTCCTGGAGTCAATACTTGCTGCCTTTAGTTGATGTGCTTTCATTTTCTCTGCACCTATGATTCAGTGTTCTTCCAGGCTTTCTCATCAGAGATGTAAAATTCCTTGTAATACAGCCACACACATCAGATTTGCTTCCTTGTTTTTCACCCTTGGGGATCGCCTTCTTACAATGACTTGTTCTTTAGACGTAGTGCACAACTCTCAGCCTGGAGATTCTCTTCTCCTCCCTCTTTCTCTCCCATTTTCTTAGATCACATGTTACCCTCTTTTATGTTTTAATACTCCATTTTGAGGGGGCATCCTCTGTTAGCTTCCTGAGAAAGTGTGCATGGGAGTTACATATTTTGGGGGATTGTATATGTTTGCAAATAGCTTTATTTCCCCCTCACGTGTGATTGATACTTTGCTGGATATAGAATTCTAACTTGGAAACAATTTTCTCTGAAAAAATGTAAGGCATGCCTTTACTGTCTTCTAGCTTCCATTACTGCAACTAGTCAGCCATGTACCATTCTGATTACCAATCTTTGGAACCACCTTTCCTTTTCTGAAGCTTTGAGGATCTCCTCCTTATCCATAGTATTCTGAATTCTTATGATGCTGTATATTCATGTGGGTATTTTTTTCATTTATTTTGATAAGTACTTGGTGGGGACTTTTCAACTTCACATCTTTCATGAAGACTCACGTCCTTTAGTTTTGAGAAATTTCACTGTATTATTTTTTCTCTCCTCTATTTAGTCTGCTCTCTTTTGTTGGAACTCCTATTAATTGAATTTTGGACCTCATAGACAGATACCCTAATTTTTAAAATATTTTCTTTCTTCTCTCTCTATCTCTTGGAGAGTCTCTCGACTTTATTTTCAAACTTCCTCTTGAATTTTAAATTCCAACTATCATATTTTTAAAGTTACCAATAGCTTTTCCTTTGCCTCTTTCCTTTCCCATAACCTCCTCTCCTTCTTTAATTATTGCAACATCTTGCTGTATCTCCCTTAATATTGATGTTTGTTTGAAATGTGCCTTTTCTGCTTCCGCTGGAATCTGTGTGTGGGGATGTGTTGCCGGTGGGCAGGTGGGAAGCTGGTCACCTGGTGGCCTTAGCTTCCAGAGTTCTGGGAGCTGGGGGAGAGGGAGACATCACTTAGCGTGCAGGTTTGCTAATCTCTCTGCTTGCCCTCCCATCCTTCACAGTGCCTGGTGTTCAAAGTTTCACAGAGAATAAACCTCTTGCCTCCTGACTGGAGGTATGATACCTGACTGGCTGGGATAGAAATGGGGACCTGCCCCTTATAAGATTTTTAATAAACCCTTGTATTTTCAACCCCATGCATTACCCTGCCTTCCTTGGTGCCTGGCATCTCCAATTCTGAAGACTCTGGGTTCTCTGGAAATCAGCTTGCTTCTCCCCTCTGGTGGCTTCCTCTAGCTGGTTAAGTCAGCCACTGTTCCTCTGTCCACGTTCCAGATTCTGAAAATCGCCATTTATCTTGCAGATCTTTTCTTTTGCTCTTTTTGCCATTGTGAGTTTATAATACTTTAAAACATCCCTTTAGACTCAATCTGAGTGAGGTTTCTGGAGGGAGCAGAATAAACTCATCTGTTCAATCTGCTATGCTTAACCGGAATTGTTAACCAATTCTTTTCCTTTTCTTTAGAACCTCTGTTTCAAAGAATTAATCATAACCCTTGGTTTACAGTACACTATCACTACTGATTTTTTCACAGCCTTAATATATTCATTTTAATTGTTTAAATTAATATAAAGTCTGCCTTTGATCCTTATATCCAACTTGAGAACTAAGACATTACCCTTATCTGACATCTGGCTTTGTGCTCGTCTTCTATCCTATTCCCTGTCTCTCCCATAATTAAGAGGTAATCATTATCCTGAATTTTTGTATTTATAATCGAAATGCATATATATATATATATATATGTAATTTTATCATATGTATGCAATAGATTGTCGTTTTCTTTTCGAAATTCATAAAAAAAGGGTCACACCATATATGTAATCTTGGCTTGCTTTTTTCACTCAACATTGTTACTAACATTTTTCCATGTTATTTTAAAAAATTTTAGTTCATTCACTTTCACCACTGAATAATATACCATAATTTGTTTATTCATTCTCCTGTTGTCATTTGCGTTGTTCTCGTTTTGTGCTATTGTGGGCAGTGCTGCTGTGAACATTCTTATACAGGTCTCCTATTGTACTTAGAAGTGACTGCTACATTGTAGGGAACACAAACATCCTACTCCACAATATTAGGCCAAATTGTTTTGGCTAAGTTGTAGTACCAATTTTCACTCCCATCAGAAAAGCATAAGATATTCTGATGTCCCTCATCTACTAGAACAAGAGCAGTGACTTTGTTTGTCTTGTTTGCTCTTGTGTTGCTGCATCCCCAGAGCCTAGAACAGTGCCTGGCTCAAAGTAGATGCTGAATAAATATTTTCTCACTGAATGAATCCACGAATGTAAGGGTGATTCAACGTCCGAAAATTCACTGTTAACATTAATCACATCAACCAATAGTTCAGAGGTGACTGAGCACATGATAATTTCAATAGATACCAAAGAGATATTTGATAAAATTTAACAAATATTTCTAGTAAAGATTTGGTAAGCTCCCTGATTTAAAAAACCAATTCCAAATGAATAGCTCAAATTGTAGCTAATTGTGAAACCCTAGAGATTACTGACAGTAGTGTAACACCAACTTATTTTTTCTTCTTGCCCTTTTACTGGGACTTACTAAACACTAGATGCTGTGATAAATACCTTACACATACCATAGGATTAACCCTCATGCCAATCTTATGAGGTCTGTGGTATCTTCTTTTTACAGTCAATGACATGGTGGCCCTGCAAAGGTAACCCCTGTACCAAAGTCACTCAGCAAGTTTGGGAGGCAGCTATGACACAAAGTCAGTGGCTGGCAGGGGTGGGGGGTGGTAAGGATTGGGCTTGATTGTGCCCCAGAATAACAATGAGCATCAAAAGAATAAACTCCAATCAGCCCACAGATGTGAAAAATAGTTCCTCTTCACTAATAAACAGAGAAGTGCAAACGAAAGCAATAATGCCTATCAAATGAGCAAGTATTTTTAAGAAGGTAGAACTGCCAGTGTTGGTGCAGGTACAAGACGGTGGGTGCTATCTTTCAGCACTGGGAAGTGCACATGGTTCAGTCTTTCTGGAAGGCAACTGTCAGCCCATAGTTTAAGCCGTGTGACTGTTCATTTTCTTTGACCCAGCAATTCTGCTTCTAGTAGTTTATCCTTAGGGAATAATTCTGGATGTGGGCAAAGACTGAGTTACAAGGATATTCAGTGCAGAGTAATCTTACAAAATAACATGTACAGCATGAATTCCATTTTTTTGAGGTGTGTATACATATTTCTATACATATCTATCTCTATGTATCTATCTATATCATCTACCTACCTATCTATCCATCTATCCATATATAGAGGGGAGGAAAGAGAGAGGGAGAGAAGAAACATATCAAAATAGTAACAGTGATTTTTCTCAAGAAAACCAGATTACATGTCATTTTTTGTTTTGTTCTGAACACTTCATGCTATTTTCTAAAGGCTTATAATGATCATATATTAGCCTTGTAATCAGAGAACACAATAAAATTATTTTCCTTCTGGAAATAAGGTGGGTGCTTTCTTTTCTCATACTTTGGCTTTTGAGGTGGGATTACCTGTGTTTGTTCCTCCAACAAACCATCCCTCTGCCAGGGATGGGGATACAGCAGTGAACGACAGAGTCTGAGCTCCCGCTTGTGTGGAGCTGACATTCTAGTGCGGCGTGACATTAAACAAACAACATGCAGATACATAGGAACCATGTCTACAAGGGATGTGTGCTATCAACGACAATCAAGATGGAGCGAGGGGTAAAGGGTGATGTTTTAGATTCAATGGTCAAGGAAAGTCTGTCTGTGGAGGTGATATTTGTGGAGGAGGTAGGGGAGCTAGTCCCCTGGGTATCTAGGGGAAGACTGTTACAGGCAGAGGGGACAGCACATGCAAAGGCCCTGAGGCAGGACTGTGCTTAAAATGTTGGAGGTCCAGCAAAGAGGCTGGTGGCCCGAGAGCAGAGGGAGTGAGGAGGGGCGGAAGGAGCTACCTTCAGACAGGTTATGGACACCAGATCAGGTGAGGCCTTGTTGGCCCAGGGGGTGATGTGGCTTCTGGCTGCCTCTGCAGGAAGAGATCAGTTCCTGCTGGTCCTGGGTGGGAGCAGCCTGCACACCCAGGCACACACTGCTTGTTCCTGCAGCCCGCTCTTTCCCTGGTCCTTTTTTGGGGCGGCAGACAGAATCTTGGTGCTGCCTTATGGATCTGAAGCTTCCACCAGAGGCTTACATCATATGATGGCAGGGTGGGTTACAGGGATATTTACATTCTTCTTTTTGTTTGTAAGTGCTTCTTCACTTTTCTGAAATGCACATGAGTTACTTTCTTTTTTTTTTTTTTTTTTTTTGCACGAGTTACTTTCATTACCAAAGACAGTTATTTTAAAAAAAAATGACAAAGGCAAAAACTGTAGCAACAGGGAATTATTATTATTTTTATTTTTTTTATTTTTTTGCGGTACGTGGGCCTCTCACTGTTGTGGCCGCTCCCGTTGCGGAGCACAGGCTCCGGACACGCAGGCTCAGCGGCCATGGCTCACGGGCCCAGCCACTCCACAGCACGTGGGATCTTCCCAGACCGGGGCACGAACCCGTGTCCCCTGCATCGGCAGGCGGACTCTCAACCACTGCGCCACCAGGGAAGCCCAGCAACATGGAATTATTAATGATGCAATTTGAGGGGAGAAAAAGCAGAATGTAATATCTTTTGTATCTGATGATAATAACAAGACAAGCATATTGGTGCTTGTGAGGAGGTCCAAAAGGGAGAAGAAGAATGCTCTGCTCGAATAGGGGGTTATGGCTACTTTTCTTTCATTTCAAAATTGTCTTAATATTGTCATATTGTTTTCTAGAGACAGGGCAGGAACTGACACATGTTCCTGACTCCCTGGGCTGCTTACAGGAAGTGTCTCAAGTGCCACTTGGGCCTGGTGAGTCAGGAGTCCCCAAAGTGCACGTTCCTTGTTCACTCTGTAACTGATGGGTGGTTTATTTTTTATTTTTTTATTCCTTTTCAGATTCTTTTTCCATTTAGGTTATTACAGAATATTGAACAGAGTTCCCTGTGCTATACAGTAGGTCCTTGTTGGTTACCTAGGTCCTTGTTGGTTATCTATTTTAAATATAGCAGTGTGTACATGTCAGCCTGATGGGTGGTTTAGAATGCAGATCAAGGAAACTGCTCATCTCTCCAGCTTCTGTGTCCAGAGTAGTTTCTTGTAAGTAAAGGGCCATCACTCTATCAAAACACACAGGGAATTCAGGGGCATTCTTAAGACCATTCCAGCAGAGCTTGGGAGACCACGCAAAGATCCTTTGGTGTGAACTAGTATAGCTGCAGTCAGGACCCTGTGTACTGAACAAGATGGCTCTTTACCCCTGCTGGCCATCCCTACACCCAAGTACTCCGTCTGTGCTATGGTGTCACCCTTGTTAGCTCTGGACGTCACTCAAAAATCCTTAGCAGAGTTTGCAGGGTTTCTGATGGTTCCAAATTGGACACTCTTGGGTTCCGATTATACAAATGATGTAGGGTAAGGGGGAGAGTGTCTGTATTGTTTCCATTTTACTTCTGAGGACAGAGGCCAAGAGAAGCAGTCATCTACCCAGGCTCACATAGGATATTAGTAGGGGAGTCAGGACTCACAGCCAGGTTTCCTGATCTTCCTACTCTGCTACCCTGCCTTCTAACCGTGGCCCGGCCATGCGTTGTCCTATGACCCTGCACCTCCATTTTGTCACCTGTACAACTGTCATGGCCTTGGTCAACATCTCCCAGCTCGGATCAGTGATGGTGTGCCATGGATTTTCTAGATTTGAAGATGATAATGACTCCTAGTTCAATTTCAATGAAAGGTTATTTCATTAAAATTATGGGGGGCTTCCCTGATGGTGCAGTGGTTGAGAGTCTGCCTGCCGATGCAGGGGACATGGGTTCATGCCCCGGTCTGGGAGGATCCCACGTGCCGCGGAGCGGCTGGGCCCGTGAGCCATGGCCGCTGAGCCTGCGCGTCCGGAGCCTGTGCTCCGCAGCGGGAGAGGCCACAACAGTGAGAGGCCCGCGTACCGCAAAAAAAAAAAAAAAAAAAAAATTACAGAAACATTTTCCCCTTTAAAACCAGAGTAGTTTGAAAGCATCTCAGTGAGTATTAAGTGAACACCTGTGGGGCTTAGCATAGAAATGACTAATATCAGTTTATAATTCAGCTATTAACACTATCCCCCATGGTCATTTTGACTCATTATACAGTTGTAAATTGATTTTATTCCTATGTAAATAAAGCATTGCTTATTTTATATCTGTAAAGGGCTGTGGCTTAAAGGCATAAGCATAAAGAATACCTGATATTCATATGCAAGTTAAAGAGGAGGAAAAAGATGATAACAACTTTGCAAATTTACCCCAGGATGATTTGCACCAGATATGTAAATTATATTCATGTCACCAAAATTTCCATAAAACACCCCAAGCACTTCCTATTCCTTCAGAAAACAATGTTAAGAAGAGAAAACATAGTGGCCATTATAGCCAATTAGACTTTTCATTTATTTGAAATAAAGGCTAGCAAAGTATTTTGGAGAAAAGTCCTTACAACTAGCAGCCTTAAGTGTCATTTCTTAGCTAATCATTTAGACACAAGATCTGTAAATTAAAAACAATAATTATGAGATTTTTAAAGTTAAAATAAGAGAATCTCAAACATTGGGTCACAAAAGCAGGTTTTGCATCTACTTGCTCCTGTAACTAATATACATAAAATGAAGAGTATATGTCACTTTTTAAAATGCAAAAAGTCTGAATTTGTTTATTGCTTATGAATGCTATATGATTAGTATTATTACTATTATTAATATTATTACTATGAAAGGAGATTCTAAATCAGAAAAGAGTGAGACTGGGACTTCCCTGGTGGAGCAGCTTTGGGCAGCAGCAGCAGGAATCCAAACCACCAGTGCAGAGTGGAAATCTCCCAAGCTCCTCGCCTGGCCCTCCCTCCCCCTTCCCTTTCTCTCTCCCTCCTTCTATCCCCTCATTCCCCCAGGACACACACCCCAAAGTGGGCTCATGCCTCTGTCTTTAATAAGCTCAGAAGACAGTAAATCACGGTAATGAGAAAAACAAGGCACACATCTGCTCCCGATGAAGCACTGCACATAGACTGATCAATTGCTCTAGAAGTTGTCCTTTGGACATTACTCAGGATGTTGTCCTGCCAGAGTGCAGTTTCCCATATGTACTTGGACGACGTGTTTCTCTAGTGGGACCATTGTCACGTTTTCAGTTCAGGCCATTCTGACTGAAGAGTTTGGGGTTGTGTTTCCAAAGTGCTTTTCAGTTTTTTGTTTTTTGTTTTTTTAAACCTCAGAGCCCATTTTCACAGAAAAACAATTTTAACAAGGGTGGTGAGTTTCCAGGATTATCTGGCAAAAATACATGCTTTTGGTCCCCGAAATGTTTTCAGAGTCTCCTCCACTGCAACTCCCCGGGAATCCACATTTATTTGTGACAACGATGGAAGGCAGCTTGTGATTAAAAGCATCCATGGGCCTGGCTGTGAGCCTCTCTCAACCAGCGCTGATACTCCCATGCCACATCCAGAGTCACAGGTAAGGGCGTTAGAAGTATACAACCTCTTAGGGCTTCCAAGGACTGCTCCCATCAGAACGTATGCCTTCCTTCCTTCCTTCTTTCTTTCTTTCATTCATTCATTCAACACTGGTTTAGACACTTGGGGTACATCAGTGAAGCAAACCAAGATCCCTGCCCTTCTGAGGTTTACAACATAGCAGGTAGTGATAGACACACAGGAGGCATCATAAATGAGGAAACAGTATAGTATGTTAGCAAGCGCTATGGAAAAAAGAAGAGCAGGATGGGGACAGTGACGAGTATTAAATGGCGTGATCAGGGCAAAACTCTAATTCGACAAGATAAATGTACCCCTAGTTTCATAGCAACACTGTTTACAATAGCCAAGATATGGAAACCACCTAAATGTCCATTGATAGATGAATGGATAAAGAAGATGTGGTACATATATACAATAGAATACTATTCAGCCATATAAAATAATGCCATTTGCAGCAACATGGATGAACCTAGACATTATCATACTATGTGAAGTAAGTCAAAGACAAATATCATATGATACCACTTATATGTGGAATCTAAAATATGACACAAATGAACTTATCTGTGAAACAGAAACAGACAGAGAACAGACTTGTGGTTGCCAAGGGGAGGGGCGTGGGGAGGTACGGATTGGGAGTTTGGGATTAGCAGATGCAAAGTATTATATATAGAATGGATAACCAACAAGGCCCTGCTGTGTAGCACAGGGAACTATATTCAATATCCTGTGATAAACCATAATAGAAAAGAATATGAAAAAGAATATATCCATATAGATATATAAAACTGAATCACTTTGTTGTACAACAGAAATTAACACAACATTGTAAATCAACTGTACTTTAATTAAAAAAAACACAAACCGGAGTGGTCAGGGAAGGCCTCACTGCTAAAGTGACACCCGCAAGGACGAAGTTGACATCAGGGAAAGTGCATTCCAGCAGAGGGGACAGCTAGAGCAAAGACCCCAGGGCAGGAATGCGCCTGGCATATTTGTGGAACAGCGAAGAGGCCCATGTGGCTGATTCAGAGAGCAAAGGGAGGGGTATAAGGCGAGGAGATGAGAGTGGTGGTCAGGGCCAGAAGACGGATAGGGCCTAGTAGGCCATGGTGAGGACTTGGGCTCTCATTCCGCATGGGATAGGAGCTGGTGCAGGGTTTTGAGCAGAGGAGGGATGGGACCTAGCTTGTGTTTTCGTACAGTCTCTCTGGCTGCTGTGCTGGAAGCAGACTGTAAGGTGGCAAAGTTTGGAAATGGGCTGATGCAGTCATTCAGGGGAGAGACGATGGCAGCTGGTCCCATTTGTTGGGCTGAACTGTGGAATTGGGAAACCTGTCTCTGGGATAACGGCAGGAATTGAGCAAGGTAGGTTTTCAAGGCTGGAGGTGGACAATTTTTTGGCAGTTTTGGGTTCAATTTTGCTTCCATCTCGTCTGGAGCTGGCCATATCTGTTCCACTCTAAGAAAGAGAGACAGAGTCAGAGAGAGACAGAGACACATAGAGACCTAGTCCTTCAGGTTTTTCTTGGATAGGCAGAACCTAAAGGGAAGCTGCTGCTTACGGATTCAGAGGATAAATATGAAACCCCTTCAGGGGTCTGGGACCAAGGCCCTGGGCACCTGGTGGGGGGGAGGGGGGATGGGGGTGTGGGTGTTGGTATCAGATTCCAGGCCTGGCAGGCAAGTAGGAAGCAAGGCTGACTGCTCTTAATTGATGAGCTGCCTCAGTTTCCCCCTCAGTACCCGCTTGCTTCTGATGGCCGTCTCTGGAAGCCTTCAGAACACAGAGGGTGAACGAAGTCCTCTCATTGCCCCCCGCATCAAATGACTCCACTGTACTTTCCCCGTGAAGACACCAGGGAAAGGGCTAGATGGGGAACTTTGCAACGGGGACCTTGCATCCACTGCACAGACCGGGGACATCCAGAATTTTGCAAAGGGTCCCGGACAGGTCGGTATTTGGAAGGCCAGGTTTCCGGTCCTGATTGCACCACCGTGGAGATTGAGCAAGGCCCCATCCCCTCTGGATGCCTCCCCCGAAGTAGAGAGTGGGCCCAGGTGACCTCCAAGGCCTTCCAGCTCGAACCCGGGGGACCTTGGCTTAGCCAGAGGCCGGCTTCTCCCGCTGCGCTGAGCCAGCTCCGCAGAGAGCGAGATGAGCTCGGAGTCAGGGCTTTAATAATTCACGCAGTGGTGGCTCGCATTCGGAATACAAACGCGGCGGCCAAGTGCGGTCAGTCTGCGCACTGCAGGCTGCTCTGCCCTTGACTCTGGGATTGGGGTCGGGGGGTGAAGGTGCATGCTCGTCCCTGCAGTCCCTTCCTGACCATCTCTTGGTGGTCCTTCCCTACACAGAGTCACAGAACGACTTTCCCCTTCCGAGTTCCAGCTTTGGGGACTGCCCTTAAACCCCAGCAAGCCAGACCCCTCCTCCTGGGCCCTGCGTCTCAGGAGTCCCAGGCTTTGCAGTGCCTTCCTCGAAGGAAGCCCCCAACCAGTTCCAGGGAACCCCTCGTCCAGACGGAGACTTTCATGGGTCTTCGTCTCCATTTCGCTCCGCTCTAGGCTCTTGGATCCTCTACTCTGACCCCACACATGGGGTCGATCAGACACCCCAAGAAGCTCCAGGATTCCTGCCTATTGGAACAATCTCAGGGCCCCAGGGCCGGGCCTTGGTTCTAGGGGCTCCTTCTGGAAGGCAGATGGCTTCTGCTGGCTAGCAAGGAGGTAGAAAGAGTGGGCCATAAGTCTGGCACCAGCATGCTGATTTCAGTGACTCGAATCATTCACCCCTAGGAGTGCCCTGTAGTAAACAAACATGTGAAGGACTACTGCCTGTGCTGTTTATTACCGAAACATTTAAGCATCAACTCCTTCCTTCCACAAACGTTGAGTGCCTCTGCTGTGCCAGGGACATGGCTGGGTACTGGATATTGGGCCCGGGATTTAGATTCAAAGAGGTTCTCATCTTCTGGGACCTCTTGACAGCTCTGGTCCATTGCTCCTCTTCTGAAGGGGTCTCTTCCATGGGCTTCCAGGACACCACCTCTCCTGGCTTTCCTCTGACCTCAGTCCACTCCAAGTCTCCTGTGTAAAATTCTTTGTCCTTCAGGGCTCTGTTTTGGGCTCCTGGCCCGTTCTCTGTCCACACTCCCTCTCCATCAAGCTCATGCACACTCGGGACTTGAATTACCACTTGTGTGCAGACAAAGCCAATGGCTCTACCTCTACTCCCGACCTTTCCCCTGAGCTCCAGAATCATCTCCTCCATACTAAGGTGGGCACCTGCACACGAACATCCTCACGGCCAGCACCCACTCACCGTGTCCAGATCTGACTTGAGGATCTTTCCCAGCCCCGATGGGTTCCGTGGCCATCAGGATATAGTGCAAACTCCTCACCACGAGCTACAAAGTCACTCGTGACCAGGTCCTGTCCCTTACCTCTCTCCCCAGACTCCCATCCACACTCCGGCTGCTCAGGTCCTCACGTGGGCCCCACACACTCTCTTTCTCCACACTCTTCTCTCTGCCCGTCTCGTGGTTCATCAGCCTCTCCTGGCTCTTTGCCTTCTCAATTCATCTTAGTCCCCATTATGCATCATTTCAACCCCTGTCTTCTGATACCTTCCAAACAATCCCCTTCACCCCCCAGGTCCTGCTGCTGCATCTACCTTGAGGATGCTAACCTAGCCATCCACCCTCTCCTGGAATATAATTCCTTCTCTACAAAGCTTATTTTAGTGACAAAGTGAACCTTGGTGACCTTAACAGAAATTGTTTGGTGGCATGATAGAGAAGGAAACCAGGTTGGAGTGAGTTGAGGAGTGAGTGGGGCCCCAGGGAATCCTGGTTTCTCTTGCTACAAGGCTTTTGCAGACATTGTTTGTTGGAAATCTTTCTCTCTCATCCTTGCCTAGTTAACCTTTTTTTTTTTTTTTTTTTTTTTTTTTTTTTTTTTTACATTGTGTGGCTTGCGGGATCTTCCCTGACCAGGGATTGAACCTGTGCCCCCTGCAGTGGAAGCTCAGACTCCTAACCACTGGACCGCCAGGGAAGTCCCTAGTTAACTTCTAATACAGCATCTCAGTGCAACCATCACTTCCTGAGGGAAGCCTTCCCTGACATCCCCGATTCAGACAAATTCGCCCAGCTACTCTTTCATTGCACCATGTCCTTACCTCTCCTTCAGAGTGTTTTTCTCCATTACAATTCTTTATTTATTTGTGGGACTATAGTAGAATCAAAACCCATCACCCCGACCAGACTGGAAGCTCATGAGAGCATGTTCTGATCTGTCCTTGTTCACCACTGTGTCCTGGCATCTAACACAGTGCCTGACACACAGTGGGGAGCTCAATGAATGTTTGTTGAATGAATGACAAGGGGGTGGTTAGTGACCTCAGTGAGAACAACTGAAGGGGCTGTGGCCATATTGCGTGATGACTACATGAGGAATTTCAGAGGATGAGTACATTTGGGTTATGGCTATGGAAGGGGTGGCTGAAGACGGGAGGAGGGGAAGGTCCCTGGTGATGAGAAGGCTGATGTGTGAAGAAGAGCCCATTGCTTCCTGAAAGTCTTCATGGCCTTATATGGTGACAGATGGAGGCAGAGGTGCCTAGAATGTTCCAGCTTGTCCTTGCTTTCCTCTGTTCTACACTCAGCTCTTCTTCCCAGCAGTGGCCCGGGGCCTCAGGCCCACCATCAGATGGACCTACGCCAGGTGATAGAACACAGAGGCAGCAGCTTTCATAGATTTGCCCACAAACTCGCCTTCTTTGCTGACTGAAGCAGCTAAACATACTTAGCTTCTCCAATTTTCCTGTAAGCTCTGACTTGTTCATCATACCAGTGCTTTGGGGAAATGCTTTAGGAACTCTTGCTCTGACCCTCCAGCTCTCCCTTCTAGACTTCACTCCCCAGCATCTCCCACCATGTTGTGAGGTCTAATTTCCCTTCACGCCCATCATGACTCTGCTTCCCGGACTGAACTGTGACTGGTAGGTACAGTTATGGCTGGGTTGCCCTCCTGGACACTGAAGTAACCCAAGATGATGGTATGGCTTTGGGGAAGAAGGAAGACTGTGATCCTGTGGGCTGAGACTCCAGTGACATGAGTAGGAGGCCATTAGATGACAGCAGCCAGGAGGGGAGACGGATGGCAGAGTCACATGGGTGGAGTGAGTAGCTGAAGAGGAGGAGAATTTACATGCAGATGGCAGAACAATGGCCGGAAAGGAGCACCATGGAACGAGAAGGATGCTTACCCCTCTCCTACCTGCTGAGAACCAGGGATCAGGATGAGGGGGTGAAGAGAACCTCCAGCTGATGTCGGCCAGGCTGAGGAGCTTGATATTATAGACTGGGAGTGGCTGAATAGTACAATGGTGAAACGCTTGGCCACTGATATGCTGTGTGACCTTGGGAAAGGTTTGTCCTCTCTGTCTCAGTTTCCCTATCTGTTCCATAAAATTATGGTGGTACCTTCCTCATAGGGCTGTTGAGGAAATTAAATGAATTAATACATGCAAAGGGCTAAGAACAGTACCTCCTTCGAGAAGTGCTTGACAAATAATACATGCTCACTAAAACGTTTTAATTTTAAATTTCATTTGGCCCTCATCCAAATTTTGAGGGGTCAGTAGGGTTGGGATTATTACCCCCAGTTGAGGAATGTGATACCCAGGGAGGTGAAGGAGCTTTACCAAGACACCCAGGGAGTGAGGAACCAAGCAGGTAAAGTCCCCAGTCTCCCGATTTGCTGTTCACTGCGCTCTTTGCCACAGCTCGCTGCATGAAGTGTTCTGAGAAGCGGTGAGTGAACAGGTCAGATGAGAAGCACTGTTTCATATGCCGGGAAATTCTCCTTCGCATCAAATCACACCCTCGCAGAGCCCTCAATTCCAGCAACCTTGCCTGACAGTTTCCCAGACCGTCCCCCATCAGCCCCTCCAAGCTGAGGTCCATGTTTTCATTGTCTGCTTCCAGGTCCCTCCCCTGGTTGGTCCTGAGAGCTAGCTGGCGGAAGATCTAATATGCCCCCGATCTGACCCACAACATCCCATCAAGTTCCTGCTGAGCTTAACATTCAGACAAACTAGTGATCTGATTAGCCTGGGCGTCACCTGCTCTGGTCAGCCCCCTGTGGCACTAATAGAGGGGGAGGGAGATTAAATTACCAATGATGCTGAGATGGTAGAGCTGCTGAAATGCGTTTACAAATGGATTTTAACATAAAAAATAAGGGCAATTGGCACTGGCAATTAGGATATAATGAAGGCCCTTGTAGCTAGAGCTGCTGCTAAGAGGGTAATAAATCGAAGAATGAGAAACTCCCATACCAGCAGACTCTGAGAGTAAATATCTGGAGATATTCATACAACCGGTAATGACGAACTTTTCTTCATCTTGGTTGTGGTGACCAACTAGTGGAGGAGACAAACAGAAAGCAGAAATTTCCCCAATATCACCTGTCCACTTAAGAGGACTGGTGTCCTCTTAAGAAGAGGGCATTTGGACAAACAGAGAGATACCGAGGGCACATACAGAGGGAAGACCGTGTGAGGAGACAGCAAAAAGGCAGCCGTCAGGGGCTTCCCTGGTGACGCAGTGGTTGAGAGTCCGCCTGCCGATGCAGGGGACACAGGTTCGTGCCCCGGTCCGGGAAGATCCCACATGCTGCGGAGCAACTGGGCCCGTGAGCCACGGCCGCTGAGCCTGCGCGTCTGGAGCCTGTGCTCCACAACGGGAGAGGCCACAACAGTGAGAGGCCCGCATACCACAAAAAAAGAAAAAAAAAAAGGCAGCCGTCTGCAAGCCGAGGAGAGAGGCCTCAGGAGAAACGAAACCTGCCAATACCTTGAGCTTGGACTGCCAGCTTCCAGAAGCCTGAGAAAATCAGTTTCTGCTGTTTAAGCCACCAGTCTGTGGTATTTTGTCGTGGCAGCCTGAGCAGACTAAAACATGAGCTGTGACTGTTCTGTGAAGCAGCTCCTAACCTCTGCTGTGTACTGTGGTATCAGAACCAGATATGAGGCCTTCCTTTCCAGAGTCAGGGAGGTGACAGGTGGCTGGCTGACGCTGGCCAACTGATTAGGACAGGCATGGCGTGGCGCCATAAATGCACCTGTGCACCCGGAGGCTCTGCGCCCACCCTTGGTTCCTTCCACAAGCTTCCAATGGGGTCCAGGCCTCCTGCTCCTCCCGTCTGAGGGCAGGTCCCGCAACTACGGTTCCCACGGCCACCTCTGCTGTCCCGCACACCTTCTCTCCATCTGGAAAGCACCTTCTGTATTTGTTCCCGCACTTCCTTTGGTCCCAAGGACAACATCATCTCAGCTATAGGAGGCCCTTGCAGCTGTCTACTGAAGGCCACTTGGAGGAGCTTCATCACGTTACTGTGTTTGGTGTCTTCCAGACTTCTGACAGCTTCTTCAGTTCTCCGTTCAGCATGTCCTGAGTTAAGTTCCTACCGGATCCTTCTAAAAGCCCCAGCACATGCTTGGCAATGACGTCCACCCTCTCTGAGATGGCACCCAGCTGCGCTCGACCCACAGCAGGGCGAGTCCATAGGTAGGAGTGCGCTGGGGAGACCAAATCCTGCAGGCGGCAAATGTGCCCCTGTCTCAGCAGGATGATCCTCTCCACGTAGGCTGCGTCCAGCACATGCCTGTCTTGCAGCTGGCTCCCGAAAGCCTCTTCCACGAGGGCCTGCAGCTTCCCCACCAGCTGGTGTCTCTGGGTCTCATCGCTCACCAGCTGGCGGAGGTGCAGCCTGTTGAATTCTGGGAGCTTTTCCAGGTCCAGCAGGGCTGAGTGGCAGGTGATCCGGGTCAGGTCAAACTGTGTGATCAGCTCTGGCAAGGTCCTGCCCATCTGCTTCTCTGCAAACCCTGAGCCGCAGTTGGTGATGATGTCGAGCAAGGGATCGGCAGGAAGCCGCCAGCAGCAAATGTCCCCTTGTCTCTTGGACAGCTTGCTGCCATCCCTGTTGAGAAGCAAGGGCAGGTGGGCAAAGCACGGGGGCTGCCAGCCCAGGGCCTGGTAGAGGAGCAGGTGCTTAGAGGTGGTGACCAGCCACTCGGAGCCCCACAGCATGTGGCTGATGCCCATGTGGTGGTCGATCACCATGCAGGCCAGGTGGTACGTGAGGAAGCCATCCCTCTTCAGGATGACCGGGTCCCCCTCCATGCTGGCCACCTTGTGCGGATTCCAGCTATATACCAAGTCCTGGAAGGCTGGTGCCTCCCCTCCAGGCGGAAGTGGATGGTATGCTTGGGGTCTTTGGCCAACTTCTGGGCCACCTGCGCCTGGCTCAGGCTCCAGCACCGATTGTCATACTGGCCAGTCTGATGGTTCCTCAGGGCCTCCCTCTTCAGGAGCTCCAGCCGCTGCTCTTCAGCAGAGCTTCGGTAGCATGGGTGTAGAGCGCAAGTCACTGAGATTGCAGGTAGGGTCCTGCAGGACCTCCTCGGCAGGGGCTCTTGTCAGGGGGGATGCCTGCCCACTCCAGCATGTCCTCAATATTCTCTGCTGCCCCAAGCACAAGGCAGGTCTGATCCATGTCCTCCAGCCTCAGGTGCTTCTTGGCAAAGACATAGTTGTACAAGGCAGTGTGGAGGCCGCCCAGGTGCAAGAAGCTTGTGGGGCTGGGGGCGAACCGAACCCTCACAGCAGCCCTGGGATCAGTGCCCAGGCTGGCCTCGCACCCCGTCCCAGGGGGTGGCCCAAGGCCACTGGGGGCCTCCGGGGATGCAGCAATCTCTTGAGGAGCACCACCATGTTGGGGTAGAATCGCACACGTGGGCTTCTCCGTGCATCACTTCCGGGGAACAAGAGTTCTTTATATATTCTAGATACTAGACCCCTATCAGATATATGATTTGCAATTCTTTTTTCCCAGTCTGAGGGCTGTCTTTTCACTTTCTTGGTAGTGTCCTTTGATGCACAAAAAGTTGTCATTTTGATGAAGTCCAGCTTATTTCTTTTTTCTTTTGTTGCTTGTGCTTTTGATGCCATCATACTGATTCTTAAGGCAATAGTTCTTGATTGTTCCTGTCCTCTGACCACCTGAGCCCTATCCCCAATCATTCTCTTGAAGGTTCTTGATCCCAAGCAAAGAAACTAGAAACTTTTTCTGAGAACACATTGATACGCCCTCAAGTATTCTGTTATGATATTGCTAATTTATGGGAAGTTGTGAGGCCAGACCTAATCACAATGGGTGGAGGGAGGCTGTAACAAGTTGTATTTCCATAGGTCTGCAACACAGATACATTCAAATATTTGTTAGTCATTGTAGGTTGTAATGATACCACAGAAGAAATGTGACCTTCGCAGTGACTGAACAATACAAAGATGGGGCATTTTCAAATGACTCTAGTATTAATGGTGGTATATATGATTGTTCTGATGAAAGCACTCAGAGTAAAAATAATATTGGTAATGACAATAACTGATAAGAAAACTCTGGGTCCCCCCAAGACCAGTCCTAGATTGAGAACCCGTACTCTGTATTTCTCTATGTTTCTTCTCCATGTCTTTGACACTGTTCCTCACTTCATCTTTACATGCTCAAATCCTCCTCAGCCTGTAAAGACCAGCTCACCTCTATGAAGCTTGGCCTGATTTCCCACATCCTTAATCCGCAGAAGTAGCCTGAGGTGAGGGGCAGTAGTCAACTGCAGATGGAGTGATGACTTGGGGGGAAATCCAGGGCTCAGGACGAGGAGGTGGAGAGCCTCACGTTGAAGACTTTATAAACTAGGAGTGGCTAAATAGTGTAATGGTGAAACGCTTAGCCACTAACATGTTGGCTGACCTTGAGAAATTTTTTTGTCCTCTCTCAGTTTCCCCCCACCTGTTCAATGAGATTATGACAGTACCTAATTCATAGGACTGTTAAGGAACTTAAATGAGTTAACACCTGCAAAGGACTAAGAACAGTATTCCCTTAGAGCAATACTTGACAAGTAATGCACACTTACTAAAGGTTTTATTTATTTCTAAATTTCATTTGGTTAAAATCTCAAGCTCCTGCCATAAGAAACCCAGGGGCATGTCTCATGAGCCTCAGGTTACACCCAAAAAGGACTTCTCATAAATGCTATGATGTGCACAGAGCAGAATGGAATATGGTAGGTAGCAGAAACTCATGGACAAATGCAGTGTCTCTAGTAATATTTTAATTTAAAACCTGGAGCAGGCATAATTTTTAAAATCTACTGATAAACTGTTAGAATTAATGAGCAATGTTATTTTATATACTAGCAACAAACAAACAAACAAATTTTAATGATACCATTTACAGTAGCAACAAAAAAACCCATCAATTATGCAGGATTTAATATAAAAATAGAAGTGCAAGATTTCTACACTGAATATGGCAGAACGCTGCTGATGAATTAAAGACAATCTAGAGAAATGGAGATATATATCATGTTCATGGATTGGAAGGATCAATATTGTTAAGAAGTTAATTCTCCCCAAATTGATCTATAGACACAATGTGATTGCAATAAAAAATCACAGTAGGCTGTGTGTGTGTGTGTGTGTGTGTGTTTGTGCATTGACAATCTGATTATCAAATTTATATGGAAGTACAAAGGGCTGAAAATAGTTAAGATACTCCTGAAGAAGAACAAAGCGAAGGGCACTTACATCACCATATACCAAGACTTGTAAAGCCATAGTAAGTACGTTGATGTGTTATTGGCACAGGAATATGAAAAAACAAAACAAACAAAAAAACAACTGAGCAATGGAATAGAGAGTCTAGAAACTGACCCAACACATGTCACTTGATTTATGTCAAAGATAATACTGAAGTTCATTGGAGAAAGGATGGCCTTTTTGGAAAATGGCCATCTGGATATCCACATGGGAAAATACGTATTTGGATCCCACCTCACGCCATATGCAAAAACTGATTCCAGATGTATTAATAACCAAATGTGAAAGATAAATCAGTACATCTTATAGGAGATAAATAAGATAATATCTGCAGGACTTTAGGTAAAGATTTCTTAACTAGACACAAGAGACACTAACTACAATGGAAAAAATCAGTAAAATTGACTACATTAAAATCAATAATTTCTGTAATTAAAATGCATCATAAAGAGAAAACACAAGTGAAAATGCATGCCACAGAGTGGGGGATACTTGAAATACATGGAAATGACAAAGGAGTCATGTTAAGAAATGTATAATGAAGGTCTACAAATAATGAGAAAGACAACCCAATAGAAAACTGAGTAAAAGACTCAGAGACACTTCATGAAGAAGACATCAAAAGGTCCATACGTATATGAAATGGGCTCATCTTGACTGGTCATCGTAAAATGCAAATCAAAACATCTATGTGATACCACCACATATCCAGCAGAATGAATCAAATGAGGAAGGTCTACAATACAATTTTGATGGGTATCTGGAGCAGCGGGCATGCTCATACATTGTTGGTGGGAGACCGCTTGGTTCACCTGTGGTTACCAGCCTGTCCCTTCCCCAGAAAAAAAATGCCACACTCAAAATAAGAGTCAGCTATCTCCCAGGCCACTGAGTTACACTCAGGGCCTCAGTTCCCAGCCCAGTTTTGGAAGGTAATCCCTAGCTTTTCTAAGGGCAACACTCTGTCTCCGCCCATTGCCACATCCCTGCCCACTGCCACCACAGACAGATGCCAAGTGGAGCAGAAGGGCAGAGTCCTTGGAGAACAACTTAGGGATTTTGCGTGGCATGGGCCAAGTGATTGCACCACATGCTTTCCAACCACTGAATCTGGGCAATCAGCCTACAGTTGTCCACAAGCAATCACCCCATTACAAGAAGGCTGGCTTTTACTAACTGTACTCAGAAACACCTAAGACACCACCCCACATTTAAAGGAACACCAGGTCTTCCAGGACACCTTCTGTGGTGCCAGCCATCATCTCAGGGTCCCCAATCCCAGGCTCTGCCTAGCAGATGAGACATCCAAATGGGAGACTGGGCAACTTGGTCTCATCACTCTGCTCAACTGCCTCTATTGACCTTGCTGGGGACTCAAGAATGAGTTTCTGAGCTCATTTCAAATGCGAGAAGTCACCCTCTGCCTGCAGCTTACTCCACTTTTCTGCCTGGACTCAGTTTTCCACTGTTGTGTTGCTCCTTGTGACCTCACTTGCTTAGAACCAGCCTGTACACCGTGTTCTTATGAGCAGCTTCCATAAGCCAAGGAGGAGACAAAGGCTTCCTAGGTAGGAGGGCCTGGTGCAAGAGGGAGTGCCCAGTACTGCTCAGGTCACTGAGCCAGTCGGCCTACAGTGCAGCTAGCACCTTGAGGGGAACAGGCATGTCATACCTTCACATTGCTCAGGACCTCAGGACTCCACTCCCCAACTTGTTACCAATCCACCAACTTCTAAACGTGTATCCCCATGATAGGCCCATTTATAACCTCACCATTCTTCTCAGATTTGAAGCTAGGCACTACTTCTTGAGCTCTGCCCACGAGTTGAACCTATTTGTTCATGAAATTGCCAATGGGGAAAATATCAAATGATAAGAGGAGAGGGCTGGGGTCCTAAGAAACACGCACAGTTGAGGGACCCACAGAGAAAGGAAAGCACACAGAGGAGAGGAAGAAGGCGTAGCCAGAGAGGTAGGAGGCATATCAGGAACACGTAGGGGTCATGGAAGCTAAGGGAAGAGTGTTTCCAGAGGAGGAGAGTCATCAGCTGTGCGAAGGAAGATGAAGACGAGAGTGACCCTTGGGTTTGGCAAGGTGGATGTCATTGAAGGCGTCGACAAGACTAGTTTTGGTGGAGCCATGGGTTTGTCAGCCAGATTGGAGAGACTTGGGGAAAGAAGGGAAGGAGCAGAAGTGGGGAACAGGAGCATAGGCTTGTCTTTGGAGGAGTTTTGCTATAAAAAGGAGCAGAGCCAAGGGTGGTAGCTGGAGGCATGTGGAGTCAAGGAAAGGATAGTTTGGTAAAAGGATATAAGCAACAAGGTTGCCTTGGCGGGTGTGAAGAGGCCAGGAACCGTGACTAATGATTGGACAGACTGTACTTTAAAAGCCATTCATGCATTATCTCTTTTGATCCTCACTACAATCCTGTGAGCTTGGTAGATGCTATTATTAGCCCAAGTTTACAGCTTAGGGAATACAGGCTTGGACCTACCTTAGGTTACTGAGCTAATAAGGGGTAGAGCTGGTTCTGATCCCATGCAGGTAACCCCAGGGCTTGTGCTGTTAGCCAGCTTATGACACTGCCTCCCAGAGAAGAGGGAAAGGGTGGAAAGACAAGGGAAGAAAGGGGGAGAGTGGGTCAGTTATGTGCTGGGAGGCTGGAGGTCATGGGATCCAGAGTCCAGGGGAAGGGCCAACCTGGGATGGAGAGGGGAGGACCTGTGGCGTGTGGACTTAGTTGCTCTGCGGCATGTGGGATCTTCCCGGACCAGGGCTCGAACCCGTGTCCCCTGCATTGGCAGGAGGATTCTTAACCACTACGCCACCAGGGAAGACATCTGGAGGGATGTAGAGGAGAGCAAGGCTCAAGGCATGACGGGATTTCTCCCATTTAGGCCTTAATTTTGGAGGGGAGGGATTAAGAAATTTTTTTACCTCCTCAGAGTGAGGAGGAGGGAGGTGAAATGGGAGCTTACACAGACGGTGGAAGTTCAGAAAACTTTCCATGGGGCATTTAAAAAACTGTGCTAGGTACAAGGAAAAAGATTGCTGTGATTCAGGCGGTGGCAAGGGCCCAGCTGAGGCAGAAAATCCTCAACTTGGGGTGTCCCTAACCTTCAGGCTGTGGGATGAGCAGGCAGGAGGTGGGTTCAATCCAGGGTTGAGGTTTGGGAGGGTGAGAGCAGTAGGGGCCAATGGGTCAAGAGCATGGAGGGGATTGGCGTGAGGGTAGACCACGAGAGCTGGGGTGGCTAGAGAGACGAGAAGCTCCTGCCAATAGTAGTCATGGTAATGTTTGTAGTAGATGGGGATGATGATCGTGATGATGATGATGGCAACCTTTTATTGTTTAAGATCTGCCAACACGGTGCTAACTTCTTTTATTTTAATTTATTTATTTTGGCTGCACTGGGTCTTAGTTGCAGCACGCGGGATCTTCGTTGTGGCATGTGGAATCTTTTTTTTAGTTGTGGCATGCTGACTTCCTAGTTGAGGCATGCAGACTTCTTAGTTGTGGCATGTGGACTCCTAGTTGCGGCATGCAGACTCTTAGTCACGGCATGCATGCGGGATCTAGTTCCCCGACCAGGGATTGAACTCGGGCCCCCTGCACCGGGAGAACGGCGTCCTACTCACTGGACCACCAGGGAAGTCCCAGTACTAAATTTTTTTATATACATTCGCTCATTAATTCTCACAATAGCCCTATGATGAGGGTACCATTTGCTCCATTTTATACATGAGGAAGCTGAGGTGGAGTGAGGTTAAATGGCTGTTTAAAGACATATAGCTAGGAAGTGGCCAAGTCTGATTTCAAACCCAGGGCTATTTGACTCCACAAGGTGAATGGGAGGAAACAGAAAGTCTCTGTGGGCTTGTAGATGAGGCTGCCTTAGGATAACCCAGGGGAAGCAGGAGTTAGTTATCTTTTTTCTGTAAGCAGCCTGGTTCTGTGGGCAGAGGAGTCCAGACTTGAACCCAGGCAGTCTGGCTCCAGAGCCACACTCTTAGCCACCACACTGTCACCTCCCTAGCTGAGCCCGGGGCTGCATTTGTGATACATTTATCGACTGGTTAGGAGAGAAATGATTTTCTGTAAGGTGTAGACCCATTCTTATGGTGGTCCTGGATAGCTAATCCAGGTCTATCTGACTGTATGTTTTTGGTCTGGCCAGGGACCAAGGGGTGACAAGTGTTGGATGCCTGCATGTGAATGTGAAGGCCTGTGAAGAGAACTTTCCAGAGTGGGGATATGATTCAAGGGCTAGGATCTTCCACTTTGCCCAGCCGTGAGCTCTCTACCTCCACACACTGCCATGCCTGGATTACTGATCTGATTCTTATTTTGGGTCCTGTCCCAGGGAGGTTACTATTCAGGTCCCCTTTCATTCACCTGATCACCTTCTGTAGACTAATGTTAGTCAATTTCAGTCCTCTATGCTTTTCACTCACTCTACCCACAAATATTCATTAACTGCCTACTATGTGCCAGATGGTGGCTGAAGTTACAATTGTGAAGTGTACATTTTTTCACCTTCGAGTATTACCTAGCGTCTGAACCTCTTGCCATGCTTGGAGAATTTCTTGCCTCATGACTCTTGGTGTAAGAGGCAGAGCCCACGTCCCATTAGAGAAGACGAAAATGCCACATATCCCAGTATTGCAGCTGTGCTGTGGCACATGACCTAGGCTCAGCCAATCAGAGGTCCCCTTTTGAATCTTTGAACCTGGCATTAGGAACCTAAAGAATTGCGGCAACAGAGAATTCTCCTCTGATGGTGGTAGTTGCAGCAGGATCAGTATCCAATAACAGCAGTGTGTGACCCTAGTGCTTAGTGGTGACAGCAGTAGGGTCACCCCCAGAAGCTCTGTGGTATGACTTGATTCATTGTTTCTGGCCTCATAGCTTGAGTCTAGTTCTTCAATGCCCCCAGTGACTTAATGATTTACCAAATATCCTTTTGCTAAACGACTTTTTTGCTGTATTAAAGAAGAACCAGCTTCCAGTGCTTTCCCATAAGAATTCTGATTAATGCAGAATGCAGCACCAGAAGTGGGGTGCTCCAAGGAACAGAGCTAAGATGTAGAGTTGGCTGAGCAGAGGATGTGAGATGGAGGGCGTTGAGGACCACACGACTGCAGGCAGGGAAGATGGTGAGCATCGCGATGCAATTGTAAAACATTTGGTTAAATGGTTCCCTGTAGTATCTTTGGACACACACCATTTATACACAAGGCTCTATAATGAAAGGAAATGGTAAGAAAAATTCTTGAAGAATTTAAGAAAAACACCTTTACTCTGGGGATATCTCAGATCTATTACAAAGTGTCAGCTCTCTGAAATCTCCACCCAGGGCTCTATATGATCACTGGGGATCCTCCACTCTTTTTGGCCAGAACTTGAACACCTGCCAGTCTTGTGTGAGCTGTGGAAATAGTTCTGCTGAAAACTTCCAAGTTGTTCTTTGCTCAGTCTGGTACTCAGGAAAGACTCAGGGAAAACCGTCCTCAGATTGCTGGACCTCTTCCTCCCAGCAGTTCCCTCACCTCTGCGCACATGTTCCAGCTGCCTCAGCCCCTCAACTCTGACCTCCAGCTCTTCAACTCATGGAACCTTCTTTGCTCTACTTGGGTCCCTCCTCCCTACTCCATGTATTTCCTTGCCTGTAATATCAGAGCCACGTGCTGCGTCTTGTCTGAGGTCTAAAATTAGTTGTTTCTTATATATTTGCTCAGCTTCTGGTTGTTTATGACGGATGACTAATTCCAGATACTGTTACTCCTTCATGGCCAGAAGCTTTACTTTTCTCTATTTTCCAAACTTTCAGAATTAAATATAAATCAATTTCCCAAAAGACATATATAATACAAGTTTAATAGATTATGAAGGGAAATGGAATGCACGTGTGTGTATGTGGCTGTGTGCACCCACGCATGCGTGCACACCTATACACCCTGAGAAATGGCAATATTTCTAGGGCATAGGTTTGGCTGATGCTTGATGTCTGTGCTGTTGGTCCCCCTTCTTCAGGCTTCAGACTCAGACCTCTGCCCAGAACTCCTGGAAATCCACACACCCGCCTCACGATCAGCTGTACTGCGTTACTTGCAAGTATCCATGCTCTGGAGGGAGAATTTGGCTAGAATCGAGGAAAGTTAGCAAGCAGAACCTTGTGGGATTCCTGAGGTTGTTTGCTTCCTTCCCCCTCGCTCCACATTCTTCAATGTTGTCAATGCCCCTTCTGGACAATAGGTGGCATGCCTGCACCAAGAATGACCAACTCTTCCCCACGGCTTGCGTCATTTCTCATCAGCTCTCTGCAGTGGAGCCTTGCTTGATCCCAGTTCTTTGGGGGCAGCTAGGGATTGTGCTGCTACATGGCCCTAGGTGGCCCGTTCCCCATCTGAACGGCACCAGGTATATCGCTTTCAAAGACTAACTCTCTCTCCTCTCCTATCCCTACTCTCAGAATGACTCAGCTGGGCCTCACAGGATACCTGCTAGTGCCAGAAATACCCTGTTTCTTCCCTTAACAGCTAGTGGTCACTGGGGAAGGAGGTCTGGGTCCCTGCGTATTCCTCTTCATGCTGAGACTTTCTTGAAGGCCTATTTGTACAGATTTTAAGACAGAGAAATGGATTCTCCATCAATTCCATGTGCTACAAATCTTCTCCGGGGAGCAACCGTGAACTTTGAGAAGTTTCTCTGTGCAAGAGGTCAGCCTTAAATTGGACCTCTCCTGTCTGGAAAGGAGATGTGTAGAAGAGGGTAAGGATAAAAATGGACTCTGTAAATTCAGCACGAGCATGGAGATAGTAAACAGGACCTTGGTCACCTAACTCCTGGCATATAGCAGGGACTCAATAAATATTTGTTAAATAAAGGAAAAAATGAGGGAGTGGTTGGATGCCAGAATAAGAAAACTAAGGGGCATCCATTAAGGCTGCTTACCTCCCGATCTCCTCTCCTTTTTTAAAAAAATAAGAAACAGCTGTATTGAGGTATAATTGATATACAAAGAAGTACTCGTATTTAATACATACAATTTGATGAGTTTGGACTACGCAACTCCCTGTGATACCATCGCCACAGTCAAGATACTAGATGTACCTAATGCCTCCCAGAGCTTCCTTGTGCCCTTTCTTTTTTGCTTTTTGTGGTAAGAACACAACATGAGATTTACCCTAGAAACCATTCATCTTGCAGACCTGAAACTTTCCTGTTGCAACAAATAAAGTCCCTAAGGGGGTAAGCAACTTGCTCAGGGTCACAGAGCTAGTTAGTAGCAGAGGCAGGACTTGAGTCCCAGAGTTCTGATTCTTGTCTAGTGTTCCCCCGACTCTAATATGCAGCAGCGAGGCCTCAGATATTCGTGTCCCTGGGAGGTTGGTAGCAGGCAGGCATAACTTGTTTCCTTGTGATGAATCACTGCCAGCGCCAGCTGGGTACCAGTACTTTTCCTGGGTGCCAGCATCCTGAGCCATCCATCCTCACTGCTTGCTGAAGAATTGCTCTTTGCCACCCATGCTGTACACTGGGGGTGCTGTCGTTTAACCAGTGGGCTTATTTGCTCGGTTATTTTCCACTTGTGTCTTTGGGGTGCCTAGATGTAGATTGGGGCTGTTCAAGTGTGACTAAGCTTGGTGTCTAACACCTGCTCCCTGCACCACTCCCCCCAGCTTAAGAACCTCTGCTTTTCTCTAAAAGCAGATATTTTTCTCTTTTAAAATGTGAACATTTAAACCATTTGAGGAACCCTTGATACACAGGAATGACTGTATTTTGGGGGACCAGCACAATTTTGCCCGAGGAGTGGCAAAGGCTCGGGGGTGGGGAGTAGAGAATTTTTAAACACGTCAAAGTCTTTACCCAGAGGTCCCCTCTGTCCTTTGGGGAGAGTGCTGGCGGCAGCGCACAGCTCAGCCAGTCGTGACTGCGTCATTATATTCTCGTCAGCACAGATGAGTCACTCGATGCAAAAGTAACCACAATCGCATTTGATGTGACTTTCAAATCAGCTCATTCCCAAGTCAGAAAGATCTCTCAGGGTGTCTGCTCACCACCCCTACAGGGCAGTGATCGGTTGCAGGACCTTCACCTCTTAAGATGATTCAGCTTGTTTGAGGGACCATCTCCCCCCTCCCCCCACTCTGTAATTAAAGGGGAGGGGGGAGCATGGAGTTTTCCTTCTTAGTGAGCATCTGTAATCCGAACAGCCCTGGAGAACACCTCAGATGTCATATCCTCGCCACGAATGAAGGAAACATTTTCTTTTAGAACCTCTCATCGCTGCAACTTTGCTGTAAGGCCCCATCTGATAAGCGCCTAGAAAAACAAAACTCACCCGTTTTCTTTTTTAATTCCTCCAAGTTGTGTGTGTCTGTGTATAATTAAGCAAACTTGGCTTGATCTATAAATGTGTTTGTGTGATTTAATCTTAAAGGACGCAGAGGTTGGAGTGTTCATGCCCTTAGCACAGCTTCACGGATTTTACCTGCTCACTTAGACTCCAGTATTTTGCTACCCTGTACTTTTGAGAAATGCAATGTCTTCATCACTTTTTAAAAAAAACTTCATCACACTTCAAATCCCCACAATACCTGGGGAAGGGAGATGAGCTACTGGGCCTTTAGTTAAGCGACAATTTCATTCTGCAAAATTTGGGTGGGAGCATTCCAGCTTCCAGATAGTTCCCACTTTCCCTGGTCCATTAAATGGAGCCAACCTGCCTGCATATCTTGCTGCCCCAGATTCTGTGTCAGTACACGTGTCCCAAGCCTCTGTGGGGCTCCAGACCCTGTGCTGGGTGCTAGAAACCCAGGGAAGAATCAAGCAAGGCCCCCGGCCCAGAGGACTTTTCTTGAGGTAAGGCAGATGAAGGAGGCATGCAGAGAACAGTGATGCTGGGATTGGGAGAAGAGCCAGGAACAGCAAGAGCAGTGGAAGGGTTGTTAGGTGAACACCAAAAGTGAAGTATTTTTTTAGAAGAGAGTTTATTAATTCTATGACTATTTTGTATTTTTCTACATTTTTCTACATTTATTATTATTTTCTTCCTTCTAGTAGTACAGTAGTACACAGGAAGGGGAACAACAACAAACAGCCCCAAACAAACCCAACCACTACCTTCCTAACAAGCATCTTATCTCCATTTTACGAAAGTTGTCTTTCCTATCTTATTAAGGATCATCTGTTCAGGAGTTTTAAAGATGACAAATGGCTAATTTGGTTGTTCACGCTCTATGCTGCTGGAACTGAGCGCTTGAATGATAATACTATAGAAAGGCAGGAAGTTACTCCCTACAGCATGAACCTTGTTCTTTTCCTGACGTGTTGACTGACCCCCAGCAAGCCACCCCGTGTACACGTGACCCGCACTGCAAATTAAACAAGAGTTCAGACAGTGGGGTGCATCTGAAAATACAATGAGCTCCATTAGCTTAATCCCAAGCACGACAGGCTGTGAATCACCTCTTGTCTGAAGGGAGTACAGGTATTTTCCATCCCAACAGGTATCGAGCCAGGGCAGGCTGCCAGCAGAGCCCTCTGGACTCATACATCCCTGGCACCAGCTGTGGCCAGATGCTCTCATTATGGCCTTTGAACCACCACTACACGGCTTGTGAAAACCAACCATGAAAGAGGGAACTCTGAGACAGTTGTCACCTTCCCATTTACAAACAACCACGAAATATATTTCTAAACCAATAATGGCAGATATTTAGCAAAAGAAAGGAAGAACACTGCCTACCAGATCACAATATACACAACAATATTTAAAGTATTACTTATAAAAATCTTTTTTTAGCGTTTTAAAATAATTTTTATTTTTATATTAGAGTATAGTTGATTTACAACGTTGTGTTAGTTTCAGGTGTACAGCAAAGTGATTCAGTTATACGTAGACATATATCTATTCTTTTACAGATTCTTTTCCCATTTAGGTTATTATAGAATATTGAGCAGAGTTCCCTGTGCTATACAGCATATCCTTGTTGATTATCTATTTTATATATAGTAGTGTGTATCTGTTAATTCCAAACTCCCAATCTATCCCTCCTCACCCTTCCCCCTTTAGTAGCCATAAGTTTGTTTTCTAAGTCTGTGAGTCTGTTTCTGTTTTGTAAATAACCTCAAAATCTTAAAATATAGGAACTTGGTGTTAGAGTGGATGTGGGGAGCCAGTGTCAAACGTACACTGTTGTACTGGTGGCAGGGAAAACTGGCACAGCTAACTCGACCCCCATGAATTTATCTTCTAGAAACACAAGGAGGCATTCACAAAGATGTTCATTGAAGTGATGCATGTACTAGTGAAAAGCTGGAAGCGGTGTAAATGTCCTTGTAGATATAAATGGTGGTGCATTCGTATTTGAGCACACTATAAATATTGTAACAAAAGTGTGGTATCTAACACTGGCCCTGTCCCAGGCACTGTTCCAAGTGCTTTGTGTGCATCAACTCATTTAATCCTCAAAGCAATTTATGAGGTCGGTGCACTTTCCAGAGGAGCAAACTGGGAGACGAGAGGTTCAGTCACTTGCCTGGATTCACTCAGGGCCAGGATTTGAATGCACACAGTATGGCTCCAGAGTCTGTCCTTGAAGGAGCCCCCTAAGGAGCATTGTCTTGGGGCAGCCTTCTCCTGGACGGCCAAAGCTAAATTATTAGGGAATGAGAAACAAGCTACTGACTAGTGTGTATAGCAGGATTTCAGTGGGTAAGAAAAGGGACAGTGTCCATGCCCGTGCTTGGTCAGTGTCGAGAAGGATGCCCGCAGAGTGCAAACAGGGATCCCTTCTGGGAAGGCGCAACGTGACTGCAGGATTGGTGAGAAGGCAGGTTTTAAAATTCCACCTTACACCAACAGGAATTTATTCTCCCACAGGTCTGGAAGCCAGAATTCTGAGATTAAGGTGTAAGCAGGGCCATGCTCCCTCTACTGCTGTGGGGAAGATACCTTCTTTGCTTCTTCCTAGCTTGCGGTCATTGCCAGTGATCTCTGGCATTCCTTGGATGGCAGCTGCATCACTGTCTTCATATGGTGTTGTCCCTGTGTCTCCCTGTGTCTACACTTGGCCTTTTTATAAGGACATTAGGCATTGGATATAGGGCCCAACCTAATGCAATATGACCTCATTTTCACATAACTAATCACAACTGCAAAGAACTTATTTCCAAATAAGATTACATTTTGATATTTCAGATGGACATGAATTTGGAGGGTTACACTATTTGTATTAGTCAGCTTGGGCTGTCACAATAAAATACCAGACTGGGTGGCTTAAACAACAGAACTTTATTTTCTCCCAGTTCTGGAGGCTGGAAGTCCAAGATCAAGGTGCCAGCAGGGTTGGTTTCTGGGAGAGCACTCTTTCTGGTTTTTAGATGTCCAGTTTCTGGCTGTGTCTTTACATTGCCTTTCCTCTGTGCACAAGCATGCGTGCGCACACACGCGTGTGCGTGCACACACACACACACACAGAATGAGAGAGACAGAGAGGGAGATCTGGTCTCCCTTCCTCTTCTTTTTTTTTTTTTTTTTTTTTTTTTGCGGTGCTCGGGCCTCTCACTGTTGCGGCCTCTCCCGTTGCAGAGCACAGGCTCCGGACGCGCAGGTTCAGTGGCCATGGCTCATGGGCCCAGCCGCTCCGTGGCATGTGGGATCTTCCCGGACCGGGGCACGAACCCGTGTCCCCTGCATCGGCAGGCGGACTCTCAACCACTGTGCCACCAGGGAAGCCCTCCTTTCCTCTTCTTATAAGGACATCAATCCTATCAGATCAGGGCCCTACCCTTAAGACATCATTTAACCGTAATTATCCCCCGAAGGGCCCTCTCTCCAAATACAGTCACATTAGGGGTTAGGGCTTCAACATGTGGATTTGGGTGTATTTGGAAGGGGAGGGACACAGTTCAGTCCGCAACACTGTTCAACGGAGTACTAGCTGTGTGGTCCTGGGTAGATTACTTGACCTACCTACCCAGCTGGGGCCCCAAGCTCAGACTCTTCAATTAGCACAGGGAATCTACTTGCAAGACCCTAGCTCCTGTCCTTTCAGTGTTCTCATTTTTCCAATTCCCCATTCTGAGAAATCCCCCTCGGTGCCCACCACCCGCTCTCCTGGCAGCTTCCTCCCAACCCTCTGTTGCCCAGCACTGCCCAGATCGTGCCCATTACACAACCAGATTGCAGAGTGTTGACCAAGTCCTCACAGCTTCTCAATAATCCTTGTCTTCATTACCTGTTTCTGAGCTTGGAACCACCTTGCCCACAGCTTTCTTTCCACATCTTCTCCCCCTTGAGCTACTGCCCTCTTTCTTCTTTATTCCATTGCATATCTTCTCAACAGAGTAGTCTCCACACGCTGTTTCCACTTTTTCACTGACCCCTCATTCACAAATCCTGGAAATCTAGCTTCTGTCTTCCCTTCCTTTGAATTGCCACCTGCGACCCCCTAATTGTCAAATCCAATAGCGTTTCCTCAGTTCCCACTACTCTCGGTACCTCAGCTTCATTTGACTCCATGGATTGCTTCTTCTTTCTGGATGTCCTGCACCCACCATTCCCCAAGGCATTGCCATCTCTGACTCTGCTCTGATCTCTCTGGGTAGCTTTCTGTTTGTGTAAGAGCTCCTTCCACTCTTCCTCTTCATGTCTGAGATGGCAGGACTCCAGCAAAGGATTCGGATAAATGGAGAGGAGGATGAGAGGAATCACCTACCTCTTGGCCAAAAGAACCTAGTAGAATCCAGACTCCACGGGTAGGGTAAGGTTCTGGCAGTGTCTGTGAAGGGTAATGACAAAACTCCTAAATTAGAGATCTGACCCCAGACTTCCTTGTGTTCTGGACAGACCATGAACCAAGGCAGGAATGCCTGTCCGAGCATGGTCCTTGTCACCATGCTGGGCCAGGCAGTGTGCTAAGACTTGTGAGGGACTTGGTGGCAGACAAGACAGACATGGGTTCTGTCTTTTTGAGCTTATATTCCAATGGATTAAAATGGCAGTTATTAAGACCTTTTCCAACGTGGCCCCAATCTACTTTCTCTACTTCAACTTTTGGTCTTCTGTCTACTCCTGGCTTAACCCCTGCCCATACTCCAGCCTTTGGAGTGACAAGGCACTATCTGCTTGGAATTTCTTTCTTTCCTTCCTCCTTTTCCTACCAGAAAAGCTCCTCCATCTCTCCTTCTCCCTTTCAAGGCCTAGACTTTCTCTGGGCATGTCAGTTACTCTACCTTGAAAATGTCTCAGGTGTACTGTCCACAGGTCTAGCTCTTCCACTACATAGTGTGCGGGCATATCTCTGATTTAAGGTGAGGTTTGGGATAAGTCGTCTTAGACTCAGATGGAACTGCCTTAGCACCAGGCAGAGGTGGCCTTTGTCCTAAGACCTGCCCTTCAAGGAGTGGCATGCATGGCTAGAGTAGGACCAGAGCAATATCTGCTAAAGGGATTGACCCATGGCAGGGCAAGGAGTCCAAAGGATCAAGGGGTTGTGCTAGATCAGAGCTGATATCCCCGCTTTTAGACCATGCTCAAATTACCCAGGACTGCAGAATTCCCTGCCTGAACTGCCCCTAACTTGCTTCCAGGGTTATCTTCCTAAGGGTGGACTGAGCTATTAATATGTGTAAACCCAGCCCCAAGAGGAGGCCAAGAGGCAGCTGTTTGTGGGGAGTGTGAACAGTGTGGACATACATGTTCAGGTGTCCACAAGCATGTGAATGAAGCCCCTCACAATGCTGGATGGAGTGTCAGTGGGAAGAGATGGGGAACAACCTCAAGCCAGGAGTTGGGGGCTGACTCTCCCCACACCATCAAGTTCAAGCACAGATCCTGAGGAGTCTAAGAAGTTTAAATGTGAACCTACCCGTCTGGTCTTTAGGAAGGCATCATTGTCAAGCTACAAGGGTAGAGCATATTTTTATTTAACATCTTGTTAGTTTCATAAAACACTCTTAAATACGTAGGCATATAGTGCATGGCCCTCCATGTGTTCTCTGTCCTGAGCTCTGAAAATATTAGGGGTGGAGCTGCACTCGGGAGTCCCCTCTGGTTTCACCACACAGCCTGTCCTGCCATTCTGACTCCCTCATTGCCTCCCGATTATTTGGAGGATGTTTTCCTGGACCCTTTTTTTTTTGAGCGGGTGGCAGTGGGGGCAGAAGGAGGGGCACACTCTTTAGAATCAAGAGGGCTCTTGGAGATGATCTGCTTCACTCTCATATACACCTTGACCCCAAGATTTCCCCACAGATGGAAAAACTAATGCGTGTGCTCTGGAGCCAGCAGCCATATGTGGTGATTTAGGTCTAAATCTAAATTAATTAACAATCAAATAAAACGAATGTACAACTTCCTCAGTCACGCTGGCCACATTTCAAGTGTTCAATAGTCACATAGGGCTGGTGGCTACCAGATTAGAGATAGAGAAAATTTCCATCATCACGGAAAGTTCTACTGGACGGTGCTGAGTTATAAATCAGGTCTAAACCATCCAAGGGTGCTAAAGGTATGTTATCTCTCAATTGTTTCTAAACACGTATTAACAGAGATGAGTTAGACGTCCTTTTCTCCCATTACAGCATTAGCTTAATGTTGTTTTTCCCAAACAATCACATCACATAAGAAAATTCAGCTAGTGAAAAATGCCAGCATATTGGAGAACTTCAGATACTTTACCACAAAAACTAAAAACTAGAAAAACAATCAAAGTTTCATGGTAATTTGCTTTGGGAGCACATGCAAGACTAAATTATAAAATCAAAGAGCCCTTTATTCTTATGGAATACTGAAGACATACCATTCATTTACTGGGGATTGGTGTTTTTCAAGATGACCTTCTAAATGTATCTCTGTTTCAAACAGGATATCCCACTGTGATTCAAGGAGGGGCTGATGCTTTGATTCTTTTGCTAATCCTCTTTTTGACATTGCCCCAGGTAAGGTTACTAAATGCTTCTGTTTAAACCCAGAGTCCCACACAAGATGTTATTCTAGTTTTAAAAGATACATTTGGTCACACATCATACACAGCTAAATGAAAGCTACTGAACTCTAAAGGGCATTTGTTCCTCTAAGTGAGTTTCCTCTTTTAAAATGGACCATTAAATATTGTTGGCTAGAACTGGTGTGGTCCTATTCAGCTTTCGTAGACATTATTTACTATCATTTCCATTCCTGAAAAGGTCTTCAAATATATGGAATTATAAAAACTTAGAACTGTAAGTGCTGCTAGAAATCATAAATCGAAGTCCAGAGAGTGGAAGTCATTTGTTCAAACTGAATAGAGTCAGAAAAGAAATCAGGTCCTTTGGGCCTGGGTTCAGTGCCCATTTACGTCATTTACAGGACAAAAAGCTGGCAAACAAAGCCCAGAGAGGTAAGTAGAGGGTCAAGAGAGTATGCTGTCAGGTAAAGAAAGAGAACAGAGTGTTTCAGGAAGGAGGGAGTTGTCATCTGTATCAAATACAACTGTATCAAATCAAGGAAGATGAGAGATGTAACATATCCATTGAATTTAGCAGCATGGAGGCTGTTGTTGGGTGACCTTGCCAAAGGAAGTTTCAGCAGATTGGCAGAGGCAACGTTCAGGTTACAGTGGGCTGAAGAGTGAGGGGGATTCCCATTGAGAGATGATAGATTGAGCTCTTCTGTTTATCTTCAAGCCCTAGTGAAACTCCACTATAAAAAATAAAAGGCAAAACAGGATAAACCAACAATAACAAAGTCTTATAGTCTCATAGCAGAGATTCCAACGACCGTCTGCAGGGCGTCATGCAAATGAGAGTGGTAACTGACCAAACCAGGTGCATGAAACTGCCTCCTGGGGATATTGTTAAAGAGGGGAAATCCAAGAGACCGTCAGGATTTGGGGATGCCAGAGGACAAGATATTGACAAAATGGAGAAGGGAATTATCTGAAAACCTGTACCTAGAGTAGTTGGACCACCGCACTTCAGAATACAGGCATGTATTTCTGGGGAGGAAAACTCTCCTACAGAAAATGAGAGAGCTTGAGGCTTTCCAGTTCCAGGGATATGGCAGGCTAGGTTAATTGGGCCAATTCATCTGTTGAAAACAACCAGAGAACTTAGATAAAATACACATCTTTTATATACATTACCAAATGTAAAATAGATAGCTAGTGGGAAGCAGCCGCATAGCACAGGGAGATCAGCTTGGTGCTTTGTGACCACCTAGAGGGGTGGGATAGAGGGAGGGAGACGCAAGAAGGAGGAGATATGGGGATATATGTATACATATAGCTGATTCACTTTGTTATAAGGCAGAAACTAACACACCATTGTAAAGCAGTTATACTCCAATAAAGCTGTTAAAAAAAATAAAATCTTAAAAGCATGAAAGAGATGACAACAGAGAAAAGAATTACCAGCCTGAAATCTAATGAAACATGATAACGCAGAAAGGTTAATGGAATAAAACCTTTGTTCTGAGGGTATTTGCTGATCCCGGCAAACTTGAACTTGGGGTTTGACAGCCTCATGGGGAAAGGGAGACAGAAGTCAAAGACCAAGAGTGGACCGTGGTGAGAAGTCTTACAGGAAATGTTCTGCACAATAAACTGAGACCCCAGAGCACTATAACTTCAAGGTAAGGATAAAACAGATTTAAACCTGTCCCTTTCCTAGGTGACTGCAAGGAAAGTTACCTTGGCATTGAGCAGAGCAGGGGGAAAACCCTGAGGAGTTGTAATCACAGCCCTGCTGTAGATTTGCAAACCAAATTTGCAACAGCTAAGCAGTCCACAAAACTCCAAACTTGAATTTAGTTTAAAGTACTCCCAGACTGATAATGAATTTAGTCTCTGGCAGAAATTAAGTCAAATCCTCCCTGGAAGAAGGCGTTTTTATTCTGGGCTTCAAGGAATCCCCTCAAATAATTTTTCATGGACACAGTAAAAAAAAAAAGTCACATAGAAATCAAAATACCATGAGTGAGAACTAGCAGAAGCAAGAGATGGGAGAGACCCAGATCCAGAAAGACTTCAAATAATCAAATTATTAGACAGGTATGAGAAAATAAATATATTCCTTATATTTAAAGAAATGAAATAGAAGTTTAAACATTTCTTCTTGGTACACGTATTCAAAAGAAATAAACTAGGAGATTTAAAAAACATAACAAATGTAACTTCTAGAAATTAAAAATAAATTAACAGATTAGACAGAGCTAAAGAAAGAATTAGTAAGTATCCAGAATGCAGAACAGGAAAACAAAAGGGATGGAAAATATGTAAATGAGGCCAAGTGGTATTCATAATAGAGGGAGAAGGTCTACCATGTGTTTACTTGGAATTCCAGACGGAGAGGAGAGTGAGAGGGAATTGGGCAACTGGCAATATCTGAGGAGGAATTTTCCAGAAATATTTAAAGATAACAAGCTATAGATTCAAGAAGGCTGGTGAAGTCCAAGAAAAATGAATTAAAAGAAATCTAACTTTTACACATTATGGTGAAACTGTAGTACTAAAAAATAGAATAGGAAAAAAATTTAAAGCAACAAAAGAAGAAAAACAGAAGTTATTTCAGAGTGTCAGTTATTGATATATTGATAGCTGATTTCCTAACAGCAAATTAAAAACACACAAGGCAGTGAACTGTAATCCTTAATGTGTTCAGAGGAAACAACTGTCCATCCAACAAAATGATATCTTAGGAATCAGGGGAAAAAGGCAAAAACTAAGAGAATTTATCATAGGTGATACACAAGACAGGAAATTCTATAGAATGTACTTCAGACAGAAGGATAGAAATCTGAGAATGAAAATCTGACTTGTTAGAAAGAATGAAGAACAAGAAAGTATTAAATTTGTGGGTAAAACTAAATGAACATTTACTAACTGAAATGATAATAATGTCTTCTGAGGTTTGAGATAAAAGTTCAAATTAAAACTGTTGAAAATAGTAATCTATAAGTTGGGAGGGACTAAATGGAGCTAAAGTGTTCGCAGATCTGTACATCACCTGGGAAGAGGGTGAAGGTATTGATTAATTCCAAACTTCATAAATAAGTCACGCATGTTGTGAATCTAGGTTAGAATTGGAGATGATAACTTTCAAACTGCCAGAGGGAATAAAATGGAATGATTTGAAAAGGTACTCAATGAATCCAGTGATGTTAACTGCTGTACTATTTTGGGCATTCACTGATGTAAGTAACTAAACACTTCAGTTAAAAGACCATGAATATCAGTCTGGACAAAAATGATCCAACTAAATGCTATTTATAAGAAACTCATATAGAAAAGAAAGATACAGAAAGGTTGACATTTTAAGAGGATAGAAAAAGAAATACCATGAAGTTGCTAACTAAAAGGAAGCTGGTTTGGCTATATTAACATCAGACAAAATAGACTTTAAGGCAAAAAGCATGATTAGGTTATTGAGTTATTTTGTAATGATAGAAACTTCAATAATAATTAGAAATGTGTATGGAATTAATAACACAAGGTTAAAATATATAAAGTAATAATTTCTAGAACTATTCAATGGAAATAGATAAATTCACAATCACAGTAAGAGATTGTAATACTCCTCTTAGAAACTGATGAAGCAAAAAAGCCAAGAAGTCAATAGTGATACAAAAGATTAAAATTACATGGTTTAATAACTTGGCCTAACACACATATATAGAACACTGCCTTCAGAAGTTGCAGAATACACACTATTTTTAAGCACACCGTTACAAACGTTGACCATATTTAGGGCCACGAAGCAAGTCTTGACAAATTTAAAAGGCTTAAATCATATACAGTATGTTTTTGATCACAGTGGAATTAAAATCAACAACAAAAGAATTTCTAGTATGCCTATATATATTTGGAAATTAAGAAACATAATTTTAAATAACCCATGAGTCACAAAAGGTATTTTAAGGAAAAAAGATATCTAGATCTTAATAATAATGAAAATGTTGTATATTAAAAATTGTGGAATGCAACTAAAGAACGGCTTAGAGTGAAATTCATAGCCTTAAATGGTTATATTAGAAAAAGAAAAAGGGCTAAAATTATTAATCTAGGCATCCATCTAAAAAATTAGTAAAGAACAGCAAATTAATCCCAAATAAAGTAGAAGGGATCAAATAATGAAGATATAAACCGAAGTTAATGAACTAGAAATCAAGCATGCAATGGAGAGGTCAAACAGGCCAAAAGTTGGTTCTGTGAAAGAAATCAGAAAATAAAACTTTTGGAGAAGTTGATGAAGAATAAAAGAAAGAATGAATCGATAACAAATATTAAGAAAGAAAAAAAGTATATCACTACAGTTGTGCAGACATTAAAAAGATAAAAAGGATATATAAATAACTTTGTGCCAATATGTTTGATAATGTAGATGAAATGGATAAATTCCCAGAAAACTGTAACTCTCAAAATTGAATCTAGGAACACGGACGACTGGGAAGGTCTAGGTTCTCATATTCCCATGGAAATACAAATACCTATAAAGTCATTAAAATAACTTTATAGGAGCTCTGGAAATCAGTCAAAGGTCTATAGCAACCAAGCAAATGCCCAATCAAGAAAAAAAACGACATTTAAAATGGTAGGAAATATCATGGCATTTTTACTTGCCCTTTCCCTGAAGTTTAGGGGAGCAGCAGTCCAGTTCCAGTGCCGTTATATGAAATGGAGACAGCAGAGTGAACTGAATTTGCAACTCTCTAACCTGACTGCAAGCTCCTTGAGGGATTCGTTTCTATCTGTCAAATCAATGAATTCAACCATTTAGAGAAGAATTAATACCAATCTTCCTGAAACTCTCCCCCAAACTGAAGATGATAGAACACTTAACGAACTCATTCTACAAGGCCCCCATTAACCTGATACCCAAACCAAAGACAACATTAAAAAAGAAAACTACAGGCCCATATCCCTTATGAATATTGATACAGAAAACGTTTAAAAAATACTAGCAAACCAAATTTGACAGCATATTAAAATGATTTTACACCATGACCAAGAGGGGTTTATTCCTAGGATGTAAGAAACAGAAACCTGACTAATACTATAGTCATTAAAGAAGTTTAATCAGTAATTAATATCTTCCATAAAGAAAACTGTAGACCAGATGCATTTCACAAAAACCACTACCCAAATCAGCGCAAGAGTGGCTGTTGGTAAGCAGCCTGGAAGGGGAGACCTTCTTGCCTTGCTAACAAGAAACAGCCCAACGTACTCCCAGTTACATATTACTAACCAACCCCTATTCAAAGGCAAGGTCAAAGGAGAGCTTGAAAGAATGTTCCAGATTCCCTCATTCTTGTCTCCATACGGGAGCTGTGAAGCACAGCTTTCAGCGGAGGAAGGCACTTCATGCCAAGCCAGTCTCTCGGTTCAGCACTTGGGGTCCAGCAGCGTAGCCTGGCCCTCAGCATTTCGCACTGGAGTGGCTACTACAAAGAAAACTACGTGGAACTAAGACGGCTTTCCAGGGCCTGCATGAGGCCTGGGATCTCGGGGCTTTATCACCAGCCAGGCAGAGGGAAACCATTTAACTAGCCAGTTCCCATCCAGAGTAAACCCTCCTTTTCACACCGACAAACCCAGCTAGTCCCCATTCCCCACCACAAGAGCCTGGGTCTATCCTGACTGGGGGTATAGAAGAGAGGGCAGAAGTTAAGGGAAGGAGAGGATGTACGTGATGGGAGAGAGGGTCTCCCCTCTCATAGCCTCTGTTTCCTCATAATAATGCCATCCCTCTGGTTTGCAGTGAGGAAGAAATGAGGTGAGGCCCTGTGCCTGACACTTAGAGGCCATTGATAAGGAAGAACTGTTGCCATTATCACCGCGCATGGAAGGAGGGCTGCTGCGTTCCAGTCTCTCTGTTGAAGGGCTGGATGCAGAAGTCTTCCTACTCCAGGACCACAGAACATGGCAGCTGGGGCTGCAGGCTGAAGGAAAAGGCTCGGTGATCACCTCAAAACTCTCTCCAAGCAAATTACTTGAGTTTTCCATTAAAGCCCGAAGGGGTGCCAAGAGGAGGGAAAGTCACAAAAAAGCTTTTGTTTTTGTTTGTTTTGATATTTTGTGAAAACTGATGTGGCTCCAGGAGAACAGGAAACATAATGGGAAGACAAGGCTGGCAAGTAAGGCAATTTGCATTAGAAAGTGGAACTTAAGTACGGAATATCTGTTTAAGAGGGGCCAGAAGCACCAGAGCTTCTAGCTTATTGTCAGGAGGTGTTTTGAAGATGCAGGGTGGGAGGGGTACCCCTCAGATAAGAGTCTTGCAGGCCAGACAGAAAGGGGAGCCTCCCCAAATGCCTATGGTTTCTGTTGCAAATGAGAACTCAGTGGGACCAAGTGTCTCTGGAACACAGTAATCTGCTCGATCTAATCACCTGGGGTGTTAGGTCCTGCCAACTGAGGCCAGCCTCAGCAAAGAAAAAACAGAAGCACCTGTGAGGTCTTAAGAATCTTTTTGACTTGGGCTGGTGACTCTGCAAATGAATGGTCTTGTTAGGTTGTTTCATTGTTGTTTGTCCTTCTGCTTTAACCTTCCAGACAGCCACGTCTCCTCATCTGGCCCTCCACACGCTCTCCTCTCCAGAACACCTAGCTTGAGGAGGTGGCGTCTGCCCAGAACTCACAATTCCCCACCATTCACTCGTGAGCCTCCCTCTGCCTGGGATGGATACAGAAGTAACATTAGACGGTCCTGCCCTGACTCGGTGGTTAAGGTGACAAACGTATGCAAGTGAAAGTAAAATTTTTCCTGACTGCTTGTTGGTTATAACATCATGTAAAAATAGCTAGATTGAAGTTCACCAGATTTGGAGGTAGCTTGGAGATGACCTGACTTAGAATAAGTTACATGGGGTATACAAAATTCTTTGGGAGGACTCCTGCAAAGAACACCCCAAACCTATGTCTTCTGGGGCATCTAAAACTGAGGTTCTCAAAGATAACTTACTATACCTTTAAGACATCATCTATAGAAAACATGCAATGGTTTCAAATACAATATTAGCTGAAATCAAAACATAGAAATGTCAGTACCTCAAAGGACAGGGGTCAACTTGCAGTCAAGCTGCTACTCGCAGGGGCAGCTCAACAGTGCTGTGTATCTCAGGTGAATGGGAGGCAAGGATTTCTTTTCGGATGGCTCAGGAACCTCCTGTGTAGACAGAGGATGCTGACTAAAGCAAGTAGGAAACATGCACAGGCCAGTACCTACTGGAGGCAAGGTGATAGCTACAGGGCAAACTGGGCACCTCTGGTCTTGAATCAAGAGTCTCTGCTCCCAGAGTTGACCAGGCCCCTTTTGGGGGGAAAGTGTGAGAGGAAAGAAGGCAGGCTCTTTGCCAATCAATGCCAAGTCCTCATATTTGACTTATTTAGGATCAGGCAGGGGCCGTGTCATAGGGTTGTCATAGGGTTGCCAGATAAAATACAGTCATAGGGTTGCCAGTCATAGGGTTGCCAGATAAAATACAGGAAACCCAGTTAAATTTGAATTTCCAATAAACAACGAATAATTTGTAGTATAAGTATGTCCAAATATTGCATGGAACATACTTATACTAAGATTTTATTAGTATTTATTTGAAATTCAATTTCCACTGGGCATCCCATATTTTCAGCTGCTAACACAGGCAACTCTACTTGGGCAGGCCACCAGGCTGAGTCTCGCAGCAGGGAGGGGGCATGGTCAGGCCTCTGGTCTCTGGGAGAGCAAGGTAGCCCTGTTACCCGGGAGCTGAACAGGTCATTATCAGGCATTGGGCCAGGATCCTCATCACCAGAATTGAGGTACAGGGTGGGATTCAGTCTGAGGACAAAGCAAGAATTTATGAACTAGAACAAGTATATCAAGTCCCCGCAGGATCTCAGTCTCAGGAGCAGCTCAGGCACTAAGTTGCTGACTGCCAGGTCTAGACTTCCTTAAATTGCCAGGGGCTAGGTGTAAGACTGGATTGTAAGAGCAGGGTTTCTGTAAGAGGGGTCCCTGGGACCCTTGAATCGAGAATCACCTGGGGCACTTGGGAAACATGCAGATTCCCGGGCTCCACCCAGACCTGCCGAATCAGAATCTCTAAGGGGCAGCCCTCGAAAGCTGCATTTTCCCTAAGTGCTCCTGGTGGCTCTAACTCGCACTCAGTTTGAGAACCGGTACCACAGAGCCGGGAACAATGCGTGCAGTGAGGCATTTTGGTGAAGCCAGAGACTCTGGAGTCAGACCACCCAAGCTAGACTTCTAGCTCTATCATATTATCTGTGCAACCTGGGGCAAGTGACATAACCTTTCTGGGCCTTAGCTTCTTTATCTGTGAAAGAGGGATAGTCATCGTACCTATCTCATAGGGCTGTTGTCAGGATTAAATACGAATATATGAACAAAGCACTCAGAACAGTGGCTGGCATCTAGGAAGGACACATACATGTTAGCCATCATTAGGGGCTGAGTGGACCCACTGGGGAGGAAGAGGACGGGGTTGGGCCCTGATCAGTACCCATGTCCTATGCCTTGTGATAGAGGGGGCTAAAGCAGAGCTCCCGAGACAAGCTGTTTATTGCACCAGAAGTCAGAAGGTTGATTAATAAGAGGGACAGTCTTTAAACGCATGGGTGATCATGCTTGGCTAGAATGAGAAACTAGGAAAATGGATATTGTTCATTAAGCTCTAATTATCAGGTAAATTGAATAAGGGGTAGGGAGTCCATGTGTTACTACAAGTAATTAATCTGCTGCTTCTTTCCCTGGTAACCCTTTGATTTGCACCACCTAACCTGGAGTCTTTATCAGGCACTGGGATTTTGGAAATACTGGCTGCTAATTGTTTTGGTGAGTCCCTGATTGCACTAAAGAAAATGAATGTGTCCTGCTCCTTCTAATGACTCAACCACAGGGGAAGATAAAGTGGTCCTAGCCATGATGAATTAAGCCTAGAGGATTTCAAGAGGACAATCATTCTCTTGTTCATTTAACAAATCTGGAGACAGTGTCTCCAAGTTGGTAATGTAAATGTGACCAGACATAGTCTGTTTAGGGGAAAAAAATCACCCGTCCCAAGCTGCTCTTGAGTTGGTTGATGTCATGACCTGGCTGGCTCCCCATTCCAGTGGCTTGATTCCTGCCCAAATCTCTGTGCAATTCCTTTGAGGCCACAGCCTTGCCCCTGGAGTCCTGGCCCCCATCCTCGACCTGGAACTAGACCTTCTTCAGCCTGGGCTGGTTCCACGCTCTGCTGAAACCCAGCTCCCCCAGCCCGCTGTGGACTTCAGGTCTGACCTGTCTCTAGACCAACCATCTTCCATGCTTTTATTCTGACTGATGTCAAGAAATCTGATTGTTCCTTCTCATGGAAAATATACAAATTGTATCAGTGAAGCATCTCAGGGGGGCAGTGAATATGTGAGTCATTCTGTATGTCCCTTTCCATCTAACACACTGTCACATGTCATGGTGGCCTGGGATGCTGGTGAGTGCCCACTGGGTGGTTTCTGCCAGGAATTAGAGCCTAGAGGCAAGAGCCAGCTGGGGACAGAATCTCTGATGTCTCAGAGAGCCTCTGTCTTCTATGGAAGTGTAACCAAATAGAGTTTAGAGTATTAGAAATGTTCAGAATAATAATAAGAAGAATAGCTAGTGGTTACTGAATGCTCACTCCATTCTTGAGAGTGTTCTAAGTGCTTGCATGTATTATCTCATCTAACTCCCCCATTCACCCTATGACGAGTTTTGAGGCACTATTATTATCTGCATTTTATAGCTGAGGAAACTGAGACAAAGAGGCTAAGTCACATGCCCAGGGTCATACAGCTGACCAGTGGCAGAGCTGGGTCCAATCTTGTTTTCATTTTCCAGAATTGAACCAAATGCAGTCTCTCCTTGCATCAGGCATCTGCTCAGTGCTGGGGTAGGAGCAGTTTGGGGGAGAGCAGGGACTGGGTGTGCAAAGCACCTTCCAGACTCCTGTGTACTGTCCCAAGAAGAGATAAAACATCCCCAAAAGTTCAAGAACAAATGGAGAATGTTCTGCTTGTACTCAAACTGAAAGACTTTTTCACTCTTACTGGGTTTGCACCAAATTCTCATTTTGCCAGTCTTCATATATTAAAGTGTCAATCAATGGTCTAATGTGGCTTCAGCAGACGATCTGGTAATGTCAGAGGAGCACTGGTCAAAGAAGGTCGGAGTGACTGGGGCAGCCCTTAGCCGTCCTGCCCTCCCTGGGTGGGAGAGGAGGTGTGAACTGGCACTTAGAGGCCCTCTGTCCCTCTTGGGCCAGTGGCTGCTTGGGGGCTGAAAGAGAACTCCAAATATTCATAGCAGCATTACTCATAATAGTCAAAAATTGGAAACAACCCAAAGGTCCATTGATGGATGACTGGATAAACAAAATGTGGTCTCTTCATACAATGGAATACTATATGGCCATAAACAGGAATGAAGTACTAATACATGCTAGAGTATGGATGACCTTGAAGATATTATGCTAAGGGAAAGCAGCCAGACACAAAAGACCACATATTGTACAATTCTGTTTATATGAGGCACACATCAGATTAGTGGTTCCTAGGAGCTGAGGGGCTGGAGGGAATGGGGAGGGACTGCTAATGGATACAGGGTTTCTCTCTGGGTTGATGGGAATGTTCTGAAATTTGATAGTAATGATGGTTGCACAACTTAGGGAATGTACAAAAAAACCCACACTGAATTGTGCACTTGAAAAGGGTGAATAGAGTATGTGAATGTATCTCAATAAAAATAATCAAACAAAAAATAGAACAACAATAAAAAGGAGAACACAGAGTCCACCCTATCAAGTCTCAGAGCAAAACACTATCTTACGAAGCTGGACTGTGGGAGAGAGGCTCCTCCACTAACCTTGGCATGGCCTTGGGGAAGTCCTTTGCCCTCTCTGCACCTCAGTTTCCCCATGTGTTAAATGGCATTGTTGTGAGAATATATCCCTGATGGGATTTTTGGAAACTATAAAATGCTTTTTTAAACTTACAATGCACTAATTACAAGCGAGGTGTCATTATAGTACTTGAGGGTGAACATCATTATAGTACTGATGGGATTTTTGGAAACTGTAAAATGCTTATTTAAACTTACAATGCACTAATTACAAGTGAGTATCATTATAGTACTTGAGGGTGAACAGAGAGCCTAGAAGGATGATGAAAGGTAACCTTCTGCCATTGCGTCCATAATAAGAGATCTGAAGATGTAGCACTATCCTTGTGTGTGCAGAAAAAATTCACTCGCTTGCTCTCACTCACTTTGAAAGAGTTGCCAGCTGTCACCCTGACTGCCAGGCCCACGCTGATCTTCAGTTTTTCAAAAGATGAGAAATGCGGGGGGAGGCGAGATAAATTAGGAGTTTGGGATTAACATATACACACCGCTATATAAAAAATAGGAAAACAACAAGGACCTTCTGTATAGCACAGGGAACTCTACTCAATATCTTGTAATAACCTATAATGGAAAAGAATCTGAAAAAGAACACACACATACAAATATATATATCTGAGTCACTCTGCTGTACACCTGAAACTAAAACAATCTTGTAAATGAACTATACTTCAAAAAAAAGAAACCTTAAAGAAAAAGATGAGAAATGTGGAGGCTGAGATGAAAGGTTTCTGTATCAACAAGAAGAGGGGAAAAATCTTCTAATATCTACCTCCGGTACAGAACACCAGTTGGCACCACGTCTGCCTGAGATGTCCTGAGCTTTCAATCCTGGGAGTCCTTTGGGGCTCCCTCGTCTCCCTAATCTCATAATAAGTGACCTAGAGGAAAGGACCACGCTCAGTGGGTTCCAGGACTGCAAACTCTCTGTACATTCTCTGTCCACTATCCATTGCTTTTTCTCCTTCGCAACTTCTGTATGGGTTTCCACGGTTTTCCTGGGATCCCCAGGGAACATCCCAGTTCTCCTCTATTTTGAATCTATATCTTAATAGCTTTCATATCCCCAATAAAGTGTTTCTCTCCATCGCCAGTTATTAGCACTTCGTAGCAGGCCTTTTAGAAAGACACTTAATTAAAAATCTTTTGGAAGCTTAAATAAGCCATATGCACTGCACTCTACCCAATAAAAAGCTACCCCCTTAACTTCCAAAATAATTGAACTTATTGCCCATGGACCTTGTCCTACCCTGGCAGAGCCTGACCACTTTTCTTCCTCCCATGTATCCACATAATGGATTCGATATCCATCTCCATGAGGTCATGATCAAGCAGTGTTCAAACAGGGGCAGGGGCCAAGGGATCAGGTCACCCTCTCTCCTGCTCGGTCCTCAGTCCCAAGGAAGTCCAGGCCACAGTCCACCCAGAATTTCCAGTGTCCTGGGCTTCCGCCTGCTCTGGGGTCACGTCATCTAGAAGTACTGTGCAAGGGATAACACTTTGCCAGCTCTGTTTACAAGACCTTGGGTGGGGTAGGTGGCTTGGGTAGGAGACACTCCTGTGTCTTAAGTCATTCGAATGCTGATTTCCTTTTTTCATTCCAATTTCTGTTTATTTGAATTAAAAACCGCTCTTTGCCATGAGTAAAAGAATCCAAACCCTCGGGGAAGCAGCATCAGCAGCCAGCTGTGAACTACTTTACAGTGTGGGTGGCCTTTCGGCTTTGGTCTCTTTTGGGGGCTCACAGTTGCCTAGGGAGGATTGCATAGCCTGTTTGGGGGCTGCGTTTATGGTAAATCCTGGCTAAGTCCGGCCCAGACAGGGCGCGGCCGGGGATCCAGGCGACGGGGAGCGATGAGATAATGAATGAGAAAAGGCTCCAGGCGGGAGATTGTTATTCGTGCCGATTCTCTTCTCAGTAGCGTGCACAGTATGGGGGTGAGGGGTTCATCTTCGAACAAGGAGACACATTACTAGTTTGGACTTTTCAGCGAGGGAAAGTGCACGCACTCTTGATTCTTCAGTCGTATCTGTCTTTCCGTTCAAGGTCCCAAAATGTTGAAGTCCCTCGCGGAACGCGCCCCAGCCCCCAACCCCTGTGTCCGCCTCCTTCCCCACGGGTCAGGAGGGCGGCAGTGTCCAGACGGTGGCGCTCCGGGACAGTGCAACCCCCTATCCCCCCACTGCAGCAAGAAGGCTAGTCTGGGACAAGTTTCAAGGTGCTTGCTGAAATTTTCTGGGAGGTTTCTCAACAAGAGTCATAACTTTTAGTAGCCGGCACAAAATCCACCCCCGTAACCAAGGTCGTTGAGGGAACGAGTATCCGAATCTCGCCCCTGTAGCCCGAATCTTTCGGATTTCCCGTAGCCCGTGCTCTCCGAGAGCCTGGGCGCACCGCAGGGAACTGTGACGCCTGCAGAGGGAGATCCACGGGGCAGGGGGGCGGCCCGACCCAGTTGAGGTTGAAATGAGACCCCCCCGCAAGGGAAAAGGACTGAGCTGAGTTATTCCTGGGGCGGGGGCCTCTGGTCTGCCGGTGGCTTCCAGGCTGCGCAGCCCAGCACCTCCGCGCCTGTCCCGCCGCTCCGGCACAGCTCCCCGAGCTTACCCGAGTGCCCCGTGCCACTCCGTTAGGCGTGCGGAGCACCTAGAGAGGGGACGGGAGTCGGAGCCGCTCGTCCCGGGTTTCTTTGAGGAGCGGCAGTCCAAGAGAAGGGCTTTCCCCCCCGTTTTACTTGTTCCCAGAGCAGCCTCGAAGCTCCCACAGCCAGGGTGCCAGGCAGCAGGGAAGGGGACGCGCTCTCACTCTCGCTTGCCCCAAAGTTGGGGGCAAGCGGCCACCATCTACCTCTTCTCACTCCCAGAGTACAGACACGATCCCTGCTCCCAGAGCCTGACGTAGGGGCCATCTCCTCAAGGAAAACACAAGCCGGGGACCGGATTGAGGGGCCACCAGCCGCTGCTGCTAAAGGAGCCAACCAGCTCCTTCCAGGCACCAGAGTGGGAATAAATTCCCTAGAGACTGCTGGCCAGATTAGGGATGGAAGCCCCCAGCAGCTGTCCCCTGCTTTCCGCGGAGTATAGAAGGCTTTGAAAAGGCAAAACACTGGGATGGGATGAACCTCTCAAGGAGACTGCAGAGGCGAATATCTAGGGTCCAAGGGGCCACTGGCCGCTCCTCACGCTCTGCTGGGGGCCTCAGACAGGCTTGGGTTGGCACTGGACCCCCCAAGAGGGACCCTATAGCCCCGCTCTGCAATCTACAGCGCTTTGCCAGGTGTTTGCATAAGAGAGGGAGGGAGAACTTGCTAGAAACGGATGCGCAGTAGCTGGTGGGGAGGAGGTGGATTCCGAGCTGGTCACGACGCAGGGTACCTGGGGGATGCGGTGGGAGGGGGAGTGGCTAGAGGGGAAGCACATACAAGGCAGTCGGAAGCAAGACGACACCTCGATGTGGATTTGTCCAAAAAGAGTTGGAGAGCAAAGCGGGGGTGATCAGGGAGCTCTGATTGGTCAGGGGGAGGGATTTGGGGTGGGGCTAGCCGCCTCTTGAGGCTTTAAAAGCTCATCGGAGAGGGGCGGGAAGGCTGTCATTTGCTCTCTGACTCTCGGAGAGGTAGCAGCTTTCCTGAAGCTCCTGGCAACAGAGCAGGTGTTCGCTGTCCAGACCCGGTTGGAAGGTCCTAGCGGTCTCCAGCAGCAACATGGGGCCTGCCCTTGCAGTTCCCACCCCATTCGGCTGTATTGGCTGTAAACTGCCGCAGCCAGACTATCCACCGGCTCTAATCATCTTTATGTTCTGCGCAACGGTCATCACCATAGTCGTAGACCTGATCGGCAACTCCATGGTCATTTTGGCTGTGTCGAAGAACAAGAAACTCCGAAATTCTGGTAAGACCCCTTTCCTTCTCCCTACCCACCGTGCAGCCACTTGCAACCCCTACCTAGGGTGTTAGTTTGGGCTCCTGCGATAGGGAATCCGTGGACGGGCCCTGCTCCCCATTTCCCTGTGAGCCTGAGTGATGATGTTCTGCCGGGGGGCCCCATAAACTTAGAGCTTCTCCAGGCTGCGGAGGTTCGGAGAAGCTCTGGGCATCCAAGTGCAAATCCCCGTCCCTGCGGTGCGCGGCACACCGCCGAGCCCGGCCCCGTCGGGAACCTGACGCAGAGGGAGCCGGCACCCGAGCGGAGAGTCCGGCGGCCGCCCGGGGACAGCACGCCGAGCCGGACGCCGCAGAGGTGGCCGCGCTCAAGCGGCGCGGGAGGAATAAACGCGGAGGGAGCAGCGGGGTTGCTACCCGCTCCGGTAAAGTTAAGTTCTCGGCGGCTGAGGCGGCGCTTGCCGGTGCGCAGCGCGGCGGCCGAGCCCAAGCCCGGCCGAGCCCCTGCTCGCCGCAGCCCTGTGACTCCAGGGCGGCTCCCGGGCAGCTCCCGGGCGGCGGAGCGCAGACCCCCGCGCCTGAGTGTGAAGCAGGGCGGTCTGAGCCCGCCGGAGCCGAGCTCCGTCCGCCCGTCCCAGGGCGCGCGGCGGAGAGAGGCGAGCGGCCGGCTGGGCGCAGCAGGCGGTGGCAGCGACGGCGGCGGCGGCGGCGGAGATCCCGAAGTCCGTAAGCGGGGTACTGGGGGTCGCAGGGTGGGGCGGCGGAAAGGTTCGGGAGCTCTGCGTCCCGGGGGGATAGAAGACGGCAGAACCGGTGAGGATCGCGGGAGGGCTGCAGGAGAGCTCAGGGGATGGTGGGGGGCGCAGGGAAACCACAGAGCGCGGGGATATGGGACGAGGTGGGGAGGCGAGCGAGACTCCCCTCGCGGCCTGCCAGTGCCAAGGGGAGGGGGCCAGCTGCGAGCGGGCCTGGGGGACGGTGCTGGAGGCTGCAGGGCGCTGCGCCCCTTGCCGGGGGCGGGGGCGGCAGACGCTGCGGAGCCTTGAGCCGCCTTTGCAGGTTGGGCGGGAGAGGGCTCGAGAGGGGAGGTGGGGGAGGGGCCGAGGGGCCAAGGGGCCCAAACTCCCTGCTCGGGCCCCGGGAGGGAGGGGCGGCGCCCAGGGTCTCTGCTCCCTGGATCCCGGCCGGCTGGGGCCGGAGGGCAGAGGGGAGCGAGGGGGCGGGGTCTGAGGGGGTCGGGCACCCACAGGACCCGGGCGGGCGGGGTGCCGGGGAGTGGAGGCCGCCAGTCTCTGGGGGATTACTTTGCTTGGACGAGGAATCACAAACACCATACAAGTTTCTAAATGCAGTGACGGGCACACAGTCATTAAAAGTTCTCTTTTAAACTCTGATGGGTGTGTCTGATTTCTCCTCGGTCCCCCGGAGACGTGGGGCCGCACACTTGGATCTCACGTGCACTCCAGCAGTGCGGTCTCAAGCGGCCCAACCCCGGAGCCCCCGGGGGGTGGGGCACCTGCAGAGTCCATTTTCTCTTTTTTTCCTTTTCTCCTTCACCTTCCTTTCCTTCCATAATTCAAAGAAAGGGTTTTAGAGTTGTTGTGGTTTTGTTTTTAAGTCTTTGCCCTCTCTCTTCTCCTCCTTTCTTCTCCAAATTCATTACTTTGAGGGAAAACCCTAGAAAGAACCTCTTGGGTAGAAAGCGCCGAGGCCTCGCCTTGGCAGTGCTGGCGGAAGGAAGCAGAACGAGCCGTTCCTTTGCCCTTTTAAAAGTGCTCATTTTCTCCCAGTCCGAGATGAAGTGCAATATTTTGCCAAACCAATGCTAATTAGCAATAAGGTGTTTCCAGAGAAAGGGATCCGCATCTGTACTTGGCCTTGCAGGTTTTACAAACAGCGTTCCTACAGCCGCCCTACAAAACAGGAGTGCCCCCTCCACCACCCCGGCACTTTCCTGTTTAGCCCGCAGGCTCCAGTAAAGCCCGGGACCGGGGGCCTGGAACCAGTGTGCAGGGCGGCGAACGTGCTGGTGTCCGGCTCTGCTCGGGGACCCGCGTGAAGCAAGCAATTCTGCTAATCCTTGCAGGGATTGTCCTGATATTTTTCCCTCTTTGCTCACTATTTCTCAGGCTAAATTTTACAGGGCCTCTCCCCGCCCTCAGTTTTTACTCTTAGGTTACCTCGGAAATGGTAAGTATTTACTGGGCGAAGTCTTAGATTATTGTCTGATCCCGCTGGGGAAGACCGCTTAAGAAAACGACATGCCCTTTCTCGGACAGTTCTCTTTAGACATGTTTGCGTTGTAAATGCGATGGTAAATTAGAGAAGGCAGAGGGCTAATTTGCTTTTTTTTCGGGGTTGGGGGAGATTGAGGCGTCCTGACAGTTCTCCAATCTCTCCACCCACCCCAGTCCCTAACCTCCAGCCTGTTTCCAACAGACAGCTCCCCTCTACTCCCTCCGTTCCCCCACCCCTACTCCGCCAAAACTTTGCATTTTGTTTTTGTTTAAAATTATGGCCACAGGTCTGTGTGTGTGGGAGTGTGAAGGGCTCCCCAACGGGCTTTTGTGTTTACTGCTTTCTGACTTCACTTTTTTCCCAAAGCAGAGATGACGTTGTTTGAAAGGAAAAAAAAAGGTTGTCAAAGGACAGGTCCCCCAAACTTGCTTGTGCCTCAGAATCATCTGGGACATGCTTGTAACTAAAAATAAAAACACAACTGTATTTCTTTAAAAGAATTCTAGAATTCTAAATTGTCACGACTCCAGCTGGCCTTTTCCTCCAGCTTATATTTGTAGATTTCTAAATTTAACCATTTATTCTTCTGTCTTCCCCCCCCCCCAATATGCTTTTCAGGCAACATCTTCGTGGTTAGCCTCTCTGTGGCTGATATGCTGGTGGCCATCTACCCCTATCCTCTGATGCTGCATGCCATGGCCATTGGTGGCTGGGATCTGAGCCAGTTACAGTGCCAGATGGTTGGATTCATCACAGGGCTGAGTGTGGTCGGTTCTATCTTCAATATCATGGCAATTGCCATCAACCGTTACTGCTACATCTGTCACAGCCTCCAGTATGAGCGCATCTTCAGCGTGCGCAATACCTGCATTTACCTGGTTGTCACCTGGATCATGACTGTCCTGGCTGTCCTGCCCAACATGTACATTGGCACCATCGAGTATGATCCTCGCACCTACACCTGCATCTTCAACAATGTGAACAACCCTGCCTTTGCTGTGACCATCGTCTGCATCCACTTTGTCCTCCCTCTGCTCATAGTGGGTTTCTGCTATGTGAGGATCTGGACCAAAGTGCTGGCAGCCCGTGTCCCGGCTGGGCAGAATCCTGACAACCAGCTTGCTGAGGTTCGCAATTTTCTAACCATGTTTGTGATCTTCCTCCTCTTTGCAGCGTGCTGGTGCCCTATCAACGTGCTCACTGTCTTGGTGGCTGTCAGTCCAAAGGAGATGGCAGGCAAGGTCCCCAACTGGCTTTATCTTGCAGCCTACTTCATAGCCTACTTCAACAGCTGCCTCAATGCTGTGATCTACGGTCTCCTCAATGAGAATTTCCGAAGGGAATACTGGACCATTTTCCATGCTATGCGGCATCCTATCCTGTTCCTCTCTGGCCTCATCACTAACGTCTTGGAAACGCAGGAGGCCCAAGCCTTCGCCCGCGCCCGCATCCGCGCCCGTGCCCGTGCCCGTGCCCGTGCCCAAGCCCAAGCCCGCGACCAAGGCTATGCCCGTGCCTGCCCTGCTGCGGAGGAAATACCGATGAACGTCCGGAATGTTCCACTACCTGGTGGTGCTGCAGCTGGCCAACCTGAGCGTGCCTCTGGCCACCCCAGTCCAGCCTCCAGCCACTCCAGGTCTGCCTCTGCCCACTGCACATCTTCCTCTGGTCACCATAAGTCTGTCTTTAGTCACTCCAAGTCTGCCTCTGGTTATGCCAAGTCTGCCACTGTCTACCCTATGCCTGCCTCTGTCCACTTCAGGGCTGACTCTGTCTATTTCAAGGCTGCCTCTAGCCACCCCAAGCGTGTCACTGGCCACCCCGAGCCTGCCGACTATCCTGAGCCCTTTGCCATTAGCTACCTGGAGCCTGCCATTGCCAGCCAGCCTGAGCCCACTGCTGCTGGCCACCTAGAGTGCAACATCACTGACCTCCCTGAGCCCCCCTCCAGCCCTGCCACTGAGTCCCCCAACCCTGTTGCCAGCCCACTGGAGCCTGCTGCTGCCGCTGCCCCTGCTGACCCCATTGTGGTCACCATTGCCACCAACGATTACCAAGAAGTTGTGGTTACTGATGTTGAAACAGATTCTGATGAAATTGATGTGTGAAAAATGATCTTAGGGGGGGTGGCCAAGCAGTGGTCCACTTTTAAGGTTGGCTAGCATATGTAATACAAAGTGAGATATCTTAGTTCGTCTACACACAGACACATGCAGACACTGACTCACAGACAGTGTAAGCTACACCTACCTTTCAGGCATACCCCTCCTTTACATTATGTACTCTTGCAAAAGTTTGAGTGTGTGTGTGTGCTTTGCTTCTTTAGAGACCAAATTCCCCTCAAGTTTGACTTCTGTTGTTCTGAGCCTCCCTTTCCTCCTGTGGTTGACTGAGCCCACAGTGATCCTTGAACTTGTAGACTTTAGTTTTTCCCCACTCCTGTGTAACCGTTTCTCCCCACTCCTCACTCCTCGTTTCCTTCTCCTTGTTCCTGCTTTCTTCTCCCATTCCTCCAGGGGGTGAGTGGGGGAGGAGCGCATGCGCAATGGTAAAGGTGCGCTATAGTAAAGCCTTCTGTAAAGTGAATGTGACCGCAGAGCTTTATGTGTTTAAGTATCTATCGTAGTTTTAAGGGCAGTCAGAAAGGCAATTGCGATAAAGTACAAGTGCTTGAAACAGTTTCCTTTCTAAATTCCAGCAACAAAATATGACCCCTATCTGGAGAACACAATTCACTAAACTCTTATTAAAATAAATATTTATGCCTATGAGATCAAATGGCAAAAGGAAAGATATTGCAGCACCGAATTATTTCTATTTTGTGAAAATTCAAACATTGGTGCTGATTTTTATAGTCAAACATGAATGCAAATGACAAGATATTTTTACCTTATTTGTAGTTACTTACCTTTTTTAGTATTTGCCAGGATTTTCTTTCATTTAGTTCCGGAAAAACAAATCCATCCATAAACTGGTTTCTCCCCACATCCAAACTTATGGTTGCTAGGATCAATTACAGTCATGCTTTTAATATTATACACAGCCTGCTGTTTTTATGCAATCAGTTTTTACATTTTTCCTTTTCATTCAGAAGGGAATTTGAGGTAATAACTGGTAGCCAGAAGTGAATGGAGTACTGCCTGGACTTGTAAACAAGTGCTTCTTCAAAAGCGGTTCCCTCCTGCCCCATCCCTCTGAGCCTCCTAGCTGTGGTGGGGATGGTGGGGGGAGGCGGGGAGGAAGACTTGCCAATATCAGCCAAGCCCACTACCCTTGGTTGAGGTTCTGTGATCCACCGTGTTAAGGTGTAGATGTCTTGTATCATCACACTTGACAGCCCAGGGAATGATTTTTCTCTAGAATTCAAGAAAACATTGTTTAATACAAATCTCGATTATTGGTCCAAATTGACATTTAAAGCAAAACTTACTGTACAAAAGATTGTAAGGATAAGTGGAGATGTGTTATACTGCCTTAATTCAATTCTCTATTTGTAGTAGCAATTAAATAAGTGCTTTTCTGTCTTTGGTGTGTGATCTGTGGATAAAATTTGCTTCCTCCGCCAGATTCACTTGTGGGGAGGCTTGGGGGTGGGTGGAAAAGCATACCCCTTGGGGGATCAAGAGAATCAGATGCAAGTACCCTCCCTGCTATACCCCAGGGCGAGTCACATGACCCCTCTCTCCACAGTTGCCTGCCTTAGCAAACTGTGGCCAGGTCGGGGTGGGCTGGAGGCAGAGGAGGGCTCCCTGGGTGTGGTATGTTCTTCTCACTAGTACGGTGACAATGGATGACCTGACCTGCAGCTCTTGGACTTCTGGACCCTGCCTGCCAAGGCTTCTGAAAACAGGTCCTCTTTTACCCCCATGGAAGGAGTGGAGCTGGGCCCCAATTATGTGGGAGGCTACTGGGACCAAGTAACAGCCCACAATCCAGTGGGGGGAGGCACAGGAGTGAGGGGTGGGAGGACAGGTGGGTTCCTCTCTAGCTGGAAGTTAGGTGGCAAGACCCCAGCAACTGGGCAAATGTCCTGGCCTCAGGAACACAGCCTCAAAAGAATCTCCAATGACAACGTAATGCCCCAAACAGACCACTCCATAAAAATAAAAGTAGATTCAAAATAATACATGGTAGGATATCAATTTGGTTAAGAAAGTATGCACATTAAAACTTGCACAGGGCTTCCCTGGTGGCGCAGTGGTTGAGAGTCCGCCTGCCGATGCAGGGGACACGGGTTCGTGCCCTGGTCCGGGAGGATCCCACGTGCCGCGGAGCAGCTGGGCCCGTGAGCCATGGCCGCTGGGCCTGTGCGTCTGGAGCTTGTGCTCCGCAACAGGAGAGGCCACAACAGTGAGAGGCCGGCATACCACACACACACACACAAAAGAGTATTCTCGGGGGCTTCCCTGGTGGCGCAGTGGTTGGAAGTCCGCCTGCCAATGCAGGGGACACGGGTTCGTGCCCCGGTCTGGGAGGATCCCACATGCCGCGGAGCGGCTGGGCCCGTGAGCCATGGCTGCTTAGCCTGTGCGTCCGGAGCCTGTGCTCCGCAATGGGAGAGGCCACAACAGTGAGAGGCCCACATACCGCCAAAAACAAACAAATAAACAAACAAACAAAAAAATTTGCACATATACATAGGCCCACGGAGTTAGGCATATATATGGTTGTTCCATCCAGGTTTAACTAGACTGTAAGTATAAGCTGAGGTCATCTTCACTTTTGATGCCCAAATTACAGTGGTCCCAACAGAGTGGCTGCTGTACCTCAGGCTGATTCCCTGTCAACATTTCTGCCTAGTATCCCTGGACATGCAAAAAGGATGCTTACTCGTGTGCTCAAATTGCTTTACAGTTGCCACCCTCTTCCCATGTTTTCCACATTCCCCCTGTCTGCCCTCACTCAAGGAGCTTTGCTTTGGGTAAGATTGCAAGTGTTCAAAGCAAGGATGCTGTGTCTCAATGCTCCGAACTGGGTGCAGAGTTCTGAGAGGTGATGGGAGAGGTGAAGAAACTCTTGGCCCTTTTTACAGCTTCGTTTCACACTCTGCTCTGAGGTGCCTGAAGCAACACTGCTTATGCCCAGAGTCTTACAAAGTCTTATGAAAGCAGCCACTTCATCCACTCTGCTCACCTGCAAGGTGCGTTCATCATTCCTGCCTCCCCACCTCTGCCCCCATAACCCACTCCCATGGGAACAAGCAGCGGTTGAAGCGCAGTGCCTCCTGTTTATACATAGCCAAGAAATATTTTTCTCTGCCCCTCTTTCCCTTATCCTGTCCCTTTCTACCCCCAAAGTCAAGAAGCCTCATAAGCACATCTCTGACTAGCCATGCCCACTATGAGTAACCAAGGCAAGACACTCAATCTCTGCGGTCAGTTTTAAGGTGTTTTGTAGTTGTCTCCATGACAATGCACAGCTTCTGGTTTTATACAAGTAGAATCAGAAGGGCCAATCTTACTGACCTCCCCAAAGAGAGAATCTGCCTCCAGATGAGCCTGAGTCTCCATGATCAAGGGATAAAGAAATGGAAGCAAATTTTAAATGGCAGTTTCCCCCAGTTTCTATTCCGCTTTATTTTCTTTTTAAATGGAAATATAATGTATATACTGTAAAGTGAAAGTTTGACCATGTTTTTACACAGGTATGCATCCGTGTAACGACCCCTTTGACCCTCCAGTTAATACTCCAACCAAAGGCAAATGCTATCCTGACCTCTATCACCATACATTAGTTTTGCCTGTTCTAGAACTTCATAAAAATGGAAGCATGCAGTATGTATTTTTGTCCCATTTCTTTTTAAAAATAGTGATAAAATATACATAACATAAAACTTACCATTTCAACCATTTTTAAGTATGCAATTCTGTGGCATTAAGTACATTCACAATGTTGTGCAATCATCACCACTGTTCATTTCCAGAACTTCTTCATCATCCCAAACATAAATTCTGTAGCCTTTAAATGATAACTCCCTATTCCCCTCTCCCCCAGCCCCTGGTAACCTCTATTCTACTTTCTGTCTCTATGGATTTGCCTATTCTAGGTACCCGATATAAATGGAATCATATATTATTTGTCATTTGGGGTCTGGCTTCTTTTACTGAACATAATGTTTTCAGGGTTCATTCATGTTGTAGCAGGTGTCAGTACTGCATTGTTTTTATGGCTGAGTAATATTCCGTTGTATGGATACACCACATTGTGTTAGTCCATTCATCCACTGATGGACACTTGGGCTATTTCCACTTTTTGGCTGCTATGAACATTGATTTACAAGTATTTGAGTCCCTGATTTCAATTCTTTTGGAAATATATCTAGGAGTGGAATTGTTAAATCATATGTTAGTCTGGCTTCTTTTCCTCAATTAGTTATGTTTTTGAGATTCAGTCATGTTTTTGTATCAGTAGTTTGGGGTGTGTTTTCATTTTTATGTAGTACTCTACAGTATGAATATACCATAATTTATACATTGATTCTATTATTGATGGACTTTTAGGTTGTTTATGATTTGGAACTACTATGAAAAATGCTTCTATAAAGATTTTTGTACATGTCTTTTAATTTAATTTTATATAAAGTTATAATTTTACATACAGTGAGGTACATAAATCTTCGGTGTAAAGTTGAACGAATTTTTACTTATGTACACACCTATGTAACCACCACACAAATCAAGATATAAAACATCTCCAGCACTTAGAAGGTTCTATTATGTCAGCTTAATTTTGTTGGTTCTCGCGCTTTATTTCAGTGGAAGCATACGGAATATACTCTCTTGTATCTGGCTTCTTTCACTCATCATTTTGTCTGTGAGATTTATCCATATTACTTTGGGTAGAAGCAGTCCATCCTTCTTATCGCTGTGTAGAATTCCATTGTATTGAGTATAAGAACTTCTTATCAATTCTATTATAGGTGGACATTCGGTGTGTATTCTAGTTTGGAGCTATTATGAAGAAAGCTGTTAATGAACATTCTTGTACATGCCTTTTGGTACATATATGAACTCATTGCTCTCGGAAATGCACCTAGGATTGGAATTCCTGAGTCGTGAGTATACGTGTATTTAGTTTTAGTAAGCACTGCCAAATATTTTTCCAAAGTGGTTGAAACAATTTATATTCTTACTAGCAATGCATTAGAGTTCAAGATGCTCTGCATTCTTGCCAACATTCAGTATTTTCAGCCCTTTTAATTTTAGCTATTCTACTGGATGTCTACTGCTATTTCATTGTATTTTCAGTTTTCAATTCTTTTTTTTTTTTTTTTTTTTTTTTTTTCTTTTTGCGGTATGCGGGCCTCTCACTGTTGTGGCCTCTCCCGTTGTGGAGCACAGGCTCCGGATGCGCAGGCCCAGAGGCCATGGCTCACGGGCCCAGCCGCTCCGCGGCATATGGGATCCTCCCAGACCGGGGCACGAACCCGTATCCCCTGCATCGGCAGGCGGACTCTCAACCACTGCGCCACCAGGGAGGCCCAGTTTTCAATTCTTTAATGAATTATGATGTTGACCATCTTCTCACATGATCATTGACCATTTGGATACTTTAAAAAGTGAAAAGTTTGAGCAAATATTTTGACTGTTTTAAATCTGAGGTTCCTGTCTTCTTATTGGGAGTAGAAATTCTTTATATATTCTGGATACAAATATATGTATTTCACAAATATCCTCTCAGTCTGTGGTTTGCTTTCTCTCTCTCTTAATTGTATCTTTCGATGAGCAAAAATCCTTAATATTATGAAATGCAATTTATTAGTTTTTTCTTTTATGACTAATAATTTCTGGTTAAGAAATTTCTGACTAATATAATGAATATATTCTCCTAGTTTTTCTTTTAGAAACTTTATTATTTTGCCTTTAACATTTAAGTCTATGTTTAATCTGAAGTTAATTTTCTGTGTTTGGTGTGAGGTAGGGGGTCAAGATTCATTTTTTAATATAGTCAAGGTTCATATTTTCATTTAATCACCATTTATTGAAAAGACCATCCTTTGCCCAACTGAACTGTAGTGGAGATTTTGTTGTAAATTGGTTAGTCACATAAAAATAAAAATTATCTATCATCTATCTATCTATCTATCATCAATCATCAAGCTGTTTCTGAGCAGTTTAGTCTATTCCATTAGTCTCTTTGTCTAGCCTTCCACCGATGCCACATTGTTTTTATTTTTTTATTTTTTTTATTTTTAGTTTAACTATAGTTTATATACAATGGTATGCAAACATGTTAAGCATACAGATAAATGGATTTTTACTTATAGGCATATTTTTATATCACCATCTTCCAGATGAAGATATAGAACACTTCTAGTACCCCAGAAGGCCCTTAAATGTCCCAACTCAGTCAATAAGTCCCCTAAAGTTGACCACTAGTCTAACCTCTAATATCACAGATCAGTATTGCCCATTTTTGAATTTCATTAAGGGGAATAGAATAACATGTATGCTTTTGAATCTGGCTAATTTTGGTAAACATGCTTTTGAGAAGCATGAGTGTTGTTGGATGTATCAACAGTACTTTTTAAAAACTGTCATAGGAAGATTTAATGATGTGGAATATCTTCAAGTCATATTAAGTTGAAGAAGCAGAGAATGGTATGTGATTTTGTTAACAAAACCAAAATGCATATGTGAAAAGACACGTTTTAACACTTTCTATAGTAAATATATAAACATTTTTATCGAGATATAATTCATTTACCATAAATTTCATCATTTTAAAGTGTTCGATATTGGGTTTTCTTAAAATTGAGGTATAGTTGATGTACAATATTATATGTTTCAAGTGTACAACATAATGAATCACAATTTTAAAGGTGATACTCCATTTATAGTTATTATAAAATATTGCTATATTCCTTGTGGTGTATAATATATCCTTGTAGCTTATTTATTTTATACATAATGATTTGTACCTCTTAATCCACTATCTCTATCTTGCCCCACTCCCCTTCCCTCTCTCCGTTGGTAACCACTAGTTTGTACTCTATTATGTGTGAGTCTGTTTCTTTTTTGTTATATTCGGTAGTTTTTTTTTTTTTTTTAGATTCCACATATAAGTGATATTGTACAGTATTTGTCTTTCTCTTCTGACTTATTTCACTAAGCATAATATGCTCCAAGTCCATCATGTCGCTGCAAATGGCAAATTTTCATTCTTTTTTATGGCTGAGTAGTATTCCATCATATATATATATATATATATATATATATATATATATATATATATGCCATATCTTCTTTACCCATTCATCTGTTGATGGACATGTAGGTTGCTTCCTTATCTCTGCTATTGTAAATAATGCTGCTATGAACATTGGGGTGCATATGTATTTTTATTTAATGTTTTCATTTTCTTTGGCTATATACCCAGGAATGGAATTGCTGGATCATATGGTGGTTCCATTTTTAGTTTTCTGAGGACTGTTTTCCACAGGGCTGCACCATTTTACATTCCTACCAACAGTGTACAAGGGTTCTTTATCTCCACATCCTTGCCAACATTTATTATTAGCAGTCTTTTTGATGATAGACATTCTGACAGGGGTGAGGTGATATTGCATTGTAGTTTTGATTTGCATTTCTTCGATGATTAGTGACGTTGAGCATCTTTCCATGTGCTTCCTGGCCATCTGCATTTCCTCTTTGGAAAATGGCTACTCAGGTCATCTGCCCATTTTTCAGTTAGGCTGTTTGTTTTTTGATGTTGATTGTTTTTTGATGTTGAGTTGTATGAGCTCTTTATATATTTTGGATATTAACCCCAATGGGTAATATCATTTTCAAAATTTTTTTCTCATTTAGTAGGTTGTCTTTTCATTTTTTTCAATGGTATCCTTTGCTATGCAAAAGCTTTTAAGTTAAATTAGTTCCCATTGTTTATTTTTGCTTTTGTTTCCTTTGCCTTAGGGAACAGATCCCCAAAAATATTGCTACTATTTAAGTCAAAGACTGTTTTGCCTATGTATTCTTCTAGAAGTATTACGGTTTCCAGATTTACATATAGGTCTTTAATCCATTTTGAGTTTATTTTTGTATATGGTGTTAGAAAATGTTCTAATTTTGTTCTTTTACATGTAGCTGTCCAGTTTTCCCAGTGCCACTTATTGAGGGGACTGTCTTCTCCATTGTGTATTCTTGCCTCTTTTGTCATAGATTAATTGACTATATGTGCATGGGTATATTTCTGGGATCTCTGTTCTGCTCCATTGATCTATATGTCTGTTTTTGTGCCAGTACCATAGTGTTTTGATGACTATAGCTTTGTAGTATAGTCTAAAGTCAGGGAGCATAATTCCTCCAGCTTTGTTCCTTTTCAAAATTGTTTTGGCTATTCAGAGTCCTTTGTGTTTCCATACAAATTTTAAAATTATTTGTACTATTTCTTTTGAAAATGCCATTGGTATTTTGATAAGGATTGCATTAAATCTGTAGATTGCCTTGGGTAGTATGGTCATTGTAACAATATTAATTCTTCCAATCCATTAACATGGAGTATCTTTCTACCTGTCTGTGTCATCTTCAGTTTCTTTCATCAGTGTCTTACAGTTTTATGAATATAGGTCTTTAATATCCTTAGGTAGATTAATTCCTAGGTATTTTATTCTTTTGATGTGATTGTAAATGGGATTGTTTCCTTAATTTCTCTTTCTGATAGTTCATTGTTAGTGTATAGAAATGCAACAGATTTCTGTAGATTAATTTTGTATCCTGCAACTTTACCAAATTCACTGATGAGCTTTAGTATTTTTCTGGTAGCATCTTTAGGCTTTTCTATGTATAGCATCATCTCATCAGCAGACAGTGACAGTTTTACTTCTTCCTTTTCAATTTGGATTCCTTTCATTTTTCTTCTCTGATTGCTGTGACTAGGACCTCCAATACTATGTTGAAAAAAAGTGGTGAGCATGAGTGGGCATCCTTATCTTGTTCCTGATCTTAGAGGAAATGTTTTCAGCTTTTCATGGTTAACTATGATGTTAGCTGTGGGCTTATCGCACATTGCCTTTATTTTGTTGAGGTATGTTCCCTCTATACCCACTTTCTGGAGAGTTTTTGTCATAAATGAATGTTGAATTTTGTCAGAAGATTTTTCTACATCTATTGAGATGATCATATAGTTTTTATTCTCAGATTTGTTAATGTGGCATATAACGTTGATTGATTTGTGAATATTGAAAACTCCTTGTATCCCTGAGATAAATTCCACTTGGTCATGGTATATGATCCTTTTAATGCTTTGTTGGATTTGGATGGCTAATATTTTGCTGAGGATTTTTGCATCTATGTTCAATAGTGATATGGGCCTATAATTTTCTTTTTTTGTGATATATTTGTCTGGTTTTAGTATCAGGGTGATGCTGGCCTCGTGGAATGAGTTCAGAAGTGTTCCTTTCTTGGCAATTTTTGGAAGAGTTTGAGAAGGGTAGGTGTTAACTCTTCTCTAAATGTTTTGTCTAGTTCACTTGTGAAGCCGTCTGGTCCTGGACTTTTATTTGTTGGGAGTTTTTTGATTACTGATTCCACTTCATTGATGGTAATTGGTCTGTTCATCTTTTCCCTGTCTTCCCGGTTCAGTCTTGGGAGATTGTATATTTCTAGGAATTTGTCTATTTCTTCTAGGTTGTCCATTTTATTGGCATATAGTTTCTTATAGTAGTCTCTTATTATCCTTTGTGTTTCTGTGGTGTTGGTTTTACCTTCTTTTTCATTTCTGATTTTATTGATTTAAGCCCTCTCCCTTTTTTCCTTGGTGAGTTTGGCTAAAGGTTTATCAATTATGTTTATCTTTTCAAAGAACCAGCTTTTAGTTTCATTGATCTTTTTATTGTTCTTTTAGTCCTATTTCATTTTTTTTCTGCTTTGATCTTTATGATTTCTTTCCTTCTACTAACTTTGGTTTTGTTTGTTCTTTTTTTCTCTAGTTCCTTTAGGTGTAAGGTTAGGTTGTTTATTTGAGATTTTTCTTGTTTCTTGAGACAAGCTTTTATTGGTATAAACTTCCCTCTTAGAACTGTTTTAGCTGTGTCCCATGGATTTTTGGGTCATTGTGTTTTGTTTTCATTTCTTTCCAGGTACTTTTTTCTTCTTAGATTTTTTTAGTGATCCACTGTTTGTTTAGTAGCATATTGCTTAGCCTCCATGTGTTTTTGCAGTTTTTTTTCTTGTAGTTTATCTGTAGTCTCATAGCACTGTAGTCAGAAAAGATGCTTGATATGATTTCTATTTTCTTAAATTTACAGAGGCTTATTTTATGGCCTGGTGTGTGATCTATCCTGGAGAACATCCCATGTGCACTTGAAATGAATATGTATTCTTCTGTTTTTGGTTGGAATATTCCCTCTCTCTCTCTCTCCCTCTCTCTCTCTCTCTCTCTCTCTCTCTCTCTCTCTATATATATATATATATATATATATATATATATATATATATATATATATATATATAATCTATTAAGTCTATCTGGTCTAATGTATCACTTAATGTCACTGTTTCCTTATTGATTTTCTGTCTGGATGATCTGTCCATTGATGTAAGTGGGGTGTTAAAGTCCCCCACTATTATTGTGTTACTGTCAATTTCTTCTTATATGTCTGTTAACATTTGCCTTATATATTGAGGTGCTTCTATGTTGGGTGCATATCTATTTACAATTATTACATCTTCTTCTGGGATTGATCCCTTGATCATTATGTAATGTCCTTCCTTGTCTCTTATAACAGTCTTTATTAAAGTCTATTTTGTCTGATATAAGTACTGCTACCCTGGCTTTCTTTTGATTTCTGTTTGCATGGAATATCTTTTTCCATCCCCTCAGTCTCCGTGTGTGTCTTTAGATCAGAAGTGAGTCTCCTGTAGGCAGCCTATATACAGGGGTTTTTTTGGTATCCATTCAGCCACTCTTAGTTTTTCGATTGGAGCATTTAGTCTATTTGCATTTAAAGTAATTGTTCTTTCTCTTCTTCTCCTGGGACCCCTATAATGGGAATACTAATGTGCTTGATGTTGTCCCAGAGGTCTCTTAAATAGTCCCCATTTCTTTTCATTCTTTTTTTCTTTTTTTTTGTGCAGTATCAGTGATTTCCACTACTCTGTCTTCCAGTTCACTCATCTGTTCTTCTGAATCATTTATTCTATTGCTGATTCCTTCCAGTGTATTTTTCATTTCAATTATTGTATTTTCATCTCTCTTTGGTTGTTCTTTATATTTTCTAACTCTTTGTTTAAGACTTCTAACTTCCTGCTTTGTCCATCTATTCTTTTCTCGAGTTCTTTAATCATTTTTTACTATCATTACTCTGAACTATTCCTCAGGTAGATTGCCTATCTCCATTTCACTTAGTTCTTCTTCTGGGGTTTTATCTTGTTCCTTCATTTGGAACATATTACTCTGTTGCCTCATTTTACCTAACTTGCTGGTTTTATTTCTATGTATCTGGTAGTTTGGTTACATTCCTCAACCTTGGAGATGTGGCCTTTTGTAGGAGACATCCTATATGCATCTCAGCAACACAGTTCCCTCTGGCCCCAAGAACTATATGCTCTAGGGATGCCCCCTATGTAGGCTGCATGGCTTCTTTTGTTGTGATGGGCTGACTTCTGTGGGTGGTCTGGTAGGCTTGCTTGGTCTCCCATCCAGTTGGCTGCCAGGCCTGCCTGGTATGGAGCCTGCCGGCAACTGTTTGGTGGGGCCAGGTCACAAGGCAGCTGACTGCAGAATCCTAGGGAGCCCTGGGGCTAGTGCTGGCTAACTGGTGGATGGAGTTAGGGCCCAGGCAGAGCTGGATCCTGGTTCCTGGTTCCTGGGTCTTGGGTCCTGGCTTCAGGATCCCGGGGTCTCAGAGCTGGTTTTGGGCCACTAGTGGGTGGGGCAGGTTCCCAAAACAGCTGGTTGCAGGGTCTGGCATGTTTCAAAGCTTGTGTTGGCCTGCTAATGGGCAGGGCAATGGCCCAGCTGGTCCCAGGGCTGGTACTGGCTTGTTGGTGGATGGGCTGGGTCCATACGCTGAGGGGCTATGGTAATCCTATGGCTAGTGTCTGCCTGCTAATGGGTAAGGCTGTTCCTGAGTCTAGAGCAGGCTCACTGGTGGGTGAGTCCAGGGATTCTGGGGCTGGTGGCTGCCCACTGGTGCGTGCAGCTGGGATCCCAGGGTCTCTGGCTGGAGGGTCCTGGGGGTATCTGGTCTAGTGATGGTTTACTGTTGTGTGGGACCAGGTTCTGGGCCCTCTTGTGGGCAGGTCCATGTCCAGGGGTGGCTGTGGGCTCTGAGGGTCTGAAGGCAGCCTGCTTGTTGGTGGGTGAGGCTGTGTCCCTGCCTGGCTAGTTGCTTGACCTGAGGCATGCCGGTATGGGTGTCTACAGTCTGGTGGGCAGGGGCAGAGGTGGGTCCTGAGGCTAATAAACTAGAAGGAGAATTCCAAAATGACACTTGCCAACACCAGTGTCTATATCCCCAGGGTGAGCTGCAGTTGCCTCCTGTCTCTCTGGGAGATTCTCCAAGATCAGTAGGTAGGTCTGACCCAGGCTTCTTTCAAATTATTGCTTCTGCCCTGGGTCCCAGAGCATATGAGATTTTGTGTGCCCCTTTAAGCATGGAATTTTTATTTCCCCCCAGCTCTCTGGGACTCCCAAAAATAAGCCCCACTGGCCTTCAAAGCCAAATGCTCTGGGGGGCTCGTCTTCCCAGCAAAGGACCCCCAGGCTGGGGAGCCTGAGGTGGGGCTCAGACCCCATGTTCCTTAGGGAGAACTTCTTCAGTTGTAATTATCCTCCCATTTGTGGGTTGCCCGCCTGGGTTTATGGGTCTTGACTATATCATGAGTTCACCCCTCCTACCCGGCTAGTTGTTGTTTTTTAGCATAGTTTCCAAAGTGCATCCATGTTGTAGCATAGATCAAAATTTCATTCATTTTTAAGGCTGAATAATATTCTTTTGTACTTATATACCACATGATGCTTATCCATTCAACTACCAGTGAAAGTTTGGATTGTTTCCACCTTTTGACTATTGCGAATAATACTGCTATGAAGATTGGTATATATATATATATATATGTTTGTGGATATGGGATACTAGAGAGCGAAGTGTAATATGAGTCTAAAACAAACAGAAGGAAAGAAACAATAAAGATCAGGTCAGAAATCAATAACATTGAAAACAGGAAATTGATAGATTAAAATTAATGAAATGGAAAGCTAATTCTTTGAAGAGATCAATAAAATTGGTAAATCTCTAGCCAGGCTAGCTACAAAATAAAGAGAGAGAATGCAAATTGCTAATATCAGAAATGAAAGACCAGTCATCTCTAGTGATCCCAAAGATATTAAGAGGATAATAAAAGAATACTATGAACACTTCTATGCTCATAAATTTGATAACTAGATGAAATGGACCAATTCCTTGAAAGACACAACCTACTAAAACCCACGCAAAGAATCTTGTGCAACCCCAAACCTGTTAAGTCTCCTTCTGTGGCCACTAGGTCTCTGGTTTTCAGAACTGCTTCAGTTGTGAAGCTATTGCTTTTTCAAAGCTACTGAGGAGCTAAGGGAGGGGAATGAAATGAGTGCTAGTTAAAGCACCACGAAACTCACTGTTCTTACCAAAATTCAGTCATTTTTCTTAAATAAATCCTCCTTGGGTTGTTGCAAGACTTAGGTTAATTTCCACAGTTCTGAAAAAGTTGATTTTGACAGTTTTTGCAGTGTTCTCCTTGCTTTTATGGAGAAACACATTTTTGGAACCTTTTTTTCTGCCCTGCTGCACTTTAATTTTCTTCTCTTGGGCAGTATGTCATAGAAATCACTCCGTAACAGTTCTTCATTCCTTTTTACAGTTGTATAGGACTCCATTGTGCCAATGTTGCATAATTTATTCAAACACTCTCCTATCTATGGGCGTTTCAGTTGTTTCCAATATTTTGCAATTACAAACTATGCTGCAATGAACATCCTTGTGCATATATAGTTTTGGATTGTTGGAAGTTCATCTTCAAATATAGATTCTTAGAATCGGGATTTCTGGGTTGAAAGGTTATGTTAGGTATGGCCAGTTTCTCTGTGGAAGTGTTGCACTGACTTGTATTCTCAGCAGCAATGTATGCGAGTGACTGCTTCGCCACAGACTTTTCAACAGATTCTGTCATCACACTTTTTAAATTTTTGCTTGTCTGATAGGTAAGAAATGGTATGTCCATGTGGTTTTAATCAGCAGTTCTCTAATTATGTACTGAGTTTGAACATTTTTCATGTATTTAATGGACCTTTTATATCCTATTTTTTTTGTTGAATTGTCTGTTTTTATATTTTCCTCACTTTTCGATTGAGTTTGTGTTCCCCTGCACTCAATTTTTAAAAAATTTCAAATTGCTCTTTATTTTTATAGAGTTGTTAATCACAAGTCATGTCTGAGATTTGACATTTTTTCTTGTGCAAATATTTCAGATCAAATTAAATGCTTTTTTCCAGTGGCTATGGTTCACTTTGATTAAATTCAAGCTGTTTGACCATGTCATTAATTGACTGTTCTTAATTCTGGTGGAAGTTCTGGAGATCAGCAACAGTTTCAGAAAAATTCATCAGCCTGAGTAATTTCCATCACAGCTAAGCCAGATGGACTGAGATTCCACTGTTGAACGAAACTCCTGTGTGGGGTTGGGAGTGGAGATGGGAGTAGTTGTCAAAAAGTTTTATAAGAAAGTGTCAGAAATTAGGAAGCATGTATCATCATTTGCCTGTAAGAGAGAGGGGGGGGATATTAAGCAAAATAAATTTTGAGCAAGGAGAAGGGGTTATAACCATGAAAAGAATACTTTTAAAATGAAGGTTAACAGCCTTGGGCAGATAAGCAGGATAAAAGAAAAGTCAAGCAAAACACAATTATCATAGATTTGATACTTATTTATTGAGTATCTATTACGTATAAGACCCTCTTCTAGGGCGGGTAGGGTCTATGGGAAATACAAAGATAAACAAGGGCAAATCTCTTGTCCTAATTTAGAGGCATGAAACCAACAATGTTGCCTTTTCTTTAAACTATAGTTTACTAAGTTCTTACTATGTGATAGGTTATCACTCAAAGCACTTTATTTCTCTTATCTCTAATTCTCATAAAAACGCTGCCAGGTTGATATTATTACTCTTTTTTTTTTTCCTGAGAGGAAGAGTCTAGAGTCACAAAGCTAGAAAGTTGTGCAATTTGAATTCAGGTCTGCTTAAAGAATGTCAATATGTATTGTGAATAGTACTTTATAGTCGATTCTGTTAGGACAAATCAAACCAGTTTAACCTGAAGTAACAACGACTAACCTTATTTCATAATTTCTGTGTGCGGAGGACAGCAGTGAAAAATTTACATGGACCATCATATGCAATCCTGAGACAGAATTTAAATGTTTGCATTCTCTACATTCTCTGTGACACTAACATCTATCTACCTCATTGCCTATGCTGAAATCTCAGGTTTCATCCAGGACTCCCAACCCACCCACATCTGTTTGGTTTATAAATCCAGTAAATTCTGCCTCTTCAATAGCTCTTTAATTCATCTTTCCTTCTTAATCCTCATAGTCACTTTCTTAGTTTGAACCACCATTATCTCTTAGATTGATTACTTTAAAAGCTTCTGAACCCCTCTCCTTGCCTTTCTAATTCACTTGCACCAAGCCAACTTACTATTCTTCCTAAATTGCAGAGCTAAGTATGTCTCCTCCAGTGCTCCTCCTAACCGTAACTTAGTAATCCTCCCTTGACCCTCTCTATGTCAGTTATACTGAATTGCCTGCTCTTTCTTCCCTGGTACTGCCTCTATGTCCTTCAATTTTCAAGAGTCCTTCATATATTAAATTTATTAGTCCTTCGCCTGTGGTATATGTTGCAAAAGTTTACCCATTTGTCAGTTGTCTTTTGACTTTGTTTATGGTGCATTTGCCATGCAAATTTTGAATAGATAATCAAATTTATTAGATTAGTTAATTAATTGCCTCTGGAATTTGAGTCATAGAAAGTCTTTTCCTGCACCAAGGTTAAAGAGGAATTCCCCCATGTTTTCTTCTAATACTTGCATGGTTTCATTTCATACATTTAGCTCTCTAATCTATTTGGAGTCTATTTTTTTGACTATGGAGTGAGATATGGATGTAGTTTTACCTTTTTCCTCTTGAAATCATCTGGGTCCAGGTTTGTTTGTTTGTTTGGTGGAGTTGTCCCCTAATAACTTTGTGTTGTATATTCCTTCTATAGAAACTGACCTATTTCAGCATTCTAACTCCAACAGGCTTAATTTTGGTAACTTGGATTTCCTTAGGACATTATTCATTTCCTCTAGGTTTTCAAATTTGGTTTCAAATTTGTTTACCTAGAATCTCATATGATTTTTTAAATTTCTTTTGTTTCAATGCTGATTTCCCTCTTGTCATTTCTTATTTTGCATATTTGTTCTTCCTTTATCCGTTTTTCTCTTGATAAAGTTAGATCATAGTTTTTCTATATTGTTCATCTATACAAAACCATATTTTAATTTTTTAGACCATTTTTCTATTTTCTTCTTCATTAATTTCTGCTTTTACCTTTATTATGTCCTTTTTTATGCTTTCTTTTGGTTTACTTTTTAAATTTTTTTCTAGTTTTATGAGCTAGGATCTTAATTCAGTTTTCTGTTGTTTCAGTTTCCTGGATAAAAACGTTTAATGCAAAAAAATTTTTTCCCTGATTACTTCTTTAAATGTATTCCATAGATTCTGATATGTAGTGCTTTTATTGTCATTATTATTTTTTAATTCTGTAATTTCAGTTTGTAGTTCCCATTTCACACAGAAATTAATAGGAGATTCCTAAATTTTCAGGTAGAAAGACCTTTCTATTTTTGTTTTTATTAGCATATTCTCATTGTGATTGCATTTTAATCAGAGAATGTTGCTTGTAATATTCACATTTTATGGAACCTACTGATATTTTCTTTGTGAGCTAATAAATGATCAGTGTCTGTGACTGTACCATGGACACTATTGTCATGGTGTAGACTTCAACATATATTCAAAATACCTGTCCTATAGATTATTGTTTCCTAATCAATATGTACATTCTGTCTCCATCCATACTATTTTCCACTTGATTTGTATCGTACTGAAAATGGTGCATTAAAGTCTCCTATTATTAGTGAATGTTTATCTATGACTTCTTGCATTCTTTGTAGTTCTTGCTTCAAAAAGGTGGTTGCTGTGTCATTTGGTGCATAAATATTAATGTGTTATCTATTCATTGCGGACTGTGACTTTTGCAGTACAATTGTCCTTCTTTGTCATGTTTAATACTTTGGGGCTTGAATTATACTTTGTGTGATATCAGGATCACTACGCTTTCTTTTGCTTTCCATTTGCTTGGTGAACTTTTGTCTATCCCTTTATTTTTAGTCTTTCTGAATGATTTTGCTGTAGGTGTGTATCTTGCATACAGCATATAGTTGTCATTTAATTAGTTTACTGAGATATAATCTACCAAACAGAATTTGCCTGTTTTAAGTGTACTGGCCAATGATTTTTAGTAAACTCATAGAGTTTTGCAAACATCAACCACAATCCAATTTTAGAACATTTCCATCACCCCCAAAAGATACCATTTTGGGGGAAACTTCACATATCAATAAATGGAATTATACAATATGTGCTTCTTTTTTTTGTCTGGCTTCTTTCACTTAGCATAAAATTTTTGAGGTTCATCTTTTTTTTTTTTTTTTTTTTTTGTGGTACGTGGGCTTCTCACTGTTGTGACCCCTCCTGTTGCAGAGCACAGGTTCCGGACGCGCAGGCCCAGTGGTCATGCCTCACTGTCCCAGCCGCTCCGCGGCATGTGGGAATCTTCCCGGACCAGGGCATGAACCCGTGTCCCCTGCATCAGCAGGTGGACTCTCAATCACTGCGCCACCAGGGAAGCCCCAAATTTTGTCTTTTAATTGATGTGTTTAGATCATTTAAATTCAATGCAATTATTGATAGAATTGGATTTAAGTTTACCATTTAATTATTTGTTCTGTTTGTTCCCTTCGTTTTTTATTGCAGTGTTTTGCCTTTGCTAATTTATTTGGTTTGGGGAACACTTTTAGTATTCATTTTATTTTATCTATTTTGGTTTTGACTATATATCTTTGTATACTTTTCTTAGTGGTTTATCTAGGATATATATATATATATATATAACCCTAATATATAGAAATATACTATATTTCTATATATAGTATATATAGTGTATATATATATATATATATATATATATATATATATATTTCAACCATATAGTTTTCTTTCCCTTTTTCTTTTACTATTGTAGTTGTCTCATGTATTATATTTTTATACATTAAAAACCCCATCAGTAAATGTATAATATTTTCATTCAACCACTAGACATATTTTAAAGAACTCAAATGACAAAAAAAATCTATTATATTTAACATTTCTGTTACTTTCCCTTCATTTCTGATACTTTATATTTCCGTCGGGTTTTATTTCTTTTCTGTCTAAGGAAATTCATTTAGCAATTCTTTTAGAGCAGATCTGCTAGCATCAAATTCTCTTAGTTTTTCTTCATCTGAGAGTGTCTTTATTTAACCTTTATCCCTGAATAATATTTTCAATGGATATAGAATTCTGGATTAAGAGTTCTTTTCTTTTAGCATGTGAAAAAGTTGAGCCATGTTTCTCTGGCTTCTATGATTTCTGATGAGAAAATAATACCACATGATTCAAATTATTATTCCTCTCTAATAATGAGTAGTTTTTTTCTGGCTACTATTAATATTTTTTTCATGTGTAGTTTTGAGCAGTTTGATGGTGATTAGTCAGAGCATGATTTTCTTTGGGTTTATCGTGTTTAGGGTTCCTGAATTTTTTGAATATGTAGGTTTATATCTCGGCCGAAATTTGGTACGTTTTCAGTCTGTATGTCTTCAAATATTTGTTATGCACCACACTTTCCTCTCCTTATGGGACTTCAGTGACATGAAAGTCATAACTTTTGGTCTTGTCCCATAGGTCCTTGAGCCTCTGTTCATTTTTTTAAAAATCCTTTTATTCTGTCATTCATACTGAATAATTTCTATTGTTCTATCTTCATTGAGCCCATCCTGTGAGGGGTTTTTGTTTGTTTGTTTATTTGTTTTGGTTACTTTATTTTTAAGTTTTATACTTTCCATTTGGTTGTGCTTTATAGCTTCTATTTCTTTTCTGAGGCTTTTTGTATTTCCTTTTATTTCCAGAATGTTTGCCCTTACTTCTTGGGAGTTAATAATAGCTACTTTAAATGCTTTGTCAGATAATTCTCACATCTATTTCATGTTGATGTTGGCATCTGTTGTCTTTTCCTAGGAGAGTTGATATTTTCTGGTTCTTCATATTCTTTCTTTTCCATATTCTTCATTTCCAGTGATCATCATCTTTGTGTAAATCCAATTTTCTTCCACCATTCTCCTTTAATATTGTAAACAGCTTTATTGAGGTTTAATGGGGGCATATAGTAAACTGCATGTATTTAAAGTATACAAGTTGGTAAATTTTGATACATGTAGACACCTATGAAACCATCACTGCAATCAAGATAATGAGCCCATCTGTCACCCACAAATTTCCTCATGCCTTTTGTAAACTCTTCCTCCTACACTCTAGGCAAACACTGGGCTGCTTTCTGTCACTATAGCTTGCATTTTCTCATGTTTTAAGTAGAATCATATAGTATATATTCTTTTTTTTTAAGATTCATCCATGTTGTTGCTGACATCAATAATTCATTCCATTTTAATGCTGAGTAGTATTTCATTGTTTGAATGTACCATTTTCCCATTAACCTGTCGATGGCCATTTGGGTAGTTTCCAGTTTTTGTCTATTACAAATAAACCTCCTCTGAGCACAAGTCTTTATAAGAATGTATGCTTTTTGTTTTAACGTCTTTATTGGAGTATAATTGCTTTACAACGGTGTGTTCGTTTCTGCTGTATAACAAAGTGAATCAGCTATACGTATACATATATCCCCATATCCCCTCCCTCTTGTGTCCCCTCCCACCCTCCCTATCCCACCCCTCTAGGTGGTCACAAAACACCAAGCCGGTCTCCCTGTGCTATGTGGCTGCTTCCCACTAGCTATGTATTTTACATTTGGTAGTGTGTATATGTCAGTGCTACTCTCTCACTTTGTCACAGCTTACCCTTCCCCCTCCCCATATCCTCAAGTCCATTCTCTAGTAGGTCTGTGTCTTTATTCCTGTCTCAATCCTATGTTCATCATGACATTTTTTTCTTAAATTCCATATATATGTGTTAGCATACGGTATTTGTCTTTCTCTTTCTGACTTATTTCACTCTGTATGACAGACTCTAGGTCCATCCAGCTCACTACAGATAACTCAATTTCTTTTCTTTTTATGGCTGAGTAATAGTCCATTGTATATATGTGCCACATTTTCTTTATCCATTCATCTGTCGATGGACACTTAGGTTGCTTTCATGTCCTGGCTATTGTAAATAGTGCTGCAATGAACATTGTGGTACGTAACTCTTTTTGAATTATGGTTTTCTCAGGGTATATGCCCAGTCATGGGATTGCTGGGTCATATGATAGCTCTATTTTTAGTTGTTTAAGGAACCTCCATACTGTTCTCCATAGTGACTGTATCAATTTCCATTCCCACCAATAGTTCAAGAGGGTTCCCTTTCCTCCACACCCTCTACAGCATTTGTTGTTTGTAGATTTTCTGACGATGCCCATTCTAACTGGTGTGAGGTGATACCTCATTGTAGTTTTGATTTGCATTTCTCTAATAATTAGTGACATTGAGCAGCTTTTCATGTGCCTCTTGGCCATCTACATGTCTTTTTTGGAGAAATGTCTATTTAGGTCTTCTGCCCATTTTTTGATTGGGTTGTTTGGTTTTTTAATACTGAGCTGCATGAGCTGTTTATATATTTTGGAGATAAATCCTTTGTCCATCAATTAGTTTGTAAATATTTTCTCCAATTCTGAGGGTTGTCTTTTCATCTTGTTTATAGTTTCCTTTGTTGTGCAAAAGCTTTTAAGATTCATTAGGTCCCATTTGTTTATTTTTGTTTTTATTTCCATTACTCTAGGAGGTGGGTCAAAAAGGATCTTGCTGTGGTTTATGTCATAGAGTGTTCTTCCTATGTTTTTCTCTAAGAGTTTTATAGTGTCTGGTCTTACATTTAGGTCTTTAATCCATTTTGAGTTTATTTTCGTGTATGGTGTTAGGGATTGTTCTAATTTCATTCTTTTACACATAGCTGTCCAGTTTTCCCAGCACAACTTATTGAAGAGACTGTCTTTTCTCCATTGTATATCCTTGCCTCCTTTGTCTTAGATTAGTTGACAATAGGTACATGGGTTTATCTCTGGGCTTTCTATCCTGTTCAATTGATCTATATTTCTGTTTTTGTGCCAGTACCGTATTGTCTTGATTACTGTAGCTTTGTAGTATAGTCTGAAGTCAGGTAGTCTGATTCCTCTAGCTCTGTTTTTTTCCCTCAAGATTGCTTTGACTCTTCGGGGTCTTTTGTGTCTCCATACAAATTTTAAGATTTTTTTTGTTCTAGTTCTGTAAAAAGTGCCATTGGTAATTTGATAGGGATTGCATTGAATCTGTAGATTGCTTTGGGTAGTATAGTCATTTTCACAATGTTGATTCTTCTAATCCAAGAACATGTTATATCTCTCCAACTGTTTGTGTCATCATTGATTTCTTTCATCAGTGTCTTATAGTTTTCTGAGTACAAGTCTTTTACCTCCTTATGTAGGTTTATTTCTAGGTATCTTATTCTTTTTGTTGCAATTGTGAATGGGATTGTTTCTTTAATTTCTCTTTCTGAATTTTGTTTGTTAGTATATAGGAATGCAAGAGATTTCTGTACATTAATTTTATATCTTGCAACTTTACCAAATTCATTGATTAGCTCTAGTAGTTTTCTGCTGGCATCTTTAGGATTATGTATGTATAGTATCATGTCATCTGCAAACAGTGACAGCTTTACTTCTTCTTTTCCAATTTGTATTCCTTTTATTTCTTTTTTTTCTCTGATTGCTAGGACTTTCAAGACTATGTTGAATAATAGTGGCGAGAGTGCACATCCTTCTTTTGTTCCTGATCTTAGAGGAAATGTTTTCAGTTTTTCACCATTGAGAATGATGTTTGCTGTGGGCTTGTCGTATACGGCCTTTATTATGTTGAGGTAGGTTACCTCCATGCCCACTTTCTGGAGAGTTTTTATCATAAATGGGTGTTGAATTTTGTTAAAAGCTTTCTCTGAATCTATTGAGATGATCATATGGTTTTTATTCTTCAATTTGTTAATATGGTGTATCACATTGATTGATTTGCGTATATTGAAGAATCCTTGCATCCCTGGGATAAATCCCACTTGATCATGGTGTATGATCCTTTTAATGTGTTGTTGGATTCTGTTGGCTAGTATTCTTTTGAGGATTTTTGCATCTATATTCATCAGTTATATTGGTCTGTAATTTTCTTTTTTTGTAGTATCTTTGCTTGGTTTTGGTATCAGGGTGATGGTGGCCTCGTAGAATGAATTTGGGAATGTTCCTTCCTCTGCAAGTTTTTGGAAGAGTTTGAGAAGGATAGGTGTTAGCTCTTCTCTAAATGATTGATAAAATTCACTGTGAAGCCATCTGGTCCTTGACTTTTGTTTGTTGGAAGATTTTTAATCACAGTTTCAATTTCATTACTTGTGATTGGTCTGTTCATACTTTCTATTTCTTCCTGGTTCAGTCTTGGAAGGTTATACCTTTCTAAGAGTTTGTCCATTTCTTCTAGGTTGTCCATTTTATTGGTATAGTGTTGCTTGTAGTAGTCTGTTATGATGCTTTGTATTTCTGCACTGTCCTTTGTAACTTCTCCTTTGTCATTTCTAATTTTATTGATTTGAGTTCTCTCCCTCTTTTTCTTGATGAGTCTAGGTAAATGTTTATTAATTCTGTTTTTCCTCTCAAAGAACCAGCTTTTAGTTTTACTGATCTTTGTTGTTTTCTTTGTTTCTATTTCACTTATTTCTGCTCTGATCTTTATGATTTCTTTCCTTCTACTATTTTTGGGGTTTTTTTGTGGTAGTTCTTCTTCTTTCTCTAGTTCCTTTAGGTGTAAGTTTAGATTGTTTATTCGAGATTTTTCTTGTTTCTTGAGGTAAGATTGTATTTCTATAAACTTCCCTCTTAAAACTGCTTTTGCTGCATCCCATAGGTTTTGGATCGTCGTCTTTTCGCTGTCATTTGTCTCTAGGTATTTTTTAAATTTCCTCTTTGATTTCTTCAGTGATCTCTTGGTTATTTAGTAACGTATTGTTTAGCCTCCATATATATGTGTTTTTTACGGGTTTTTTTCCCTGTAATTGATTTCTAATCTCATAGCATTGTGGCCAGAAAAGATTCTTGATATGATTTCAATTTTCTTAAATTTACTGAGACTTGATTTGTGACACAAGATGTGATCTATCCTGGAGAATGTTCCATGTGCACTTGAGAAGAAAGTGTAATCTGCTGTTTTCAGATGGGATGTCCTATAAATATCAATTAAATCTATCTGGTCTATTGTGTCATTTAAAGCTTGTGTTTCCTTATTAATTTTCTGTCTGGATGGTCTGTCCATTGGTGTAAATGAGGTGTTAACGTCGCCCACTATTATTGTGTTACTGTTGATTTCTTCTTTTACAGCTGTTAGCATTTGCCTTATGTATTGGGGTGCTCCTATGTTGGGTGCATATATATTTATAATTGTTATACCTTCTTCTTGGATTGATCCTTTGATCCATATGTAGTGTCCTTCTTTGTCTCTTGTAACATTTTATATTTATTTATTTTTTTTGGCTTTTTTGGGTCTTCGTTGCTGCATGTGGGCTTTTCTAGTTGCGGCTAGTGGGGGCTACTCTTCGTTGTGGTGCGCGGGCTTCTCATTGTTGTGGCTTCTCTTGTTGCAGAGCATGGGCTGTAGGCATGCAGGCTTCAGTAATTGTGGCATGTGGGCTCAGTAGTTGTGGCTTGTGGGCTCTAGAGCTCAGGCTCAGTAGTTGTGGTGCACGGGCTTAGTTGCTCCATGGCATATGGGATCTTCCTGGGCCAGTCCTTGAACCCGTTTCCCTTGCATTGGCAGGCAGATCCTTAACCACTGTGCTACCAGGAAAGCCCAACATTGTTTATTTTAAAGTCTATTTTATCTGATATGAGGATTGCTATTTCTGCTTTCTTCTGATTTCCGTTCGCATGGAATATCTTTTTCCACCCCCTCACTTTCAGTCTGTATGTGTCCCTAGGTCTGAAGTGCATCTCTTGTAGACAGCATATATATGGGTCTTGTTTTTGTATCCATTCAATGAGCCTGTGTCTTTTGGTTGGAGCATTTAATCCATTCACTTTTAAGGTAATTATCAATATGTATGCTCTTATTACCATTTTCTTAATTGTTTTGGGTTTGTTTTTGTAGGTCCTTTTCTTCTCTTGTGTTTCGCACTTAGAGAAGTTCCTTTAGCATTTGTTGTACAGCTTGTTTTGTGGTGCTGAATTCTCTTAGCTTTTGCTTGTCTGTATTTGTTTTTTCTTTAATTCTTCTAGGTCTTTGTTAAACATTTCTTGCATCTTCTCGATCTTTGCCTCCATTCTTTTTCTGAGGTCCTGGATCATCTTCACTATCATTATCCTGAATTCTTTTTTTGAAAGGTTACCTATCTCCACTTAATTTAATTGTTTTTCTGGGGTTTTATCTTGTTCCTTCATCTGGTACATAGCTCTCTGCCTTTTCATCTTGTCTATCTTTCTGTGAATGTGGTTTTCATTCCACAGGCTGCAGGATTGTAGTTCTTCTTGCTTCTGCTGTCTGCCCTCTGGTGGATGAGGCTATCTAAGAGGCTTGTGCAAATTTCCTGATGGGAGGGACTGGTGGTGGGTAGAGCTGGGTGTTACTCTGCTGCGTGGAGCTCAGTAAAACTTTAATCTGCTTGTCTGCTGTTGGGTAGGGCTGGGTTCCTTCCCTGTTGGTTGTTTGGCCTGAGGCAACCCAGCACTGGAGGCTACAGGCTCTTTGGTGAGGCTAATGGTGGACTCCAGGAGGGCTCATGCCAAGGAGTATTTCCCAGAACTTCTGCTGCCCATGTCCTTGTCCCCGCAGTGAGCCACAGCCACCCCCCACCTCTGCAGGAGACCCTCCAACACTAGCAGGTAGGTCTGGCTCAGTTTCCTATGGGGTCTCTGATCCTTCCCTATGGGTCCTGATGTGCACATTGCTTTGTGTGTGCCCTCCAAGAGTAGAGTCTCTGTTTCCCCCAGTCCTGTCAAAGCCCTGCAATCCAATCCTGCTAGCCTTCAAAGTCTGGTTCTCTGGGAATTCCTCCTCCCATTGCCAGCCCCCAGGTTGGGAAGCCTGATGTGGGTCTCAGAACCTTCACTCCAGTGGGTGGACTTCTGTGGTATAATCGTTCTCCAGTTTGTGAGTCACACACCCAGCTGTTATGGGATTTGATTTTATTGTGATTGCGCCCCTCTACTGTCTCATTGTGGCTTCTCCTTTGTCTTTGGATGTGGAATATCTTTTTCGGTGAGTTCCAGTGTCTTCCTGCCAATGATTGCTTAGCAGTTAGTTGTGATTCCGGTGCTCTCACTAGAGGGGGTGAGTGCATGACCTTTTACTCCGCCATCTTGAACCAATCTCCTGTGTAAATCCAAATTTTATCTGGAAATAGAGGAGGAAGACTGTGCCTTTTATGCAATGGTGGGTCTGCTTGCATTATCTTTTTTTAATAGATTGTAAGTCATGATTTCTCCTCTTCTCATTTCTAGTACATAAAAGACCCATGTAATCATTCCTGTTTTCTCTCTTACACTGATAGGGTGAGGTGCTGACCTCAGTGATTGGGACTGGTTTGAAGTTTTAATAAAACTTAACTTAATTCTGGTTCATCCCTCTTCCTTTCTCATGGCCCTACTGTGCTTTTAATTGAGAGCCATGTAGGTCTCTGTTTCCTCAGCCCTAAAAGACTTAGGGGTGGTAATGTCAAAAGGGTGAAGCAGTAATATAAACCTTCCCACAGATAAAAATGGTAGAGATGAGGTGATTTAAAACAATTGCTTAAAGGCACTGAAAAACCTCGAAGAGCCTCCAGAATACAGATTACAATTTACTCTAAAACTTGCAGCTGTAAAATTTTGATTTTGTTGTTTTCTGGCCTGAGAATGGTCCTCAAGCCCTATAGCTATGACTACTAAAGTAATGCCTGAAAATGACAACTTTATCAGCTGAAGGTGTCAGAGTTCAGAGTTCAATGATGTAAAAACAACTTGAAATATAAAGGGGAAATTCTGGAAGCATGATTGAAAATTTAAGCTGACAATTCTGTTATCAGGAAAACTGCAGAAGAAATGTGACCTAAAATTTGAATATAAATTCTACCTAAACCCTTAAATATTAGCAAAAAGCAGCTTGACACCATAGAGAAATATATTCTTAAGAGATGATAGAAGAAGATAGGGATTGGGGTTACAACAATCTCCATAGAACCTTAGCGCTCTAGAGGAAACCAGTAGTTCTTTCAAGTGTCCCCAGAAACAAAGGATTCTTATAGGGTGGGGTGGGGAAGTAGAAGGAATAGTGTTGGAGAGACTTCAGAATTGAGAATATAGGTTAAAGTGTGGGAGGATTCTCTCCATTTCTTGCCTCTTCCTTTTCAGGCAGACCCAGATTGATGTAGTGATATACCAAAGACAAATAAGTCCTCCTATTGGAAAAATGAGTATCATTATAGCCATTGGCCTATCACTGGGTGGTGTTTGATGGCAATGGTGTTTTCCAAACGTATTAAAATGGGGTAGCTCGTATTTAGAAATTTCTAAATGAATGGCGAAGATTTTATTAACCTGAGAAGGAAAATGATATTCGAAGGAGAGGGCACAGCGTGGCCAAAAGCTAAGAGGTGGGAAGATGTATGGCAGGTTGTAGAATTCTGAGTTGTGCAGTTGGATGAGACATGAAGAGGACAGAACTGTAGAAAGAGAGGTTAGAGCTGATTCAGTCCCCTCCTCCCCACCCACAGTCTATTCGGAGCTACTGACAAAGGGGCAGCCTAGACAGGTATTTTATCACTTATATAATTCAGCTGTAAAATCCAATTCATTTTTTGGCTCATCATATAAAAGCAATTGTAAAAATCCCAGCCAATAGTTTTGGAAGGCTTTTGTGTTGGAATAGACTGAAATTGATCTACTTCATTTAATTATTATGTTTTTTAGGATTCGCCAACCTTCCCTCAGACTCAATTAGCTTAAAACTAAGGAGGCTTTCTCCCGCCTCTGAATTCTTACAGCATTTCTTTGACCAGACCTTTTATTTGGCATTTGGTATATAGACTCATAAAATTTTAGAGTTGGAAAAAAGTTGAAAAGTTATATAATTGAGCTTAATACTCAGTATAGGGGTTTCTTCTTTCAGATACTTCTCTAGCTTCTGATTGAACACTCCTAGTGATGGGAAACTCTCTACTACTTAAGGCTGTTCTGCAGTTGGATAGCTAGGTATTTTCTTGGAGCATGCAGAGGAGAGGTCTGAGCGGGAGACTAGAAAGGAGCCACTAGACAAATAGGAGGGAAATGAGGAGGCAGTGGTGTCCTGGAAACAGGGCAAAAGAGAGAGTTTAAAGAATGAAGGGGGAAAAAAAAGAATGAAGGGATCATTGCTGCCAGGGTCAATAAGATGAGAATTGATATGTGTCCATTGAATTTGGCCTTAAGAACATTTTCAGGGAGAAGAGTGAGGGTGGTACTCAGAATTGCAATGGACTGAGCCATGAATAGAGAGGTAAGGCGAAGGAGGCAGTGAGTATGAGCTATCTGTTTTTGAAGAAATTTTATTAAGGAGGGAGGGAGATATGACAGTAGCTAGAACAAGGTACGGGGTTCAGAGTAGGGTTCTTTGAAGTGGGGCATGTGGACTGGTGTGCCAGACAAGAAACCATAACTCTGACAGGTGGAGGTCCTGAGGAAGTGACTAGAAGTGAATGGGCCAAATCATTAGTGGGAGCACCTGTATGGGTAGGTGACTTCCTGGGAGCACTCCATTGTGCTGCTGTGGGAGTGAGAAAGGCACCAGTGGAATGAATCCACTTGTGGGCGCTTTGGGGATGGGACGAATCCAACTATGGACAGTGAGGCAAGGTAGTAAAGGATGCTGGCAAGAAATTACTAAGGAGATGGACCTTGCTCCACCGTTTCTCAGTTGTGTGACTTTGAACAAGTCACTTCCCCTCTTTGGGCCTCAGGTTGCTTATCTCTGAAATGGAGATAACACCTACTGACAAGATTGTTGCAATTCCAAATATAATGGTATATGCAAGTGTCATCATAAATTATAGAGCACAGCATGAGTATGTTGGTTATTGTTCAGATTTCCTTCTTTATTCTGAAAGCAAGTAAGACAAGGCTATGAGTAAGAACACTGGGTACTTTAGCTGGTGTTGGTTATAAACCAGACACAATCTCTAGTAGGGTCTCTCTTCTTATAACTCATACTTGCCCTATTTTCACAACAGAAGTACACAGTGGGAACTGAGGTTAGACAAATAAAGACTAGCTAGGGAAGGCCTCAAAAACCGGCTAAGGACTCAGGAATTGATCCTGAGGACAACGGCAAGCGCTGGACTTTTTTTTTTTTTTTTCTTTTTGCGGTATGTGGGCCTCTCACTGTTGTGGCCTCTCCCGTTGTGGAGCACAGGCTCCGGACGCGCAGGCCCAGCGGCCACGGCTCACGGGCCCAGCCGCTCCGCGGCATATGGGATCCTCCCAGACCGGGGCACGAACCCGTATCCCCTGCATCGGCAGGCGGACTCTTAACCACTGCGCCACCAGGGAGGCCCAGCGCTGGACATTTTTGAGCCAAAAAGTGACATTAGGAATGTAATGTTTTAAGAAGGTTCATTTAAAATGAGTATACGAGGAGATATGGGGATATATGTGTACGTATAGCTGATTCACTTTGTTGTACAGCAGAAACTAACGCAGCATTGTGAAGCAATTATACTCCAATAAAGATGTTAAAAATAAAATAAAGTAAAATAAAATGGGTGTACAGGCTGGGTTGAAAAGAAAGGCGAACTGGAGGCAGGATGAGTAATTGGGAGGAAATTACAGTGATTAGTTTATAGGATGAAGACTTAGGGAATAGAAAGGAAGAAACAAATCAGAGAGAGATTTTGAAGGAAGCATCCTGTGAATGACTGGACATGTGGACTGAAAGAAAGTAAAAAGTGGGAGATAACTACGTTAGTAATTCAGGAGCCTAGGGGAACTGGGATATCACTAAGAGAAACAGAACCAAGAAAGGGCTCAACTTGGGATAAGTGTGTGCGTGTGCGTGTGTGTGTGTGTGGATGGGTAGAGAATGGGCAGATATGGGTCCACTGATAATGAGTCATGTTGGGCATGCTAACCACCATTGGGCTCCACCCCTGCATAAGCTACATCTGCCATCAGCTACCTTACCAGAGCCTTCCATTACAGGCAAGCCAATCTACCTCATCCACCTCACTCCACCATCTCAGAGGTCTTTCGTTGATGAATATCATAATTCAGTCACTTCCCTGTTGATGGATAATTGAATAAATTTTAATTTTTCACCATTATAAATAATGTAACTGGGCTTTAGAAAATATGATATCAATCAACTCATATAACCTTCTTGGAGACCATGCCTATTGCAAAATCTGTCTCCCACAGCCCATTTTATTGCATGGACACTAGGCAAATTTACCTGATTTTGCTGCCTGGACTCTCCAAGAAGCAGAGATGAAATGGCATGACGATGTAGGCATCTTCACCTCAAGATTCTGTCTTTTTGAACCCACCCCCGCAATAGCAACTTGGTCTGTAGTGGTTTCACTCAGTGCCCTCCTAGTTCTCCACCCAGGAATTCTGGAGCTCTGATGTATTCTGACAGTTGCAGTGCTAAGAGACCTTATCTTTTGATTTGTCAACATTCAACACTTATCTTTTCTTTTAGGAATCAATTGGTTTTAGTTTAAATAATTTGACTCCTTCGTTTTTAGTCTATTTATTCTCCCAAGAAAGAGAAAAGAAAATAAAATGCTCCTCGTGCCCTTTCCTGCCCCTTAATTCTTCATCCTCTCCTTCCACCCTTCTGTTCCTAACTAGCTCTGTGACCCTGAGCAAGTCGCTTACCCCCTTAGGGACTTTATTTGTTGCAACAAGAAAGTTTCAGGTCTGCAAGATGAATGGTTTCTAGGGTAAATCTCATGTTGTGTTCTTACCACGAAAAGCAAAAAAGAAAGGACACAAGGAAGCTCTGGGAAGCATTAGGTACATCTAGTACCTTGACTGTGGCGATGGTATCACAGGGAGTTGTGTAGTCCAAACTCATCAAATTGTACGTATTAAATATGAGTGCTTCTTTGTATATCAATTATACGTCAATAAAGCTGTTTTTTATTTTTTAAAAAAGGAGAGTAGATCGGGAGGTGGGCAGCCTTAATGGATGCCCCTTAGTTTTCTTATTCTGGCATCCATCCACTCCCTCATTTTTCCCTTTATTTAACAAATATTTTTTGAGTCCCTGCTATATGCCAGGAGTTAGGTGACCAAGATCCTGTTTACTATCTCTATGCTCGTGCTGAATTTAAGTGGGCAGTTAGCAGACTTGCTCATTTCTACTTGCTGAGACATAGAATCTCAGTGTTGTGAGGGTCTTGGAGAGACTTTAGTTCTACAACACCATTTTACAAATGAAGAAACCAAGACTAAGAGAGGTGTACTGACTTGCCTAGACTAAACAGCTAATCCTTTATTTGAGGAACCAAGAAGAGATTTTATAGGCCCTTTCCTCATTCTCAGATACCCCGGTGTCTCCCAATCCTATGCTCCTTTACTCTGCTAGATTATACTTCTTGTATTCGAACCCTATTCTCCCATTTTACAGATGAGGAGACTGTATTCCAGAGAGTGAAGCAAGACAGCCACCCAGCTAAGTAAGAGGCAGCCAGCAGCCAGAGCCAGATGCCCAGTTCATCAGGGGCATGGGTAGAACTCACAAGGAGTAAAGAGAGCAGAATAGCATGTGAGGGATTAAAGATGTATTAAAAAAGCACTGCTTCAGGAACAGCAAATGACATCCACACCACTTATGGTCCATTCTTGCCAGCATTTTAACTTTGACCCGGAAAGAAAACAAAGCAACATGCGAGTTGAAGGCACACAAAGTCAACGCGAGAATTCCCTACTTACTCCTCTGTGCTGGCACCTTCACTAGGTTTTCTATGACATTCCACTGAAGTGAAAGAGAATATACTCCTTTGTAAAAATTAGAGACTGACTGTCCGACTGAATTTCTCTTTAGGGGAAGATCTAAGTGGAATGTTTCCCAGAAGATATTATATTTTCAGGGAAAACCTTTATTCAGCTACCAAACATTTGATGGCAGCCTTGGCCTAAGAAATGAAGACAGCAATGGTAGAGGGAAAGGAACATTTGACTCCTGAGTCAAGAGAACCCAAGAATGTATTCCTGGCTTTGTTACTCACTAACGAGCATCAGTTTCCTCATCTATAAAATGAGGCTCATGAAATCTTCCTTATCCACCTCACAAGGTTATTGAGAGCATCAAAGAGAGATGGTAGATGTGAGAGTGCTTTGGAAACTCTAAAACACTGGATGCCACGATGGGTTAGCTGGGGTCCCTGGCAGGAAAGTGCTTGATCCTGTTCCCATCCCAGAGCAGGTTAGTACACCTTGAGCTCCTTGACAGTGGGTTAGCATCTCATATTTATCCTTTATCCTAAGAACACCTAGAAAAGTGTCTGGCATGTAGTTTGTGCTTACTATATCTCCACTGAATGAATGAATGATCTGGAACTTAATAGTCATTTGTCCAAGGATTTGCCTCCATGAAGATAAAACCAGATGCATTAGAGTATATCTGTCTCTATTAAACAAATTGTGGACAAAACATCATAAGCTAATATATTTTTGGTAAAGGGTTAGAAGTAATTTATTTGTCTAATTTTGCCATTAAGATCTATCTGCACTCACCATACAAGCATGCTTGGATGCACGCTCACATGCTTATTCCTGTTGCCATTAGCTAATTGACAAATTTCCCTGTTTTCCATTTCACCTTGGAGAAAGAACTTTTCACTGCAAATTAACCAATTTGCCAAACTGGAAAGAGGGATTCTGTCAGAATGACTTCTGGGCAACTCGCTGAAAGAATACCAATGCCAGAGATTTTTCTTTTAATTCAATTTAAGTAAAGTCAGAGAAAGTCAGAGGTAAAAGGAACCTTTGAGATTAGTCCAAACCCACCAATTTCCACGTGTGAAAACTGAGGCCCAGACAGAGTAAGGGACTTGCTCAGGGTCACAGCTGTAGATCCTAATGGTTTGAGAGCAGAGAGAATGATTGGGCAGAGCATGTCTTATTCCAGAGTCACAGAATTAGTCGTATGTTCTGATTTTGCAACTGTGTGAATTTGGCAAAGGACTTATTTCACTAAGCCTATTTTTTTCACCTGAAAATTGGGTACAGGTCATACAAACAGTAATTCCCACTTCATAGGGTATTGTGAGGACCAAATGGAATACTATAATCCCTATCCTAGTATCTGGGACTGAGTAGGTGCTCAGTGAATGTGAATTCCTTCTCCTTCTCTTCCCTTTGTTTTCCCTTTTGATCAGCCTGGTGGCTAGTACATAATGGGGACTTTCATAATATTTGGTAATTTAATTGGCTGTCACCCTGATGCCATGTGTTGCTTTAGGGACAGCTCCACTGTCTGAACACTGGCATGTCTGCTTCTTGGCATACTCATCTGCCACCAGACCATTGCAGAGTGGAGGAAGCTGGAAGGAGTTGGGGTGAGATCAAAACTGCCAGAAAACATATATCCAGACAAAACTATAATTTGAAAAGATACATGCACTCCTATGTTCATTGCAGCACTATTTATAATAGCCAAGACATGGAAGCAACCTGAATGTCCATCAACAGATGAATGGATAAAGAAGATGTTATACACACACACACACACACACACACACACACACACATATACACAATGGAATACTACTCAGCCATAAAAAAGAAGGAAACATGTCATTTGCAGCAGCATGGATGGACCAAGAGATTATCATACTGAGTGAAGTAAGTCAGACAGAGAAAGACAAATATCATATGATATCACTTATATGGGGAATCTAAAAACATGATACAAATGAACTTATTTACAAAACAGAAACAGACTCACAGACATAGAAAGCAAACTTATGGTTACCAAAGGGGATAAGTGGGGAGGGGAGGGATAAATTAGGAGATTGGGATTAACAGATACATACTACTATGTATAAAATAGATAACCAACAAGGACTTGCTGTATAGCACAGGGAACTATATTCAGTGTCTTGTAATAACCTATAATGCAATATATATAAAAAACTGAATCACTTTGCTATACACTAGAAGCTAACACAACATTATAAATCAACTATACTTCAATTTAAAAAAAAACTGCCAGAAGAACAACTTCCCCTTCCTCCAAGCCCCCAGTCCACACAAGGATAATTTCTCTTATCTTGGCACTTTGCCACTTCATCTCATAACGGCAAAAACCAGTGTATCTGAAGCCCAGCTCAAGTACCATCTCCTATGAGACTCCACAGCACTTCACACAGCTCTGTTTTACAAATACAGAAATGAAAGCTCAGAAAGGTTAACTAACTTACCCAAAGTCACGGACCTAGTAAGCGGCACAGCTGAGGGGTGAGAGAATGCCGAGCACTTACTGAGCACTTACTCTGTAACATAGCTGCTGCTACCATCTCTCCCATTTTACAGATGCTGCAAATTGGCTTACAGATCTGCAGGTACACTGCTAGTAAGTGACAAGCTAAGATTCACAGTAAGATTTGCTGAGTGAACAATCATCCCACCAGGACAGGATTTCTTGACTTCAGCACTATTGATACTTTGGGCTGGAAACTTTTGTGTGTGTGATGGAGGGTTGCCCTGTGAATTGTGGGATGTTTAGTAGCATCCCTGGCCTCTACCCATTAGATGCCAGTAGCACACATCCCAAGTTGTAACCACCAAACATGTCTCCAAACATTGCCAGACGTCCCCTGGAGGACAAAACTGCCCTCTCCACCTTCATTTGAGAACCACTGCTCTGGACCTCTGGTCATCAGCCCTTACATGGAACTTCTGCTGGGTTCCAAGCTTTGACTGATGCATTTGGAACAAAAGAGATAATCTTTCTTTCCAGGAAGTTCTCTCAGGATGTTTTCAAACTCATGTGTGACTTAGAGTTTTTAGTTTTGCCTAAATCTTCTATGAACACCTGTTGAGATAAACTAGAAAAAGTCTAACAAGTTAGTAGAAACATATAATTCAGAAAAAAGTGAAATACATCAAAGATGGAATTATAGATATTTTTACCTTACTTTCCATTTCTGTTTGTTCTTGACTCAAGCCCAAGATGAGCTGTACTCTTTAGGTTAGTTATTCAAACTCCATTTACCATGGGCTTCTGGACCTCTCATAATTGTGATCTGGCCAGGGTGTTCATTTAATCCTGAATCTGAGACAATGTATGTAGCTATTATAATGGCTGAACATATCTTGGGATGGGATTGGTGGAGAAGGACATCACCTTGTTTTTTGAAAACCTTAGTCTCCCACCATCCAAAGTGTGCACCAAGCCTTCTCTGGCTTGAGCCCTCTTTTACTCCATTTAGGGCAAGACCATGATAAAGGGAAATTCTCCAGGGGAAGCAGGTAAGTATTTGGTCTTGAGGTCATAGAAAAATCTTTTCCTTCTCGGATCCTCAGTTTCCTTTCCTGAACAACATGAGAGGTGTGCAAAAACTGACTATGAATGTTACCAAGTCTCTTTGACTAATAAACCTAGGACCATTGTTAGCCCCTAATAATAGTCACTTGCATTTGTGAAGCATTTTACAGATATAAAAGAAATATATGATTTCATAGATTCGAAGCCACACTCTTTTTCATGTTTTAACATCTCCAAGATTGGGATGCATCCTGAATTGATGACATCTTAGGTTAGATGAAATATATTTTATTTTTCAAAAAATTGGGAAGGACTTCTCTGACGGTGCAGTGGTTAAGAATCCGCCTGCTAATGCAGTGGATGTGGGTTCGAGTCCTGGTCCAGGAAGATCCCACATGCCGTGGAGCAGCTATGCCTGTGCGCGACAGTTACTGAGCCTGTGCTCTAGAGCCCGAGCTTTGCAACAAGAGAAGCCACTACAATGAGAAGCCCGTGCACCGCAATGAAGAGTAGCCCCCACTCGCCATAACTGGAGGAAGCCCGCGCGTAGCAATGAAGACCCAACACAGCCAAAAATAAGTAAGTAAATAAATAATAAATAAACATGTAGAGCTTTTAAAAAAATTGGGAAAGTGATATAGAATTGTCAGTATTTTATTTTTCAAAATAGGGACATCTGAAACAACTCCCATCTTAGCATCATTTAATTTAGAAATAGAAAGGTCTTTTATCAGAATGTAGGATAATCCTCCCCAAGAAAGGAAACTTTCAACTTTACCTTGATGTAGTATCTAAAATAAAATTAGGATTAAAAAAATTTAATGTCTATTCGGCGTGACTTACCACATTAACACAATCCAGCATCATTTGGGAACAACTGATCACTCTCCAAATATTTTCATATCCCTTATCTATCTGGAGCCTCAAACACACTATGAGGTGAAGGCAGTAGTTAATATCACCATTTTACAAGTAAGTTAGCTGAGGTGCAGGGTAAATAAACTGCATTTTTCAAGATGATATTGCTAGAAACTCAGAACATGTAGTGTAAAGGCTCTTGTCAGGGAATTTCAGGTTAGATGCATGGTGGTAGTGGGAAAAGACTTAAAAACTGTGGGGCTGTATCCTAGGGGCAAATATTTCAAGTATAGTTAAGATTATCTTTCTAAAGTCACAAGACCATTGTAGGAGTAAATATTACCTTTTGAGTTCACTGAAAACAGAGTTGTTCTTGTCATATCACACACGATTTTACTGGCTTACATAGTCCACACAGAATACTTTATTACATTTGATTTTGATTATTTTCCATTAATTTAGTAATTTAGCCTGGTTGACTTGAGGTTTAGGATAAAAGGAGTTTGATTAATGAAACAGTGATAAACTTTGGGAATGCTGGTGATTATATTTTTATATAATGCTCCTCCCATGCACAGGAGAAGAAGAAAAGACAATAGCCTCTGTTGCCTGGGCAGTGTTTCTGCTGAGGCAGGCCCTGGACCAAGCACTTCAAAAAAGCAATTAACCATTCATGTACAAGTTTTTGTGTGGATATGTGTTTTTATTTCTCTTATGTATATACCATGGAGTGAAAATTGCTTGGTCATGTGATAACACTATGTTTAAACTTTTGAGAAACTGTCTGATTGTTTTTACGGGTGGCTGCATGATTTTACATTTCCACTAGTAGTCCATGAGGGCTCCAGTTTCTCCACATCCTCATCAAACTTCTTTTTGATCATAGCCATTCTAGTGGGTATAAAGTGGTATCTCATTGTGTTTGATTTGCATTTCTCTAATGACTTGATAATGTTGAACATTTTTTTCAAGTGCTTATTGAGTATCTGTGTATCCTATTTGGAGAAATAGCTATTCAAAAGTTTTGACTTTTTAAATATCCATTAAACAAATTTGGTACATCCATACAATGGAATATTATTCAGCCATAAAAAGGAATGAGATTCTAATACACACTGCAACATGGATGAGCTGAGAAAACATTATGCTGAGTGAAGTAGCTAGATGCAAAACGTCACATATTATATGATTCTATTTATATGAAATGTCCAGAATAGGAAAATCCACAAAGACAAAAAGTAGATTGGTGGTAACAAGGGACTGAGAGTAGTAGGGAATGTGGAGTGACTGCTAATGAGTACAGTTTCTTTTTGGAATGATAAAAAATGTTCTGGAATTAGATAGTGGTGATGGATGCACAACTCAATGAATATGCTATAACTACTGAATCATGCACTTTAAAATGGTGAGATGGATGCACAACCTAATGAATATGCTATAACTACTGAATCGTGCACTTTAAAATGGTGAGTTTTAGGGACTTCCCTGGTGGTCCAGTGGCAAAGAATCCACCTTCCAATGCAGGGGACGCAGGTTCGATCCCTGGTTGGGGAACTAAGATCCCATGTGCCGCAGGGCAACTAAGCCCACGCGCCACAACTACTGAACTCACGTGCCCTGGAGAGAAGCCTGTGTGTCACAATGAAGAGCTGGCATGCTGCAACAAAAGACCCCGCATGCCTCAATGAAGATCCTGTGTGCCACAACTAAGACCTGATGCAGCCAAATAAATAAAAACAAAACAAACAAACAAAAAAACCCTTCACAGATTCCTCAATGACTTGAGTGACTTCTTTAAAAAAAATGAATTTTATAGTATGTGAATTATATCTCAGTTTTAAAAAGCAAGTGATCATAAATTTTTTCATCTATTTCTGAGCTCTCCATTCTGTTCTATAGATCTATATTTCTATCTGTCCTTAAATACCATGATGTCTTTTTTACTTATTTTTAATTTTTATTTTATATTGTAGCATAGTTGATTAACAATGTTGTGTTAATTTCAGGTATACCAGGCTGTCTTGATAATACTAGTTCTATATTGCCTCGAAATTAAGTAGTGTGAATCGTTCAACTTTGTTCTTGTTAAAGATTGATTTTTAATTTTAGTATCATCTTGCAATTTCTGCAGGAAAGCCTGTTGGAATTTTAACTGGGAATTTGTTAAATTTATCCAACAATTAATCTGAACTCACCTTGCTCTGAGAAATACTCTTACTAGTGGTAGGATGATCCTTCTCAAAGGATGCTAAATAAAGATTAATATGGACAAACGGATAAACTTAAGTTTAGAGAGATTAATTAACTTGCACGAGGTTACAATTGATGTTGCAGGTGTGACTCAAACCTGGATCTGATTCACAAGCCTGTGTGCTTTCTCTGACGCCATACTGCTAATTTTAGGGTTTTCATCAAAATTCAATGTGACTCAGCAGTGTACTGTGGCTGCTGAAAGATGATCCTGATGATAAGCTACACTAATTGCTTTGTCGTTTAGAAAGAGGGAGGTGGGAATTTTGTCCTGCTCTGACCTATCAGAACAGTTCTCAGGTATTGTGTCCAGTTCTGGGAAATATGCTCTTAGAGGGCTTGGGGACAAACTTCACCATCATGTTCAGCAGAGAGCCCATACCAGTGTAGAAGCCTCCCCGAGCTCTGCTGAATGTGGAAGAGCTTCAGCTTAGCTTGGGAAGGGAGAAACCAGAGGAGAAATAATAAATAGCCTCAGAGGTCTGAAAGGCTGTCCTGAGAAACTTCTAGTGGCAGAACTTGTGAAAATATCTAGGGTTTGGCTCAGTAAGCTTAGGGACCTTTCCAGCTCTCATAGTCCATGAATTCGTGATCATTAGAAGTTGCTGTTTGTGCCTTATCAAAGTGCTTCCTATCTTTCTAGTACTTGCGCAGGACCTTAGCATAGTAGTGACTCATTAAATGTTGGTTGAGTTGAATGGAATTCTTGCTATACAATGGAATCATTAGAAAATTGAACCTCAGTTATACTTAAGTTTAACTTGACAATAGAATTACCCAATTTTTCAACCCCTGAAACAAAAATCATTTGTTAAGTGATACAATATTTATGTGAATTAGTACCAGTCTTTGGGAGGGCATTAAACATTCCCCATTAATAATTGCTTCTAAGTGATAGTGCATACTTGGCAGGGAATGGGAGCATTTATGGGTTTTCTCTCCCACTATTCACAGCCTCTTAATGAAAGCAGTGGCTCACTTGAGGTGAGGGAATAAAGGACAAGGGAGCACTTGGATTCTTCCCTCTGCTCTTCACATTGTGACTGGTGAACAAGGCTGACTTCATTCCACAGCTGGATTGATATGCAAATTTAGCCCGACTAATTGGCTTCCCCAGCTGTCTCCAGAGGGCGGATGTATTCTTTTATAAAGTGCTGTCTAGGACGGCATTGAGAACATTAGAACTACTTAATTGAATATCAATGAATCTTTATAAACTAATAATGATGGGGAGCCTGGGAAGCTTGATGTAGGTTTGGTGTATTGAGAGCCCTGATTTGAATTTGTGGGAAGTGAAAATTTCTCTGGGTTTTATAAAACTCAGTTTAGGCTTCTTTGAGCTGACGTCCTTGAAAGCCCCACTGGTGCCTTCTTGAACATATGATGTGGTGAGTGTCGGACATGAGTAATTGTGTGAGTCTATGTCCACCCCACCCCATATATAGACACAGGCACATCCTCCCTTAATACAGGAAAACTTAATGATTGTTGGGGTTAATTCTTGCTCCTGCAAGAAGAGTCACTACTTTCCCCAAGTCAACTTTAGGCCCTGGGGCAGTGCAACCAAACTGAGTATACCTGGTCTCTCTCTGCACAGGTCAGTGGGGCATGTCTCCTTTGTCCCTGTAGATCTGACATTTGGAGACTGATTTATGCCTTTAAATCTTACCAGGAAGTCCGCTGAACTAAAACAAACCAAAAGACCAAACCAAACAAAAACAACAAAAAATTATGTAAAAAATTGCTAAGATTACATAATATTTTAGGGAAACATGTTCTTTGGTTTATGGAGTTTTATTTAGATTATTCTTTTTTTTTTGCGGTATGCGGGCCTCTCACCGCCGCGGCCCCCCCTGCCGCGGAGCGCCCCAGACACGCAGGCCCAGTGGCCATGGCCCACAGGCCCAGCCGCCCCACGGCACGCGGGACCCTCCCGGGCCGGGACACGAACCCATGCCCCCCTCATCGGCAGGTGGACTCCCAACCACTGAGACACCAGGGAAACCCTAGATTATTTTTATAAAGACTGCTGCTTGTGTTTTCTTCCATGGTTTACATGAGCTTCCTGCCATCTGTTTGTGATAAGATTATCCACACACCCTAATTTTGTTATTTTCTTGATTTGGTCTATTGTCTCCATTGTACACAAACAAACTGTGTACATGTTTTTGTGTACATGAGACAGCATTTTTCTCCATGTAATGCTCATTTAGGATCCTTCCTTTCTTGTTTTCTCCTATTCATTTATCTGACCTGTACTGTATTATTTGGCTAATTCCTTTTAGATTTAAATAAACCTGAAAATTGGAAAAAAAAAAAAACAAAGAGAGAAAAATGTAAATATTGCCTTCATTCTGCATTCTTTTGAGGGAGTAATATAAAGTCAAAAATGAGAGTGCCCACTTTAGTCCCTCCAGTCACATCAAAGGGGTAAGGCTCAGCCCTAAAACATTTTGGTGCATAAATATCTTGACCTTGTCTATGCTTGTAAGTACATGGTTAAATGTAAATAGATATATGTTCTTTTTTATTGAAGTACAGTTGATGTACAAAATTGTGTTAGTTTCAGGTGTATAGCAAAGTGATTCAGTTATATATATATATATGTATGTATTTATTTTTTAAATTGCAATCATATTAGACATATGAGACTGCAATTTATTCTTTTACCTAACAAGATATCATGGGTGTCTTTACAGGACATATCAATCTACCCTTGCTTTTTTATGGCTACCTAGTTCTCCATTGTGTGGACATATTGTAATAAATTGAAGCATTCCCTATTGATACACAATTAGGTTGTCCACCTCCCTTTTTAACTACTAAAAACAAGGCTGAAATAAACATTTTCATACATATACCTTTATACATATATACGTGTGGTAATATTTTTGTAGAACAGCTTATAGGTTCTTGGAAATGGAATTTTAGTGTTGTGAAGCATACAGATACAAAATTTTATTAGATATTACCTAGTTTCATATATATATGAATGTATTTACATATATATAGACATACACACACATATATACACATATGTATGTGTGCACATTCTGTTTAATAGTCCATGAGTACCCAGTTCCTTTCACACCCACTAATACATGATGTTACCAATCTTTTTAATGCTTATTGATCTGACTGGAAAAATAGTGTATTATTTTAATTTTATGTTCTTATTTAGTAAAGCTGAACATATTTTAATACATTTATTGGTTATTTGTATTATTTTTTAAAAATCTGTGAATGACTTCTGGTATTCTTCAATCATTTTTTTTGATTGAATTGTTTGTAGAAATACTTTGTATAGAAGACCTATTAACCCTATGTCAGATGTGCTGCAAATATTTTTCCTAGTCTACTGCTTGTCCTTTAACTTTGTATATATTTTACCATATAGTTTTAAATCTTCTATGTAGTCATATTGTCAATATTTCACTTTATGGCTTTTGTATTTGAATATTTTACTTAAATATTATTTCCTATTGTCTTGTAAAACTGCATAGTTTTTACATGGTGCTTTTTTTTGTGTGTGTGGTATGTGGGCCTTTCACTGTTGTGGCCTCTTCCCACTGCGGAGCACAGGCTCAGTGGCCATGGCTCACGTGGGATCTTCCCGGACCGGGGCACGAACCGGTGTCCCCTGCATCGGCAGGCGGACTCTCAACCACTGCACCACCAGGGAAGCCCCCATGTTGCTTTTTAATTCACCTGAGTATTTTTTGTATAATGTGTGAAATAAGGTTCTATATTTTATCCCAAATAGATAATGGTCCCTACACTCTATTTGTTGAATAATATTTACTTTCCCCAATGATTTGCAAATATCAACCTTATCTTACATTACATTCATAGACAGATATGTATGTCTGTTTCTAGAATGCTTATTCTGTTTATTTGATCTACTTGATTCCTTTTGTGCTGGTATTCTTCTGTTTTAATAGATTTTGATATTTATAATAGATTTGTTTTTTTTTAATTTTTAAAAATATTTAAAAATATTTTTTTATTTTTAGAATTATTTTTTAAAATAGATTTTGATATTTAGTACATATGTTCTCCTTTATTCTTCTTTTTCAAAAAATTCTTATTTATAATTATATTAAATATCCCAGAAGAAATTCAGAATCAATTTGTAAGGTTCAAAAAACATCACCATTGATTCTTTGATTGGAGTCACATTTTTATATCAATTTTCAAAAAATCTGCATCTTGATGATATTAAGTCTTTCTCTCTAGGAATCAGGTCTGTCAAATCTATTCATTCAGGTCTTGTTGTGTGTCCTTTGATACAATTTGGATTCTTCTCTCTAAATCCTTCTAGATTTGCTGTTCATCAAGCCTCTGTTCTGGCATTTGGGCCAGCCCGGATAAATTAGATTTTTATTAATGAGGGATAGGATATGCAGATCAGGGACAGGGAGAAGGAATGATTGTCTCAGAGTCACACAGCAAATTAATGATGGGGCTAGGGCTGTGGTAGACAGAGAGATGTGGAAAGAGGGAAAGAGGGAGAAAACAGGGACATTTTGAGCTGAAGGTAAATGATCTTTGCAAAGGGGGGAACTGTGATAAACCCACAAAGTGGGTGGAAGGAATGGTAAGGGCAAAGAGTGGGGGGACCATCACATCCCTCTCCTGCTCACGGAACTTACTGTCGAGGGTAAAGAATGTGCATAGGGTGCTTAATACACAATTACTAGCAGTAGGTCTGTTATTAAAAGCTCAGAAACTCTGGGTGGGAGCTCAAGTCATTTAGAGACTATTATCTGTAACCAGACCCCCAGTCTTTCGGTGGTAGGCATTGTCTGGGAAATGAGGGTTACTCATAGATGGTTGGACTAAGTCAGAAGTTATTTAGGTAATGCATCGTGGCAACATCTACTAGACAGACTACCCAGCTAAGAGCTGGGAAGCCTGAGTCATAGTCCTGTCCCAAACACCAACTCACCAAAGGAGTTTGGGCCAATCATGAAATTTCTCTGGGCTTCACCTTTCCTTAATGCAACATTGAGATGCTACCTGATCGCTGCCCTATTTTCCTAAAAGGGCACTGGAAGGTTAGAGCAAGTGTCACTTGTAAGTAAATAATGAATGCAAGGAAGAAGACAACATGGCCACCATGAAAAGGAGTGCCAAGTAGCTCTGAAGAAGTAGCAGTTCAGGCTGCCAGACCCAGAGGGAGAAGAAGAGGATAACAGACAGGGTAGGCGTAAATCATGGTGGGGAAGGAAACTTGACTACAACACCTGCTTTGGAGCCAGCCACAAGCAAGAGCCCTTTACAAGAGGTGAGATAAGGAAAACCCCAAGAACTGGGGCAGGTTGGAGGAAGGGAGGTAAACGTGAAGAATTTCTTTTTTCTTTCTTTTTTTTTTTTTGTGGTACGCGGGCCTCTCACTGCTGTGGCCTCTCCCGTTGCAGAGCACGGGCTCCGGATGCGCAGGCTCAGCAGCCATGGCTCACGGGCCCAGCCGCTCCGCGGCATGTGGGATCCTCCCGGCCCGGGGCACGAACCCATGTCCCCTGCATCGGCAGGTGGACTCTCAACCACTGCGCCACCAGGGAAGGCCCTCTTTTTTTTTATTTTATAAATTTATTTATTTTATTTTTGGCTTCATTGGGTCTTCATTGCTGCTCATGGGCTTTCTCTAGTTGCTGCTCGTGGGGGTTACTCTTTGTTGCAGAGCACGGGCTCTAGGCGTGCAGGCTCAGTAGTTGTGGCGCACGGGCTTAGTTCCTCCGTGGCATGTGGGATCTTCCCGGACCAGGGCTCGAACCCGTGTCCCCCGCATTGGCAGGCGGATTCTTAACCACTGCGCCACCAGGGAAACCCAATAATTTCAAGGATAGCATTGCTGTGTCTGCAGAGTCCTGCCTAAATGCATTGAGAGGAAGGAAGGGCCAGGGGAAGTGAGAAGCAAGTCTCCAGTTTGCGCAGGGTGGGTGAGAAAAGCTGGAGAACTCTGCAGGGGAAGATTTGTCCAGAGGGAGGACTAGAGCAGCTGTTCAGTCAGAGACAATCTGGAGGGGACCCTACTTATTAATATGATTGCAACTGACCCACGAGACGGATTAACAGTAATTCACATCCTGGGGAGTGAGAGGTTTGATGGCAGCTTCAGAGGAGGAGAGAAATTTGATTTGTGGTGGAGACCATATCAGGAGAAAAGGGGCCAGAGTGGCAGTGGGATGATTCTACCTGGCAGGCCATAGCCAGGAAATCTGTTCATTCTCTGCAGGAATGAAACACTGACCTGATTACCGAGCCATTGTAGATGTATTCACAGTCTCAGGACAAGAAGCTGACAGCTTTGGGACCTGGCCTGAGTGTGCAAGCATGACCCAAAGAGCTGGAGGGGCAAGCGGGGGCTCTCTGGCCTGAGTCAGGCAAGAGTTGGGTCTGGGGAAGGAACCCTGCTTCTCTGGGGTTTATTTCCCAAAACATACACATGGAACACATCCTAAGAACTCAGTGGGATTTGGTCTCTCTTGCTTTAGAGGAGACTTCATAATTGCAAAGCCCAGATCAGAAAAAAAGCCATCACCGCTTCAGTTTTGGTTGGGGAATTGTTTTCAGTGCAGGTGTTGGGGACAGCCGAAGACAGGACATGGATATTGCACAAGAAGTCACTGGTAGAACAAGGGGCTTCGGAGACTCAGCTGTGCCATTGGCAGAAGGGCATTGGGTGTAAGCTTTGCCTAGGGAGAGAGGCAGGACCACAAGGCCAGCCTTGAATGGCAGAGAGAAAGGAGAAAAGGAAGAACAGAGTGGCCTAGGCATCTCTGAGAAGGGGAAGACAAACAAGGAGGAGGATGCTCTTCAAGTTTCAGTGGGAGAGAAACAGAACTCAACTGGAAAAGGAGCTGTGGTGGACAGATGGGTCCCAGGAAACGATAGCTGCCCCAGAGACAACAGACAAGGAGCCAGAAGCCTCACCCCTGCCTCCTCAAAAGAGGCTGCTTTGCAGGAATCCACTGAGCAGGAAAGGCCAGGATGGAGGGGGTGGCAGAGGTAGGGAGGAGGGCTTCCCGGGTCCATTGAAGGGATAGAGCAAAGAGAATGAGCTCAGCAGACCCAGCCTAGATGGAATGAGAATACGAGAGGTCGCCCCCCCAGCCTGAGATAGGGGAACGCAAAAGAACTGAAAGGGGGGAGGGAGTGCAGGGAGTTCAAAGGCAGCCTCGAAGGACTCATTAAAACGACACAACACAAATCACAACTTAGCATAGGAACATGTACCACAAGTGGGCTAAGAATGCAGAAGGCCAGAGAGGTAGCCGCTGGGGCCCTGGGAGAAGAGAAAAGGGATGTCACTTCAGTATAAGGACAAGGCTGAATACAAAGAGGACAGTCTATTGTGGGGGGAGGCCAAGGCGGCTGGGGGCTCTTCACAAGGGGCAGCGGGGAGGAGAGCCAGAAGGGGAGGCTGGGTTTCTCATGCAGTTTGCATTTTCTAGGACCTGCAAGATGAGGGTTTCAAGATGTACGATTGTGAAGGTGAATTCGGGAGGGAGAAAGCAGCATTGTGAAGATGAAGGAAACGGTATATAAAGCAAACTACACTTTTCTCCCCAAAAAGATGAAATACAGGAGTGCAAGGAGATTTCCACTGTACCTACGCTGCAAAGATGGGCTGAAAGCAATTGGAGAGTGGTCCGTCATACCCAGTAGTCAAAATTAGTCTGGACAGTGGTACCCAGCTTCGGTTTGGGAAGATGAAAAAGTTCGGGAGACAGATGGTAATGGCTGCACAGCAATGTGAATGCGCTTAATGCCACTGAACTGTACACTTAAAATGGTAACTTTGATGTTATGTGTATATTATCACAATAAAAAAATTAGTCTGCAAAAATACAGAGACCTGTGTATACAAGTCACTCTATGAAGAGATATTGTTACTGACCAAGCTAGCTCCAGGGGAAGACAAAAGGCTGTCAGAATCTAGGACATCTGACCACCAACCAACCACTGCTTGGCAGGGTCGCCTGGTGGTAAAGTGTGGTCTCTGGAGCCACTTACTCCCTGTGTGACCTCAGACAAGAGGTTTTCTCATATGTAAAACTGGCATCACCATCATCATCACCACCATTGTCATCACCATCATCATCACTACCCCACAGCTGCTTTCCAATAATAAACTCTTAGTTTGGGACCAATTTATGTAACGCATCATGCACAGTGCCTGGAACAAAATACATGCTCAGTAAAATTTTATTTTCTTTCGGCTTTTTAGTTTGTAAAGTATATCATATTCATTCTCTTGACAGTCACGACAAATGATAGACAAGATTTTTCCAGTCATGTTATGGAAAGAATAAAAATCAATTATATAATAAGAAGGGTAGTGACTGAAGGGAAGGAAGGCTCTCCCTTCTTTTGAAATTTAGAGCAAATTTTCTTAAAGTGAGGTCCTGGGACCACCTGCCCCAAAATGACCTGAGTCACTGGTTCAAAGTGAAGACTCCTGGCCCCTTCCAGGCCTATGGAAGCAGATTTCCTGAGGTGCAGTCCAAGAATATGAACTAAGAAGCACCTCAGGTGATTTTTCTGTACACTCAAGTCTGAGAATAGCTGCTTTAAGACATGTATTGGTTTTTGAAACTCTGCTTGCCTTGGGAGTGGTCAGCCCTATGTCAGGATTAAACTTCTCAAAATGGGGACTAGGGCCCTCTAAGCACTGAAACCTATCTGCCAGATTTCCCAAGGTGCATCTCCCCCAAGATGCCTTAATTCTTCCTTCCCTACTGCTGAGAAATCCCAGTGCTTCATCTTGCACTTGGGACCAATTACTTGCCTAGACTTCCATCTCTTCTTGCTGTTCTCTTGGCAACTGGCCATGCATCCCCATCCATCTCAACAGCCATCACCTACATCTGAGCTGTTAAATCCCCAAACAGCTGTCCTGCCGCCAATAGATGGATCAAATTCTCTTGCTACTCTGTGCTACTGTGTGACCCAGATCAGCTTTGCTTTAAAATATTTGCTTTAGGGCTTCCATGGTGGCGCAGTGGTTGAGAGTCCGCCTGCCGATGCAGGGGACACGGGTTCGTGCCCCGATCCCGGAAGATCCCACATGCCGCGGAGCGGCTGGGCCCGCGAGCCATGGCCGCGGAGCCTGTGTGTCCGGAGCCTGTGCTCCGCAACGGGAGAGGCCACAGCAGTGAGAGGCCCGCGTACAGCAAAAAAAAAAAAAAAAAAAAAAAATTAAGTAAAAAAAAAAAATATTTGCTTTAAATAAAAGAGAGAGGGGGATAGATGAAATATGTTTGGTAAAATATTGGTGGTTGTCAAAGTTGAGTGGTGACTGTATGGAAGTTCATTATACTATTCTATATATCTACCTTTTCATATATTTGTAAGTTTTCATCATGAAAAAGAAGCCATGGGAATCAGAAAACACTGTAATTCAGGGCTTGGTTTATTGTCAAGACTTAAGAAAGAATTAGTGAAAATATTAATAATGCAAATGAAACTTAAAAGTGTGTTGTGTTTGTAACCACTACATTTGTAAATAGGACAAAAAAATAAGGGAATATTCTTCCAGTATTTGAAAACTATCATCTGATTCAGCAAAAAGTCACTCACATCGTTGATAAACAAGTGAATGTCTGCTATACATAATGCAGAAACTGAAAGATGTTTCAGTTTAATGAATACAATTTGGACAATGGTGAAATATAGCTTATTTGTAATCATATATCAGAGTTAATGACAATAAATTTATTGGGAAAGAGTTAGTAGATTGAGATGCAGTTATATTTGTCAAATCGTGGTTGACTCTGATTACAGCCATAGGTTGGTTATGGATGCAAGAGCTTGGCAAAAATCAGCAAAAGTATTCTGGGAAAATCAATTGGACATGTGGAATTTACAAAAAAAAGAGTATTGTATATTTTATTATTGTTTGTAAATAGTGTGGTACACAGCATTTGAATCATATATGTATGCACTAACACACCACTACTTTAAGAAAAAAGGTATTTCCTCTAGCAAACAAACTCAGAGTAAATGTTTAAAGACAGATTTATTTTTTTAGGCACAGCTCTCTGCTTATCTCAGTCTAAAGACTCAATTTCTAGATAACAAAGTGAAACTCTTTATCCTCATTCTGCTTAATTGTTGTACATTCCATAGAAACAAGCAAGGAACAGGGCATCAGTGCCTCAGAGTTAAGGCAAATTTCCCCCTTGAGACTCTCCAAGTGTCTTTAGAGATGACCAATGAAATATTATGGTCCCTTGGTTGAAAAGCAACCAAAGTAGAACCATTATGAAAGAAACATCCAAAGGAGGCCAGGCATAGAAGAGTGTGGAAACTAGGGTCTAAGAGCAAAGACATAGGATGCCACTAGTCCCATACTTTCACGTCCTCAAGTTCCCTGTGGGCTTACTGCCTTAACAATTTCAATTTAAGGAGCTGGTAAGTGTACTATTCCTCCTCTGAGGACACATTCACTTCTGACCTATAAGAAGAAAATGCTTTGCTTTTAATACCCAAAGTGGAAAATACTTTGTTTTTAATACCCAAATAGTTTTTGGTCCAAAAGCTATTCTGCTGCATTAGAGAGTGTTAAGAAAATTTTGATTGCTCTGAAATACAGACATACATACATATTAATTTTCATATGAAAATATTCAAACATGCAGAAAATAGAATAATATAATGAATCCCCACATGTTCATTATTCAGCTTCAACACTTAACAAGATTTTGCATTTGTATCTCAGGTTATATTATTAATATAATAAAGGAGCTACTTATTTAAAGGGAATTTCTTACTGAAGTTTTCTGTAAATGAAAGTATTCTTCCCCTTCTTCCCCATTCCCTCTCTACCTATCCAAATTCTATTCATCTTCAAAGTGTAGCTCCATTGACATCTCCTTCAGAAAGTTCTCCTTGAGAGCCTTTCCCCATTCCTCAACACCTGTAAACACCCCCCAGTTCTCTGAATTCCTATAACCCTACTTATACCACTCATATGTCTCTTTGCATTTTTCAATGATATGTGTTCTTGTCTCAGCCCTTCTGTTAAACTCTCTTGTTCACTTCTGTATCTACCACTACCCAGCCAAGGACATTATTTCTTTCTAGGTATCCTATAGCCCATAGTAAATGTATTAGTTTCCTCAGGCTGCCGTAACAAAGTACCACAAACAGTACTAACTACAGAAATTTATTTTCTCAAAATTCTGGAGGCTAGAAGTCTGAAATCACGGTGTTGACAGGGTTGGTTCCTTCTGAGGGCTGTGATGGAGAATCTGTTCCAGGTCTTGTTTCTTACCTTCTGTAACCTTAGGCACTCCTTGGCTTATAGATGACTCCTCTTCCTTTGTCTTCACACTGTCTTCCCGCTGTAGGTGTCTGTGTCTAAATTTCACCTTTTTAAAAGCACACCAGTCATATTGGTTAGGGTCCATCCTAATGACTTCATTTTAACTTGATTACCTTTGTAAAGACCATATTTCCAACTAAGGTTACTTTCTGAGGTATTGAGGGTTAGGACTTCAACATGTCTTCTTTCAGGACAAAACTCAACCTACAACAGTTGGCATCCATAATTTTTAGTCAGATGTCTTCATGAATGTAAGAACTTCTTTTTTGGAGTGAATTATCATTCTTAAAGTAGTTGCTAGTGAGAATCCAAATCACCCTCCTTAGAACAACAGCACACCACTGTGTGCTCCCTTTTCATCATTAGAAAAGTGGGCAAAGCACAGCAACATGATGACACATTTATTTTTTCTCTCTTACTTTCTAATTTTGCAATCTGTTAAGCCAAGGCTTTCTAGAGAGACTGTATAAAGTGTAGCTCTGTTGTTTGTGTTACATGGCCTAGAAGAAAATAAGTTAATTTATCAGTGATCAAAGGATCTCTCTTTATCCAACAGAAAAAAAAAACCTTTCCCATTTCATCTTTGGGCAACCACTCAGTCATTCACTCACCTATTTAACCAATATTTATTGAGCACCCATTATGTGCCAGGTTCTAGGTTGGCACTGCGAGTGCAGTGGTGAACAGCAACAATTGCTACCCTCACAGGGTTGAGTATGCAATTTCTCAAGCCCAGTCTACCCATCAGAAGTTGGTTCCTTCTCTAGGGCTTCCCATTCCTGGTCTGGCCAGATTTCAGAGCACAGTCGTCTGGATATCAGCATTTGGTAGTTCCAATGACTTCCAGTTACTAATATTTCTTCTCTCCTCTCTAAAAATGGCTTTAGGAATACTCCTTTCTTTGTGGTACCAGCTATTTTCTCAGCCTCTCTTCCAAGGCATTGGAGAGTCATCATGCTTTCTGTTTCCTTTCAAACTAGACTTCAATTTTCCCTTGAGAGTTTTATTTAGGCTGTTTCCAAACTGTCCACCTGCTCTCTAGACCAGTGGTTCTCCAACTTTAGTGGGCAATGAACAAGTTTAGTGGCTGGCCCACCAATCCAAGCAAGGAATTGTAGTAGTACGGACTTAAATGTTGGTAGTAGAGAATTGGAGAAGTAGGTGGTTAAGAGGAGTGGTTCACCAACTTTAGTACGTGTAAGAATCACCCAAGATGTTGGTTTAAAGCACATATTTCAAGATTTTACCCTGAGCGATTCTGATTCAGTAGGAAGCCAGTAGCCCTGGGACCGCACTTTGTGAAACACTGAGCTAGAGCAAAGGGTGCTTGTGGGAAGGCAATGCATATTAGGGCTACAGAGGGCAGGGCCAAGTCGCTGAGAGCCTTGAATGCCAGGCTGAATAGTCTGGACCTTAGACTTCCTGCTCTAGGTAATTGATGGGAAGCTATGGGAGGCTGTGTGGCCCAGGAGAGAGCCACCATTAGAGCTTGGGTCTGGTGGGAGCATCTACCTTGACAAAGAGGGGAGGAGAAACCAGCGTGGAGTCAGGAAGCCCAGCAAGGGCACTGATGCAAGAGTCCCAGGGAAGGAGTGGTGATGAATGAGGGCCTGGACTAGGGACTGTCTCCATCCAAATGCATTCCTTCTGGACGCACATGGAAAGGAGAGAGTCATTTCCAAAAACCTGGGCCAAGAAGGAAGAAAAGACGTTGCTCTTTCCCCAATGGCATGTGGAATTTTGCTCAAGATTTATTGGAATTCTTCTTAAAGCCGGAATTACCCAAATAACTCACTGAAGCCACTCGGAAGGGATCTGACACTGTAGTATCCCAGTTTCTAGGGATTAAAAGTGAACATCTTTGTGCGTGTGGGGGCATTATGTTGCTTACCACAGCCACTGATGGGAGAAAGATGAAAGGGGGTCTTATTTTACTTCAGAGCTGAAGCGCAATGTCAGAATTAAGTCTCTGGCTGTTGTACAACAACATGATCTTTGCTTCATAGGAGGGACTTGTCTGCAGAGGCTAGCAATTTGTCACCTCCAAGATAGATTTTTCTTTTGTATCCTTCACCAGCCCAGTCAACCAAAACCCATGTTTGAGTACTTACTCTTTAGAAGATATTATGGAGAGTAGAGAATGGAGCTTCCTGGTAGAGTGAAAGTACCCATCATTTAAAAACACTTTTTATTGTGGAAAATTCCCAACATGTACAGAAGTAGAGAGAACAACGTAATGATTATGCATGTACCAATCACCCAGCCTCAACAATGATCAATATCTGTGCCAAAGTTGCTTAATCTCTATCCTCAATTCACTTTCTGACCACCCTCTTTTGGTCTTGGATTGTTTCGAAGCCAACCCCAAAGCATCATATCATTTCATCTGGAAATACTTCAGTTCACATTTTTAGCAGATGAGTCTCTGCCCTAGATTTTGTGAGGACTGACTTTGCCATCAACTACTTGTATAATGTTGGACAAGAAGTGCCCCCTTGGAGCGTCAGTTTCACTTTTCTATAAAATGAGCAGTTTGGGCTAGATGAGTCTGAAATTTCCACTAGTTTTTCTTCTGGGAGTCCAGGGTTATTATTTTTCCTATTTTTAGGTTTGTAATATAATTTTCATTATTAAATATACCTCCTAGAGAGAGAATATCTTTCTATATTAAAAAAAAGAGATTCCATACATGCATGTCCTGTGGCGTATACCTAAAGTTACACAATCAAATGAGTCTTCTCCATCTGTTCTGAAGCCTCTGGTAGAGAAATAAATTTGAACACTTTAAGTCATAGAGAATAGTCTACTCTGCCTCTCTGCAGTCAAGTGAGAAATAATTCCTATGGTGGAGTAAAGAGTCAAACATCTTAAGTTAAAACTTTAAAGAAAAATATCTGTTATTTAAATTATTTGACTTCAAGAATCATTCTTGAGATGGAATGAAGCAAGGCAAAGACTTACTGAAGCAAGCCCTAATTATCTGGATGACATTTCACTTAATCCAGTAACCTCAACTTTCCAGAGCATAGTCAAGAAAAAACAAATAAGAAAAAGAAAAATATTTTCCAACCTCCACCTTTCAAAATCAAATATGTATCAGTAATGAAAATGGACATTAAACAATTCACACACCAAGATGTATTTCCCTTCCAGAAGTGCCTCAGAGGCCGTGGGCAATGGCTTGGCACTCTGTTTTGTCTACAGACGCCAAAAGCAGACCCAGCATCCCAGACTATAAGACCAATCCCAAATCCAGTGACAGTCTACCTGGGGACCACTCAGAAGCCTACACAAGAGGCTGCATGTCAAGGCCCAAAGCACCTGCTGAAGGTCTGGCAGAAGGCAAGTTAATTGCACACACACACACACACACACACACACACACACACACACACTGACCTCTTGACTTTAGCTTGGTTACTCCCTTAGTAAGCAGGACCACTGCGAAGGGCTCATTTACCCGTTCACTAAGGAAGCCTTTGGTTAATCAGCTAGAAAAGAATGTTCCTCTCCATGGGTCTAGATGTGAGAGGAAGCTCTGAGGATCCAAGTGCTTGTAGAATGGAAGTGAAGGGTAATCTGGAGCCAGAGACACATATCTGAAGAGCAGATCTCAATGAAAGTTCAGAGGAGAACTGGTTGATGACCCCACTATACCTGACAGCTGCCTAACCTGAATCTGCTCTAGGTGGCAAGACCCAGTATTTTGGTTCGCCATCTGTCCTCCAGCCGGCAACCTAAAAAAAAGGATCTAAGAAGTTGGGTGCCTTTATAAGTTCTTCCAGAAAGAGGATCACGGACAAGTCACTAAAGTTAGGATCAGACACCTGCCTTCTGTGAATTCCACATTTCTCTGTTCTTCGACTTGTGTCTGCATTATTTTCTCTGTTTCAGCATCCTTCTCTGAAAAATGCCTAACTTCCCTCAAATGACCGTCAGTCAGGATGGAGAGTGAGAGAAATCAGTCCATTGCTGAGGTACTGGCAATGGATTGGATCTTTCTTCAATCAAAGTCCAAGTGCCTCCTAGTCAGACATCAGGGAACTCAGGCTTGACTCTCACAGAAGGTCAAAGACTAGACCCGTGAAGTAGAAAAAGGGTCTTGTACATGACAGGATATGGCATGAAGCAAGGTTGAAAAGCAGATGGGAATCAGTTTGGAGAAGCCCTGTGTGCCAGGTTAAGAAACTTGTGTATCATTCTCTATGCAATGAAGAGCCTTTAAAAGTTACCCTTGGGAAGTAGCTCTGGTGGGGTACACTGGGTGGATGGGGGAGGGGCTAAGAATGGAGAAGGGTAGCCCAGTTAGGAGGCCACTGCAGCAGACCTGCCATGAGTGCAAGTGTCAGGACTCTGCTTATTCAAATAAACCCCCATCGTCCCTGAGAAATTCTTTGTAAATCCACTTGGGAAGTGACCCTGGAGTGTAACTTTGAGACTTAGGAAAAGAATTAATCTATCTGGATGGACAACAACGAATTTGAAGAATTTTGTTCCTAAACCAAACAGGAAATATCAGAACAAGATATTGATTAATCATTTGCTTTTATAGCATATTAATTACTGGAAAACAGAACAAGAAAGAGATTGCCTTAGTGAGATGCTAAGAGTGCAGTGGACCGCCCGCCTCATTCCCCTCTCCACGCATAGCTCTTAAGGAATTCCAGTCTATTATCAGCACGGTTTAAAGGCTAATGAAGAAACAATCTTTTTGTAAAGCAACAAAGAACAGAGTTTGAAAGCAGGTCCAGGAGAATGCAAGAGGAAACACTTGGTTTAGTTGAAAGGCAAACTTTCCTATGGACGTGCAATTTTTTTTTTAAATACCATACGTTGCTTCGCAACCTCTAAAGCCCGTGCTTTCAATGCCTGTTCTGTGGGCAGCACTGCTAAATGCACCATGTGTGGTTAACTGGGGTGATTTAGTGCAAAGAAATTCTAAGAAAAATGAAACTCAAAGCAAGAGACTTCAGAGCAGTTTCACTACGTATTTTCTAGACTTTCGAGTAGATGCTGAGGTTACTCTCAAATGGAACGTGCTGTACTCCTTTGTTTAAAACCTGCTGGGCGAGGTGACTATGGTGAATGTTCAAGAGAATGACTTTATACAGGAAAAGAGGAGAAGGAACCCAAATCCAGACAGCTCTCCCAAAAGTGTGATGTTCATGCCATTTAAAAAGAGATATTTCGTCGAGTGACAAAATGATGTCAGTTAGGTAAATGGAAGGAAGAGAGAAAACTTGGAATTCTGCCTCTGATGCTTATAAACTCTTGTGACCTTGGGCAAGTCGTTTCATGCTTCTGAGCCTATTTTCGCATATGCAAAATTTAGATAATAAATCCTTTCCTTGTCTACAGAGCAGAATGATTGGCAGGCTCCAAAGATATAATGTAGGGGAACACATTCTGCTTATGCTAAGGTTTTTTTGTTTTTTTTTGTTTTTTTGCATTACGTGGGCTTCTCACTGCTGTGGCCTCTCCCATTGCGGAGCACAGGCTCTGGACGCACAGGCCCAGCAGCCATGGCTCACGGGCCTAGCCGCTCCGCGGCATGTGGGATCTTCCCAGACCGGGGCACGAACCCATGTCCCCTGCATCGGCAGGCGGACTCTCAACCACTGCGCCACCAGGGAAGCCCCTATGCTAAGGTTTTAATAAATAAATATGAACTGTCATTTTTTTCTCCCCTACTAAACTCTGAGCAGCTTGCATCTTATTCATTGTTTTTGTTTTTTAGATTGTCAGCACCGATAGTCAGTCTGATGCTTGTTTAGTCATTCAACAAACATTTGATTAGCCCCTGCACCTAAAAAGTACCAAATCAAATGGGAAAGAAATGTTAATGCTTTGTTTATATATTATATCTTAGGCACTTCATAACTGCTCATTAAATAAGGGGATGAAAGATTTTACTTTTTCTTTAGAACCATTAACCTGGAGCTACAGAACTTGGAAGCACTGTTGCCCTCCTCAGTGCCATCTCTTATATCTTAACAGCTCTGCTCCCCACCTTGTAGTCTTCCTCTCCATCCCAAACAATTCTATCATCTTGAGTGACCTTGGCATCTCTGAGAATGATCCACTCAGCACCCAGGCCTCAGCTTCCTGACTTCCTTATCTCCAATCCCTCATTCACTCCAGCGCAGCCATGAAGACTCTGAAAGTTATCATCACTCACATCTGTTCCACCTTTGGAATCAAATTCATACAGCTTACTACCAGATCTACTCCACTTCCAGCTTGCTAATTCATTTATTTCCAGTATAGTGGTTATTCAACTATCTCAGTACTTCCAAGCAATAATGCTCCAGTTTTCTTATCCATTGGCCCTCTCCTGTCATCTTCACTTTCCCCTTCCCCAACTTCACCCCCAAATACTCCATCACTTCATCCAGTACTGTTCTTAGTCCATGGCAAGCAGGACTAAGTAGTAGCCCTGCTCTGGCTTCATACCTCAAGAAGCTATTGATATGTGCTTTGGGGCACCTTCATGATGTTTTCGAAGTCTCCCTTCAGTGCCTGGCACTAGCCAGGGCCAGCATTGCTATCGAGGCACAGCACCTTGAACCTAAACCAGTAACGTCGTGGGCCCCAATCCTAGTTTATTCTCTTAAAAACATTCTCTGACCCTATATCCCACACATGGGGCTGACCAAATGTCACAAGCAGTCCAGAGCTTCACACTTAAGTGTTTTCCTAAGGTGCTAAGGCTGGGTAATGGTTCTAGGAAGGAGGCCTGGTGAGAAGATGCCTCCCACTAAGTGGTATGGCATTGAGCAAGATACAGTACCATAATGGTGCTGATATGCTGATTTGTGTGACACTCGCTCACAGTGGACACAGGATGAGTTCAGGACTCTGGGCTCCTGTTGGCCCACCACTGAACCTGGGGCTCATGCAGTATGTGCACATTCAGACCATGGTGCCACTTTCTGTCTACACCAGCACTCAATGGTGGGGGAAGGTGGTAGCAGGTGTCATTTATTCTGTGCACCTCTTCCACCTCCACCAACCACTGCAGGCACCCAGAACATCACTTCACCCCTTCTGCAGGCTTCATGCCATTTGTCAAGCTGTCTTCTGGTGATGGCTGTGCCTATCTCTTCTGAAGGCTTTTGAGACCATTGCTCTGTACCACTGACAGAACTTTCCAGTTAATATCCTTTCTTCTCCTGATCAATATGATGATGTCTGCTCTCCCAGGTTGGTATTAAGCTCTGCCAGAAGATGGATAGACATTTCTCACATGAATGGGACCACTCTTCATTTTCACACTCTGCGAGTGGGCCCCTTGCCTATCCACCCTTCTGGTGTCAGTGTGTGGAACGCAGGGTGTAGTCAACATGGAAAAAGGTCCCATTCTAGGAATGCAGTGATTACATCCTAGGAAGCTCAAAAGAGAATACATAGATGGAAGATGCACTGTTCTACGTTTACACTACAAAATGCCAAGAGAAAACGACTTATCGTTCATGCTTCACTGCATACTCTGGGGAAGGCTTGCATTTGTAGTCATCATACACAAATCACAGTCACCATATCTGAAAGTCAGTTCAAAGCTGGTGTCCACAGGTGGTCCAATGGATCATGGCAGCGTCACGAGTAATAGTGTAGCCAGCATTGAGCTAATGACATCAGGGACCTGCAGAGCTGAGAAGATCTAGGTTGTTCCAATACAAGAAGGTTCTGAAGAACCATGGCATGTGAGTACAACAGCAATACTTCCTTTTCTTCTTGGTGAGAAATGTTTAATTACCCATGCACTGTGCACCAGACCATAAGGAACAGGAAGAGACATGATCAGGCAGACATGGAGCCCAAATCCTACATGGACCCTCACATGTACTGATGGGACAAGAAGCAGACAGGGAGCTCCCTCTTCTCTCCCTATTGTCCTAAATCTTCAGTGACAAAGCCCTATAAATCACATGAACCCGGGAATTTTGTTATATATGTTTTCATTAAATTGTTTATAAGGGCCCACAAAAAATATTTGCCTGGGCCCTGCACACCCTAGGGGCAGCTCTGACTTCATTTACTCTTTTACCAACTTTCTTGGCACCCCCATTCCATTATCCATCTATGGCAACATATTGAAAAGTTCTAGACTTGAAGGAATCCAACTATAAGTTTCCTCTTGGACTGCCTTTAAGCTGCTGAATGACACTAGAGAAAAAAACCCACATAATATAAAGATGGGTACATATGATCTGGGTACATCATATAAAGAGGTATCATAAAAGATAGCTCATTTATTTTTGTTTTTTGTGGGTTTTTTTTTTTTTTTGCGGTATACGGGCCTGTCACTGTTGTGGCCTCTCCCGTTGCGGAGCACAGGCTCTGGACGTGCAGGCTCAGCAGCCATGGCTCACGGGCCCAGCCGCTCCACGGCATGTGGGATCTTCCCGGACCGGGGCACGAACCTGTGTCCCCTGCATTGGCAGGTGGACTCTCAACCACTGCGCCACCAGTGAAGCCCCTAAACATAACTTTTATACACACTGCGAAACCAAAAAAGTCCTGTGACTTGTTTTATTGTGATATTCGCTTTATTGCACTGGTCTGCAACCGAACCTGCAATATCTCCAAGGTATGCTTGTACTGCTATATATTCACTCACCCCAACTGGGCCTGCTGTTCTCCTAATGTGCTTCAGTTTTCAATTCTTCATAATTATTTCTTTGAACATCCATCTTTCGCAAACCTTCAACCACTCCCCTCTACTTCCCCTTCACTTTAGAATTACCTGCTTCACAGAGAAAACAGATGTCACCAAATGAGAATGTCCACATTTCCAGCCACTAAGCCTGCAGGCATGTGCACCCACCTCCTTCCCTCCACTTCCAACAGAAGTGTCCCTTCTTTCTAATCCAATCCTGGGACCTGTCCCCCAGATCCCAGTCCTCAAGGAATTACTCACTGAGTTATCTTTGTACTTGTGTATTTTCTATCCTTTCTATCTACAAGGTTCTTCCAAACAGCATTTAAATATGCTCAAGTCTCTCCTATCTTAAAAAAATCCTCCCCTAAACTTCACATTCCCTCTTAGCAACTACCCAAGCTCTCTTCTTCCTATTCACAAACTTCTCAAAAGAGTTATCTACAGTCACGTTCTCTGCTGCCTCATCTTCAACTCCTCAACCCTGTTTAATGAGCTTTCCACTCCCATCACCCCATAGAGTTGCTCTAAAAAACATCATCAATGACCTCCATGTCACTAAATTCAAAAGACACCTTCATGCCTATTTTTCTTGAACCCCCAGCAGTATTGACCACCACTGACTGATCTCTTTGTTTTTTTTTTTTTGTTTTGTTTTGTTTTTTGCGTTACGCGGGCCTCTCACTGCTGTGGCCTCTCCCGTTGTGGAGCACAGGCTCCGGACGCGCAGGCTCAGCGGCCATGGCTCACGGGCCTAGCCGCTCTGCACGGCATGTGGGATCTTCCCGGACCGGGGCACGGACCCGTGTCCCCTGCATCGGCAGGTGGACCCTCAACCACTGCGCCACCAGGGAAGCCCCTCTTTGTTTTTCTTCTTAGGCACACTTGGTTTGGTTTCTGTGAGGGGAGTGAGAGGGTACTTGAAGCATGAGGACCAATAGTGGAAAAGAAGCTGTGGGCAAGGTGGTTCCAAGACCAGAATGCAGGTAATAAAGACAAACAAGGATTATAGGGAAGCTATGAGAACCTGACTGAGGCTCTGAAGTCTGGATTTATAATGGGTGTATTTTGCACAGTGCTAGGCAACAAAGGGATAGGAAAAACTGCCAGGAGTTGGGGGATGGGCACTGAGGGGGATTTCTCAGAACTGGGGATTGGAAAGATGAGAAAACTGAAAGGGCCTTGAAGGTGGCCTCCCTGAGCTAATTGAAAAGTCTGTGTTTGAGGCCCCAGCTGGGGAGAGAAACATTAGTTGGGGAGGGGAGCTTGGTTGGGAGAACCCTGAGGCCTTGAGAACCCAGAGGGACCATGGAGGTGGGAAGGGCAGGTTCTTAGGTGCCTGGAAAGGGGAGAGGTTGGGCTTATGGCCTGTAGTTCTTGAGAGCAGAACAGAGTTCTGGGATTTGGGGACCTCATGGGGTAGCTGTATTTATGGGAGGCCAAGGGAGAGGGGCAAAGGGGCCAACACATCTGAGAAGATGACAGGAAGAGAGGCAAGGTGAGGTGAGGCTATCAAAAGGGCCTGAGGGGTGGGAGACAGAGAGAAGGGGAGATGGTGTCAGGGCAGAAGGGATGAGTATTGCATCCCAATGAAGAGAAGGGAGGCCAAGCACTCTCAGACCAACCTTCTGTAGAGTTGGCTGAATTTGAGGCAGGGAACTTCACTGCTCTGGAGCCAGTTTCCTATTGGATGACATCTTAATTGCCACAACATCAACATCAACAGGAACTTTAGGGAGTAGAGTATAATCTGGGCTTCAATTGAAGGACTGGGGACATGGGTGCTGTTTTCACTACTTCTTCAAGATTTTAAGAAGATAAACTCAGGTACGGTGAAGTAAACCATCATCAAAATGAAAAGACAAGCTACCGAATTGGAGAAGGTATTTCTTTTTTTTTTTTTTTTTTTTTTTTGTGGTACGCGGGCTTCTCACTGCTGTGGCCTCTCCCGTTGCGGAGCACAGGCTCCGGATGCGCAGGCTCAGCGGCCATGGCGCACGGGCCCAGCCGCTCCGCGGCATGTGGGATCCTCCCAAACCGGGGCACGAACCCGTGTCCCCTGCATCGGCAGGCGGACTCTCAACCACTGCACCACCAGGGAAGCCCTGGAGAAGGTATTTCAAATCATATATCTGCTATATGATATCATATATATCCAAAATATATAAACTAGTCGTATAACTCAACAACAAAAAACAAACAACACCATTTAAAAATGAGCAAAGGACCTGAAAAGACATTTTTTCCAAATAAGACATACAGATGGCCAACAAGCACATAAAAAGATGCTCAACATCACTAATCTTCAGGGAAATGCAAATCAAAACCACAATGAGGTAGCACCTCACACTTGTCAGAATGGCTATTACCAAAAAGAGAAGTAACAAATGTTGGCGAGGATGTGGAGAAAAGGGAACCCTCATACAGTATTGGTAGGACTGTAAATTGGTACAGCCCCTATAGAAAACAGTATGTAGATTCCTCAAAAAATTAAAAATGAAACTACCATATGATCCAACAATTCCACTACTGGGTATTTATCTGAAAAAAATGAAAACACTAGTTAGAAAAGATACATGCAACCCCTATGTTCATTGCAGCATTATTTACAATAGCCAAGATATGGGGCTTCCCTGGTGGCACAGTGGGTGAGCGTCTGCTTGCCGATGCAGAGGACACAGGTTCACGCCCCGGTCCGGGAAGATCCCACATGCCGTGGAGCGGCGGGGCCACTGAGCCTGAGTCATGGCCGCGGAGGCTGTGCTCCGCAACGGGAGAGGCCACAGCATTGAGAGGCCCACAAACCGCAAAAAAAAAAAAAAAAAAAAAATAGCCAAGATATGGAAGCAACCTAAATGCCCTTCAGTAGATGAATACATAAAGAAGATGTGGTACAGATATACCATGGAATACTACTCAGCTATAAAAAAGAATGAAATCCTGCCATTTGTGACAACATGGACAGACCTTGAGGGTTTTATGATAAGTGAAATAAGTCAGATGGAGAAAGACAAATACTGTATGATTTCACTCATATGTGGAATCTAAAAAAACAAAACCAACACACAAATAAAATAAAACAAAAGCAAACTCATATATACACAGAACATATTAGAGGTGACCAGAGGGAAAGGGGGGTGGACAAAAATGGGTGAAGGCAGTCAACTGTATGGTGATAGATGGTAACCACACTTGTGGTGGTGATCACATTATAGTGTATACAGATAACGAATTATAATGTTGTACACCTGAAAAAAACCCAAGAAGCTTGGAAAAATAGAAGAGAATCTCAGCTGTGGAAATGTTTTGGTGGTGTGAAGATACAATTTCCATTTCTCTGCTATGGCTATATATTTGAATGTTTAGAGATAACCTCATTCTCCGTGGCAATTTATTAAAGTGGTGATAAATTAATGCTATTAAGTTACTCCTTGACTATCAATTTCCCCCACTAGAATGGAATTTCATGAGGTCAAGGACCTTGTCAATCTTCTCATTGTACTTAGGACACTGCCTCACAGTGGGTTGCGCCTTCTATTAATGTTAGTTCAGTGAATGAATGCCTGGAGACTTATTGCTCTAATCAGGAGGGCGTTAAATAAAAAATAGCAAGGGATAGAGATGGAATGCTCAAATTGTTCCATAAATATGGGCACCTCGGAGGACTTTGAATACGGTAGAGAAAAAGAAAAATATTTACAAAGATGCCCAGTAATTCTTAGGAGAAGATTATCGGAAAGGGGGTAAAGAACAAAACATACAGTCTCAAATGTCAATATACCAATGGAGTATGGGACATGAAGAGAGTGGCATTGATACTTAAACACAAGGTGAGAAATACAATCTCATAGGTGTCACCATGATTGGCAAGGATGTGATTCACAGCTGGAAGCCACTCTGAAATGCATACTTTGTCAAAAAGAGGAGGGAAGGGATGTGGGAACAGATGTATATGTATGACTGATTCACTTTGTTATAAAGCAGAAACTAAAAAAAAAAAAGAAGAAGAAGCAGCTCTGGTACACAAGGAGGCAAGACAGCATTTAAAGCAAGCAAATATCCAGAGCCCTAATGCTATAGCTCCATGAAAGGCCAATAGATAGGGACAAAAGCCAGACAGTGCCTTGCATGTACTGCCTCAGTCAGTGTTTACTTCATGAATGAATGAGTAAATAAGTGATAAAATCCTGTTGTGGGGACGGAGCACCAAACATCTAGCCTGTTGAGAGATGATAGTCATTATGTGGATTTCAAAACAGACCTAGAGACAAGGTCTACCAGTGATTGGTGACTAACAAATCCTCAAGCCCTATATGCTACATGTTTCATATGACTATGCAGCACTTGATCCAACTGATTACTTCTTTCCACCCCACCAAATTCCTCCTAACACCTGTTCTAGCTATCTTCCTAGCTACCTTCTTGGACCTGACGATCTTCTCCAGAACTAGAAAGTTCCAGAAGGTCCAGCTTCTGGAAGTTTTAGGGTTCCTTACCATACTTCAGCTGAGCTGGAAGAAAGTAGAGTTAGCTAAGTACCTAGAATTGTGTCTAGCTCTGAATTGCCATTCAATAAATGTTGACTGAATTGAATCTGATTCATCCCCTCCACCCCAACTGCCCTCTCACACTCACACTTTAAAGGTGGAGAAATCAAGAACTAGAGAGTAGAAGGCACTTGTCTAAGTTCCATGTGAAAGACCTGGGAACAGAGTCCCAGGTTCCCAACTCCTAGCTTAGTACTTTTCACCATCTCTACATCATTGCTTTTGGCAATTGCTAGTCTTCTCTATCTACTCTGGCTTCTGCTCCCTGAAGGTAGATATTTAAAAGTTCTCTCACTTGTCACTCATTTCCTCCTTCCTCCTCCATACTACCCATATCAAACTTGTAGTGGATTCTCCTTAGCCATATTATTTGTCCCCTGTCCTCCTCTTCTCTTTCCCCCATGGAATATTTTCCTCATAATAAAAAGGCTCAGTATCCTCAGTAGGAATAATCAGCAAAGTCAGAAAAACGTCTTCAAGTTAATGAAGTTCTATGTAAAGATGGTGAACAGGCTCTACAATCACTAGTAGCATTTTGTGTGCCAGACTGGAAAAAGTAGTATAGCTCTCTGGAAGGTGGACTAAGATGCTAGTCAAGTTTTATGTTACATTTTTCCTTCAGAGATACAGAAATCCTCATTTGTACTCATTCAAGAATTGAGTATGTTAGTAATTGAATGCCAGAGATTTGAAGGACTGGCTTAAATCCTCTGGAAATATACCAGAGCAAATTCCAGGTTGGTGAGAGCATTGTGAAAAATAAAACTATAAATGTGTAGCATAACATACAGGTGGAATATTTTTATACCCTTGAAGTGCAGGAGGCAACCTTTTCTAGCATGATTTTAAAGACATGAACCATAAAACAGAAGATTGATAGATTTCATTAATTCTAAAATGAAATCTTTTGCACAACACACAGGAACAACGTGAAAAAAATTGCAACATATATGACAAAAAAAGAGTTAGCAGTCTCAATGTTTTAAAACTCTTAAAAATCTATAAGAAGATAAACAACATTACAGAAAAATGAGCAAAGAACATGAATGAAAAAGTTACCAGAAGTTAATTAAGATTTGAAAAGATGTTTAATCAAACTATTAATAAGGGAAATGTATTATTGGCGTGAATACAGATTAGTGCAAACTTTCAGCAAGGCAATCTGGAGAAGTGTGTGAATCAGACAAGAATGCAACAGATTAGAAAAATGTCCATTAATGGGATTTAGTCAACTAAGTTACTGGTGTACCAATGCAAAGGAATATTATGAATGTGTTAAAAATGATTATGTAAATCTGTACTTACTGACATTAACGACATTAAACAATGTCATCAGCATATGACTAAGTGAGAAGCTCAGATTACAAAGATAACATGCATAGAATAATCTTTCTTTTTCATGAGAAAGGTTTTACTTGCACACTATGAAAGCCTGCACCTACATCAAAATTTTAATTATGGTTTCTTTAGTGTGGGACTAGATGTGATTTTTCACAGTGATTTTATATTTTTTGAATTGTCTGAAAGTTTTTTGTCTGAAAGTTTTTAAATGATAATAATGTCTACTCTATTTGATTTATTTAACAAACACCCTTTTACGGCTTATATATGTCAGGCACTGTTCTAAGAACTTTACAAATATTAACTCATTTTCCCAGAGCAGAAAAATGTAAGTAAGGAAATATTTCCATGTGGGGCATAGAGTAGAGGGGGAACGTCTCAGAAGTGAGAGGATGCAGAATAATATGAGACTCTTATAGAAGAAAACCATGATGTTTTGACTCAAAGCTATCTCCTTTCAATGACACAATAAGGGCAGCAGGTCATGGGAGCCCCATTCCTTTGCCTTTCTCTGATTCCCTTTAATGATGGGACAACTAATTAGTCATTAAGGATTAGCCAAAGAGGGCTTAAGCAGAGGAGCATGCTGGAGCTGGGGGAGGGGGGTTTCCAGTCACACAGGCCCAGCTTTGATTCTGGGCTCCACTACTTAGGAGCTGTGTGATTTGGGGCCAGTTGCTTCATTTTTCAGAATCTCAGTTTCCTTATCTGTAGGGTGGGGAAGGCAGCTAGAATGTTTATATCATGAGACCATTACCTCCTAAATTTGAGCTCCCTCACTTTCCCCTCTTCTTTAAAGAGCTAGGAAGGCTGGCCTCCATCCTTCTGAGATCATCCCAGGACTCTGGTCTGGGCCACCTGGACTGTAGAAAGTGCTATATTCATTTGATGGCTGGATTACCTCCAGAACAAGCTGTGAAGGCAAGCTTGGCTTATCTGCTGGGATCTGGAATTATTGATCCTTGGTCTTGGTGTTCTGAATGTTTTGCATTTTCAAATGTGTTTGCTATCCTTTCTGTTAAACCTGCCCTGGAAGCACCACCAATAAGCAGGGTGTTTGATTACCACATGGATAGTCTACTTGATACATTTATTCTCTGGCTAGAAACGCCTCTAAGGATGGTTCGCTTTTGCAAATTACAAGCAAACATCAATTTTTTCTCGGTCCTCTCCATCTCAGCTCCAAACTGCCAAAGAATATCTCCTCCCCAGCTTCCCAAAATTTTAACTCTTCCCCTCTTCACCACTCCCGACTTATTAACTCATACTTTGGAATATAACGCCAAGATTTGGAGCATAGATGACAGGGCTTAGGGCCAGGGGCAAGGTCATGCCATAGGTTTGGCCTGACCCTACCTGGAGGCTTGGATTTAGTGATGGTGGAGGCTTCTAGACTGTCATATATGGCAGGTCCCATACCTTCATTCTATAGATGGCAAGACTGAAGTCCAGAAAAGGGCAGAGTCTTAACAAAGTTCATGGGAGTTAACGGTGGAAACAGGACTGGTTCTAAAGACAGGCATACTGGTTCTATAGACAGCACAGGATGATTTTATCAGGGTCAGTTCAGCCAAACTCTACTTGTTCATTCATTCAAAAATATTTATTGAATGCCTACTTTGTATTCAGTACTAAGGATACAGCAGTTACCAAGGTAACACACACCGTGTGTGTGATTAAAAAAAATTCTATGTGGTAATGATGCTTGAAATGTGGATGTTGACCACTTGCATTAGAGTCACCTGGGGGAAACTGATTTGGAAATGTGGATTCAAGGTCTCCTCCCCACCTGAATGAATCAAAATCTTAGAAGAGAAGGAGCAGTAATCTGCATTTTTAACAGTTAAAATCATTTGAATGCATCCTACAGTCTTAAGACCACTGGGTTATATGTTCTAATTATTTAGTTGAAGGCTCAGTGGGACAGCAATTCATTTTCCCAGTTGTCAGCTGGAGAACTGATCTGAGTTTTAAAGTCCTGTTCAGCACTAATGTGTTCAGCTTCCAAGAATAAAATTTTGGAAAATTTTTTTGTTTTTCCAACTACAACAAATTACCTCCACATACATCACGGCAGAGTTGACTTATTAAAGCAAACTACAGTATCAGATCCCTTCCGAGTGGCTTCAGTGAGTTATTTGGGTAATTCCGGCTTTGGGAAGAATTCCAATAAATCATCAGCAAAATTCCACATGCCATTGGGGAAAGAGCAACGTCTTTTCTTCCTTCTTGGCCCAGGTTTTTGGAAATGACTCTCTCCTTTCCATGTGCGTCCAGAAGGAATGCATTTGGATGGAGACTGTCCCTAGTCCAGGCCCTCATTCATCACCACTCCTTCCCTGAGACTCTTGCACCAGTGCCCTTGCTGGGCTCCCTGACTCCACGCTGGTTCCTCCTCCTCTCTTTGTCAAGGTAGATGCTCCCACCAGACCCAAGTTCTAATGGTGGCTCTCTCCCGGGCCACACAGCCTCCCATAGCTTCCCATCAATCACCTAGAGCAGAAAGTCTAAGGTCCAGACTATTCAGCCTGGCATTCAAGGCTCTCAGTGACTTGGCCCTGCCCTCTGTAGCTCTAATGTACATTCCCTTCCCACAAGCACCCTGTGCTTTAGCTCAGTATTTCTCAAAGTGTGGTCCTGGAGCTAGTGGCTTCAGAGTCACCTGGAAGTGTTTTTGCATTTGTGACCCTGTAGTGTGGCATTCTCACTATGAGAGTTCTAAAAATCTGCAAGCTCCTGCTACTCCAAAGTTGGCTTTGTTGCTAGACAGTACTATCTAGTTGCTGCCAAAGCCTCCATCATCTTCACACAGACTCTGGGAAGTTGTACTGCCTTTTAATCTATTTTTCCTGGCACCTTCAAGTAGAGCCAGTGGATTGTCAGTGCACCAGGTTAGCATAGCCAAGAGCTCAACATCCTATCCCAAGCAGCCCAAGGTTCTAATGTGTCAAACCAGAGGGTTAGGTCTGAGACACAGATCTTATGGGAGAGCTGAGTGATGATCTGAGGAGATCAGCTGCAAAGGTCATAGGTAGGATTATATATAGAAGATGGACCCTAGGAGGATTGGAAGAGGAATATGTTGTGAAGCACTGAAGTTGCCAGCAAAGTCAAAAGTGTTGGGCTACACTTGAGCCTTTGTTATTATGAAGTGTGTGCCTCAGATATATATATATATATATATATATATATATACATATATATATATATATGTATATATTGGGATAAGGGTATTGATATTTATTATATATATATAAAAATACCCTTATCCTTGCTTACAATGCACCGCACTGTGTGCTCCCTTCCTACGTATTCATCCTCACCTCCTTCCTCTCTCTTTCTCTCTCACTCTGTGTGTGTGACCTGATCAGTTGTATGGACTTACTGGGCTCTTTGCAGTTCCCATACAGACCGTTGCCTTTCCATTCTCCAAATCTTTTCAATTCTCTCTCCACCTCCTGGATGCCATTGATTTCTCTTGTCTGTGTCCTGTGACTATCTGTCCAAGTGGCCCAGTCAACTCTGTTCCCCGCCACATCATCAGAACTGGAATTTCAAGTGAGCCTCAGGGTGGGGATGTCATGGTCAAGAGATCCTTTGCAGAGGGGAAATACACCCACAAATGCCTCACTGATGGGGCCCCTGCTTTCAGTAGGGTCCCCCACAAGTCGACTAAGGTCACCATCCCAGTGACTGACTCTTCTATCAAGTCTGTTTTGGCCTGGTGTTAGAGCCATATCATATCAGTCTAACTTGTAAATCTCTAACCTGTTATACCCTGAGAGCTGTGAAAACCCAACTGGTACTTCATAAAAATCCTTATTAAGTTCCAAGTTTGGTAGAAAATGGTAGGTACCACAAAGGCATTTATAGGAAGAAGAACAAAAACCACAGCAACAAAAATAATTTTTAAAAACTTGGCTTTGTGGATGCTGACTTTTTTTCATATCTTGACCAGTCCAAATTTTAGTAGTTGCTACAGTTTTATATTTGCTTCAAAACAGTGAATAGGTTCCGGGCGCCAGTGGATTCCCCTTATGCACATAAATAGTGTATGATACAATCAACTGAAAAATGAGACTGTAACAGATTGGTGGCATATTCAAATTCATTTCATTGGTACAATTTACTAGGTTTTATATTAAATATGATTGTGCCAAAGACCACATAAAACATGTGAGTTATAAAGAGCAAGATCATATATTATGCTACACAACTACCTCAAACTTCACTTAATTAATAGACAGGACTATAAAGGCAAAAGCCAAAACTAAATCTCAATTGTTGCTTATTCCTGGAGCCAGCAATTGACACATCTTCCTGGCAGCACTTCCCATTCTCCTCAGAGAAACTGTAGTAGTTCTTAGCCTGTCTTCTTAGCTCCTAGGAAAACAGAGGCTAGGTCCAGCCTTTCATGCCCGTCATGAAGAATTTGGCCTTATATGGGCCAGAGGCTCTTTTTAAATTGGAAAAATAACATTGGTGTTCCCCAGGGCTATGTACTCTACTCATATGCTCCATGAGCATTCCTGTTCAGTCCTATGGTTTAACTACCTAGAGGGTATTAGAATAGACCAGATTTTATTGCAGTTACAAATATGCCCTCATATCTCAGTAGCTTAAAATGATAAAAGCTTTTTTCCTGGACATTCAAAGTGCAATGCAAATATTCTTGATAAGGTGGTTCTCCTGAGTAGCTCTCCTCTGAATGGCGAATCAGAATTAACCAGAGTTAATTCTAAGATCCTTCCATCCAATGATTCTGCCATCTAAAATACCTCTGAAGGGAAGGAAAATGGCAGGGGAAGAAAAATGTGGAGATAACACACCCAATACTTCACTACCTTGGCCTGAGAGTGACACATATGACTCTTGTTCACATTCCATTGTCAAAAAAAAATAGGCATACGACCCCACTCAGATGTAAGGGGTGACTGGGTAATGTAGCCATTGGCTGAGAAAATACAATACTTCCCATTTTATACTGTGGAATGAGAGCACAAATAGTTACCTAACCACCTCTGCCTCAGGCCCCCAAATCTCTGTTTCACCCAACATTTATTTATTTATTCATTAAAAAAACACTTTTATTGAAATTCTACTCTACAATATGCAATGGAAACTTGAAAATAAATCAGATAGGATCTGTATCCTCAAGGAACACACAGCCTAGTGGGGGACACAGTCATACACAATTCACCCTGTTACCTTCCTGCTGTCAACAATCACATGATGTCCAATTACCCAAGGACACAGACTTCTCAGTGACTAATCCTGAGAATCTTCATACACGTGTGATCATTTTATCTCTCATGTACACGGGGTCAAGTGCTTCCAGAGAACATTAAACCTCAAGGAGATCCCTCTAGAACCCCAGTTAGGGTTCTCTTAACTCTCCTATTCTTGCTATTCCTGATGATCTTCTTGGCTCTTTCCTTGTCTGTTACTGCTCTCTGAAAGCAAAGCCTTAATACAACTCAGTTAAAAACAAAACCTTTGGTTACATCATGCTTACATCATTCTCTGCTTAAAACCTTTCAAATGGGTTCCCATAACTCAGAATAAACTCTATACTAATTCCCCTGACCCTTAAGGCCCTTCATGATCTGGCCTTTGCAATCTTATATCCTGCCATTCTCATCACACCCCAGCCTCACTGGTCTTGCTGTTCCTCAAATATGCCAAGCTTATTTTTACCTCTGAATTTCTTATACCTTCTGACTAGAGTGCTTTTTCCACTCATCTTTGCCTAACTTGTGCCTTCTTGTCATTCAGGGCTCAAGTCAAATGTCACCTCTGCAGAGAAGCCTTCTTTGACCACCCAGTCACGGCACTTACAAATATTTGAAATTATCTTTCTTGATTATTTTTATGTCTTGGGTCTGCCTACCTTGACTTAAGTGTCAGCTCCATAGCAGCAGGGACTTTTTTTGTCTTTTTCATTTCTCAACCCCCACCAGTGGAATAGTGACACATAGCAGTTTCTCAACATAAGCTTGCTGCATTAATGTGTGCATGCATGAATAACTGAACATTGTGCCATTATCGAGTTCTTGTCACCACTCTTGTCACTACCATCACTGCCTTCACCAACTCCATTGCCATCAAAGAGTAGTCACAATGTTGATATACTTGAGTGCCCATATTTTACTCATAGATTGATTCTCTGGACACAATTCTAAAAAGTCAACAGTATTTTCTCTGAACTCATTGTTGGCTCCTCCTCCCCTCATCACTTAAACACAAATTTTTTCCCCACTAACATTCTGTCCTTGGCACTCTTCTTTTCTCTCTTTATATTCTTCCTCTTGATAATCTCATACGGTTTCAATTATCATCTCTATGGTACCCATTAACAAACATTTTAGGTAGTCACAATATCGCTAAGGAGCTCCAACTGCCTACTGGGTAGTGAATGCCATCCAAGTGTCCACCTTTAACTCTCAAACTCAATGTACTCAAATTGACTCTCATTCATCTCCTTTCTCTCATACCTCCTCCCACCAACCTGCCCCCTACTACAATATCTCTATTTTTTGTTATAGCCAAATGAACCTTGAAAACTTAGAATCAAATGTTACCTTTGACTGCTCTCTGCGCCTTGCCCTGTCTGTACAATTCGTGGACATTTCCTGTCAATTCCACTTCCCTAATATCTCTATTCTCAACACTTGGTGCCATGGCCATTGTTCACATCTTATTGCCGATCACTTGACATAATCATTTTGATTGCCAGCCTCTTGGTCAGAATCTTCAGTGGCTCTCTATTTTCTACAAAAATACTTTTAATTCTTCAGTCTGCCATTCAAGGACTTCCACAGTCCAGTACAACTTTCCTTTCCAATTTAATCTCCCTTTTAACTACATGACTACATTGCCTACATTCATTTATCTTTGGCAAATATTTATTGAGCACCTATTATGTATTAGACCTTGAGATTTTGCTCATAGTTCTCTTTCTGCCTGAAATGCCCTTTCCATCTCCATATTTCCAACCCTATCATTTTCCAAGACCCAGCTCCAATGCCTCTACCCCTAAGTAGTCACCTCTGATCCCCCAGCCATTAGGAGATTTATCCCTTCTCAGGATGCTCTTGACACATTACCTGCGCTGCTCTTTCAGAGTGTATTACTCTACATTGTATATGTGCACACAGCTGTTCTTCACCACTGGATCAGAAGCACCTAAAGAATGGGATCAATGTCTGATTCCCTTCTGTGGTCCCCAGTTTGTGCATATTGGGCATTCAAAGTACTTAAGGAATGAGTAAATGAATGAATGAGGCTTGCTTCTCTGTTTTCCCATCTATGCCACTTTAGAAGCAGAGGGCAGTGCTTGAGGAAGCAAACAGGATAAGACTTGGTGTGATTGATGGACTAGTTAGGAGAAAACTTAAAGAAAACCTACATTAGGCTGACACAAAAGCTCAGAAACTAGTGCAAGACCATCAAGAACATGGGGGCAAATAGGTCCTGACTGCTTCCCTGTGTACTGCCCAGCATGATAATTTTATTTCAGAATGATGAACCTTGAGCAGTGCAGAAAGTGGACTTTGAATATCATTCTCTTTAAATAACAGGCAAGTTTGTAAGCCTTCTTGCAGGATTTCATCAAAAATGATTAAAATGATTTTTAAAGTGTTCCTTGTTTTAAAAGGGGTTATATTAAGTTATGTGTGAAGTTCATGTCTGAGTAATACCTCATTTCCAGCAATGCTGGTGGTTAAATGAAGCATCACTCTAATAGATTAAACCACATAGTTTGTATATCTAATTTCTCTTTCAATTCCCTTCCCTCCTCAGTATGTTCTGCATAGTGAAGGAAAAACAGAAACTTGCTTTTTAATCCTCTAATTAAATGTCAAACCATTACCCAGGTAGCCACAGGACAGTGTCCTCAGCACATCTGTCAAGGCTGCTATCCCTCAACCTTCCTCTTCAAGGCAGAAATGTGATTACCTCTTGGAACGATGTCAACAATTTCTAACTGCAGACAGTTGATCTAGTTTGATATTACTCACGATGGGATGTATTACTGGAAATATGATGGATTAAAAAACTATATTCTGATTGTTTTTTGGTTATGGATCAGAAATCAGTACTCAAAATGTTAAACTTTCTTTCTTCTTTCTGGGTCTCTGGTACACAAATTGTATTAATTGTGTTAATCATAAGTCTCCTTTCATGGCACTTCATCATCCTCAGATTATGCAGGACTTTGTTTATTTTTATTTTATTATTATTGTTCTTCCAGTTATATTGACATATAATTGACATACAGCACTGTGTAAGTTTAAGGTGTACAGCATAATGAGTTGACTTACATACATTGTGAAATGATTATCACAATAAGTTTAGTGAACATCCATCATCTCATATAGATATAAAATTGAAGAAATAGAAAAAAAAACTATTTTTCCATGTAGTGAGAACTCTTAGGATTTACTCTCTTAACAGCTTTCATATGTAACATACAGCAGTGTAAATTATATTCATCATGTTGTACATTCCACCCCTAGTACTTATTTATCTTATAACTGGAAGTTTGTACCTTTTGACAGCCTTCATCCAACCCCCCCCTCCCCCTCCCCCTCACCTCTGGTAACCACAAATCTGATTTCTTTTTCTAGGAGTTTGTTTGTTTGTTTTTGAAGTATAATTGACCTAAAACACTATGTTAGTTCCTGGTATACAACATACTGGTTTGATATTTCTACACATTTCAAAATGATCACCACCATTAGTCTAGTGACCATCTGTCACCATACAAAGATATTACATAGTTATTGACTATATTCCCCACATGGTATATTTCACACCTGTGACTCATTTATTTTGCAACTGGAAGTTTATGCTTCTTAATCTCCCTCACCTATTTCTTTCCTCCTCCCACTCCCTTCCCGTCTGGCAACCATCTGTTTATTCTCTGTATCTATAACTCTGTTTCTGTTTTGTTATGTTTGTTCATTTGTTTTGTTTTTTAGATTTCACGTGTAAGTGAAATCGTATGGTATTTGTCTTTCTCTGACTTATTTCACTTAGCATAATATTCTCTAGGTTCATCCATGTTGTCATGAATGGCAAGATTTCATTTGTATTATGGCTGATAAAAATTATATTGTAGATATATATATATATATACACACACACACACACACACCATTTCTTCTTTATCCATTCTTCTATTGATGGGCACGTATGTTGCTTCCATACCTTGGCTATTGTAAATAATGCTGCAATGAACATAGGGGTGCATACCTTTTCTAATTAGCATTTTCATTTTCTTCAGATCAATACCCAGGAGTAGAATTGCTGTATCATATGTAGTTGTATTTTTGATTTTTGGAGGAATCTCCATACTGTTTTCCACAGTGGCTGCACCAATTTATATTCCCACATTGCATGAGGGTTCCCTTTTCTCCACATCCTTGCCAACATTTGTTATTTGTTGTCTTTTTGATGCTAGCCATTCTGACAAGTGTGAGGTGATATCTCACTGTGGTTTTTATTTGCATTTCCCTGATGATTAGTGATGTTGAGCATCTTTTTATGTGCTTGTTGGCCATCTGCATGCCTTCTTTGGAAAAATTATTCAGATGGTCTGCCTATTTTTTAATCTGATTGGAGTTTTTTTTGATGGTAAGTTATTAGTTCCTTATATGTTTTGGATATCAACCCCTTGTCAGATATATCATTTGCAAATATCTTTTCCCATTAAATAGGTGGCTTTTTCATTTTGTTGATAGTTTCCCTCACTGTGCAAAAGCTTTTTAGTCTGATGTAGTCCTATGTGTTTATTTTTGCTTTTGTTTCCCTTACCTGAGGAGACATATCCAAAAATATATTAATTAGACCAATGCAAAAACAGAACTACATAGAACTGCCTATGTTTCCTTACAGAAGTTTTCTTGAATTTAATTCTTTAATCCATTTTAAATTTATTTTTGAGCATGGTGTGGGAACATAGTCCAATTTGATTCTTTGGCATGTAGTTGTCCAGTTTTCCCAACACCATTTACTGAACGGGCTATCTTTCCTCCATTGTATATTCTTGCCTTCTTTGTTGTACATTAATTGCCCAAGTGAGTGTGAGTTGATTTCTGGGCTCTTTATTCTGTTCCATTGAGCTATGTGTCTGTTTTTGTGCCACTACCATGCTGTTTTGGTGACTGTAGCTTTGTAGTATACTTTGAAATCAGGGAGCATGATACCTCCAGCTTTGTTCTTTCTCAAGACTGTTTTGGCTATTTGGCATTTTTGTGTTTCCATATAAACTTTAGAACTATTTGTACTAGTTCTGTGAAAAATGCCACTGGTATTTTGATAAGGATTGCATTGAATTTGTAGATTGCCTTGAGTAGTATGGTCATTTTAGCAATATTAATACTTCCAGGTCATGAACACAGTATATCTTTCCGTCTGTTTGTGTCATCTTAAATTTTACTCATCAGTGTCATTGTTTTCAGAGTATAGGCCTTTTACCTCGTTAGCTAGATTTATTCCTAGGTATTTTATTCTTTTTGATGTGATTGTAAAGGGGATTGTTTCTTTAATTTATCTTCCTGATAGTTCATTGTTAGTGCATAGAAATGCAATAGATTTCTGTATATTCATTTTGTATCCTAAAACTTTGCTAAATTCATTGATGAGCTCTAGTCGTTTTCTGGTGGCATCATTAGGATTTTCTATGTATAGTATCATGTCAACTTCAAACAGTGACAATTTTACTTCTTCCTTTTCAATTTGGATTCCTTTCATTTTTCTTCTCTGATTGCTGTGACTAGGACCTGCAATACTATGTTGAAAAAAAGTGGTGAGCATGAGTGGGCATCCTTGTCTTGTCCCTGATCTTAGGGAAATGTTTTCAGTTTTTCATGATTGACTGTGATGTTAGTTGTGGGCTTATCATATATTACCTTAATTTTGTTGAGGTATGTTCCCTCTATACCCACTTTCTGGAGAGTTTTTATTATACATGGATGTTGAATTTTATCAAAAGCTTTTTCTACATCTATTGAGATGATCATATGGTTTTTATTCTTCAGTTTATTAATATGATGTATCACATTGATTGATATGCATATATTGAAGAATCCTTACATCCCTGGGATAAGTCCCTTTGGACCTCAACTGCAGGGACTGTTTCATGAAATAGTGAGTTCCTAAGGATCTCTGGGGACAGTCAAGTAGGGGTTGCATGACCTGTTGGTTGGAATGCTGTCAGAAGTTTAGAGTGACAGAGATTTGAGCTTGATGGCTGTTAAAAGTCTCAAGCAGCCTTAAAAGTTTAGGACTTTATGTATTTCTCTAATGGCAGATCTATGTGGGAAAGCAAACTCGGCAAATGATTGGATAATGTGAATGGTGAAAATAGCCTATGATTTTTTTCAGGCAAAGTTCTCCTTATCTTATTTTTATTGAATTAAATCTGTATAGTTCTAACAGCTAAGGACTGATCAATATCTGAACCTAAGAGAATATCTTGGTAAAGTGAAGTTCCATAGGAAAGTATTCAGTAGTTGAAATCTAGATACCTCACTCACTGGTCTTTTCTCTCCATAAGCAAATTCCACTGTCTTTTTGTCCCTTGGATCCCCCTTCGAGGAAGAATGTGCCTTTTAGCCGCAAGGAGTGCAATGAGCTGACAGCTTGTGAGCTAAGGCTATATTCTTCCTGGGCAGCTCCTAAGGAGTAACTGTATACAGTGAGGGCACCACCAGAGGCAGTTTTGGCTGAGAGTTTGTTATCTCTGCATTGCAGTTTGTGGTTCTCCCTGCTCCATTCTGCTTCTTTTCCCTATTCCTTTCTTCGAGGTCAGCTCTGCATTGCCCTCTGAAGACTCTCCCTGCCCATCCTATTTCTGCCCTCCTTTACCTTTCACAGGCGTTACACTCCTAACTCCACCTCACATCTAGTTCCCAGAGGTTCCAAAGTAATGCAGTCCCATATGTGCTCTCAGGCACCATGCTGCAATGTCACAACCTCCACGCACTACTTTTTTTCAACCACCTTATTCAACAGCTTCTTAGCCAATAGTATCTCTTTTTGTGTGATTCTGGGCAAGTCTCTTGGAATTCCTGCCTCCCAGAGTGTTCAAGCAGAAAGGAAACTCTCCAACAGACCACCTCACTTTACAAAGGAGGTAACTGAGGCCCAGAGATTAGGGCAGACTTGCCAAAGGTCATAGAACAAGGGAGTAGCATAATCAGAATCAGTTCGGTGCTCTTCTAGTGTGGCACTTCCAAAAATTCTGTCCAACATGGTCCTACATTTGTGACAAGGAATCTGCCTTCTTAGCCTGAGTAGACATTTTTCTTGGAGGTTCTGAAATCCTTGTCCAGAATCAGCATCTTTAATCTCTGCTCAATTTGACATATTTAATAGCTCATTAAAGCTGAACTAAGCTCACTATCCAGCTACTTAGGAACTATGTCCAACGCTTATTGTGTGCAACTTCTGAGTCTAGTGACTCGGCTTCCACCATAGAAAACTTTGCATGAAATAAAGTGTCAGGGACCTCCCTGTATCTTTCTATCTTTCCCTCCCTGTATCCTTGTATCCTTGCTGTTCTGGGATTTCTATGGGGAGCCAACTTAGTGCATCTTTTTATTACTGCCCAGGGCTTCTGCCCTGTTTTTCTGCCTCCCTTCCTATCCCAGGAAACAAGACGAGATAGTAACTAAGAAGGAAACCTGAGGGCTTCCTCATCTTGTTCATTGGACCCTTGGTCAGTGCTAGCAGAACATATTAGTTAAAAGGATAGGTTTTGAAGGCAACAAAACCTCTCTGTGCCCAAGTCCCTATCCTAAAGGGTTACGATGGTGATGATTAGAGATAATGCATGTAAAACACATTAAGCACTCAATAAATGCTAGCCAGTCTAGAGGCCAGCTTCCGGCACATTTCATCCATGGGATTTCTCCTGTCCATCTTAGCTCTACAAAGCTAAAGAGGGTTCCTGAGCAGAAGGCAGCCATAATCAAGAGAGCAAAATGAGGCCCTTGAATATTCCAACAGGTCTCATTTTTTTAACATCTTTATTGGAGTATAATTGCTTTACAATGATGTGTTAGTTTTTGCTTTATAACAAAGCGAATCAGTTATACATATACATATGTTCCCATATCTCTTTCCTCTTGCATCTCCCTCCCTCCCACCCTCCCTATCCCACCCCTCTAGGTGGTCACAAAGCACCGAGCTGATCTCCCTGTGCTATGCGGCTGCTTCCCACTAGCTATCTATTTTACGTTTGGTAGTGTATATAAGTCCATGCCACTCTCTCGCTTTGTCACAGCTTACCTTTCCCCCTCCCCATGTCCTCAAGTCCATTCTCTAGTAGGTCTGTGTCTTTATTCCCGTCTTGCCCTTAGGTTCTTCAGGACCTTTTTTTTTTTTTTTTTTTTTTTTTTTTAGATTCCATATATATGTGTTAGCAAAAGGTATTTGTTTTTCTCTTTCTGACTTACTTAACTCTGTATGACAGACTCTAGGTCCATCCACCTCACTACAAATAACTCAGTTCCGTTTCTTTTTATGGCTGAGTAATATTCCATTGTATATATGTGCTACATCTTCTTTATCTGTTCATTTCTCGATGGACACTTAGGTTGCTTCCATGTCCTGGCTATTGTAAATAGTGCTGCAATGAACATTTTGGTACATGACTCATTTTGAATTATGGTTCTCTCAGGGCATATGCCCAGTAGTGGGATTGCTGGGTTGTATGGTACTTCTATTTTTAGTTTTTTAAGGACCCTCCATACTGTTCTACATAGTGGCTGTATCAATTTACATTCCCACCAACAGTGGAAGAGCATTCCCTTTTCTCCATACCCTCTCCAGCCTTTATTATTTCTAGATTTTTTGATGATGGGCATTCTGACTGGTGTGAGATGATATCTCATTGTAGTTTTGATTTGCATTTCTCTAATGATTAATGATGTTGAGCATTCTTTCATGTGTTTGTTGGCAATCTGTATATCTTCTTTGGAGAAATGTCTAGTTAGGTCTTCTGCCCATTTTTGGATTGGGTTGTTTGTTTTTTTTGATATTGAGCTGCATGAGCTGCTTGTAAATTTTGGAGATTAATCCTTTGTCAGTTGCTTCATTTGCAAATAGTTTCTCCCATTCTGAGGGTTGTCTTTTGGTCTTGTTTATGGTTTCCTTTGCTGTGCAAAAGTTTTTAAGATTCATTAGGTCCCATTTGTTTATTTTTGTTTTTATTTCCATTTCTCTAGGAGGTGGGTCAAAAAGGATCTTGCTGTGATTTATGTCATAGAGTGTTCTGCCTATGTTTTCCTTTAAGAATTTGATAGTGTCTGGCCTTACATTTAGATCTTTAATCCATTTTGAGTTTATTTTTCTGTATGGTGTTAGGGAGTGTTCTAATTTCATTCTTTTACATGTAGCTGTCCAGTTTTCCCAGCACCACTTACTGAAGAGGCTGTCCTTTCTCCATTGTATATTCTTGCCTCCTTTATCAAAAATAAGGTGACCATATGTGCGTGGGTTTATCTCTGGGCTTTCTATCCTGTTCCATTGATCTATATTTCTGTTTTTGTGCCAGTACCATACTGTCTTGATTACTGTAGCTTTGTAGTACAGTCTGAAGTCAGGGAGCCTGATTCCTCCAGCTCCATTTTTCGTTCTCAAGATTGCTTTGGCTATTCAGGGTCTTTTGTGTTTCCATACAAATTGTGAAAGTTTTTGTTCTAGTTCTGTGAAAAATGCCAGTGGTGGTTTGATAGGGATTGCATGGAATCTGTAGATTGCTTTGGGTAGTAGAGTCATTTTCACAATGTTGATTCTTCCAATGCAAGAATATGGTATATCTCTCCATCTATTTATATCATCTTTAATTTCTTTCATCAGTGTCATAATTTTCTGCATACAGGTCTTTTGTCTCCTTAGGTAGGTTTATTCCTAGATATTTTATTCTTTTTGTTGCAATGGTAAATGGGAGTGTTTTCTTAAATCACTTTCAGATTTTTCATCATTAGTGTATAGGAATGCTAGAGATTTCTGTGCATTAATTTTGTATCCTGCTACTTTACCAAATTCATTGATTAGCTCTAGTAGTTTTCTGGTAGCATCTTTAGGATTCTCTATGTATAGTATCATGTCATATGCAAAGAGTGACAGCTTTACTTCTTCTTTTCTGATTTGTATTCCTTTTATTTCTTTTTCTTCTCTGATTGCTGTGACTAAAACTTCCAAAACTATGTTGAATAATAGTAGTGAGAGTGGGCAACCTTGTCTTCTTCCTGATCTTAGTGGAAATGGTTTCACTTTTTCACCATTGAGGACGATGTCCAACAGGTCTCATTTTTATAAATCCTTCTAAAATCATCACATCCCATTCTCCCATGTTTTGGAGTGGGATTCCTGTCTGTTATTCTCTCTGCCCTCCTGCAAAAGGCTCCTTTACTTCTTCCCACTCTTTCTCTGTCTGTTACTAACTGGTGATGAATTTGTTGATACTTTGGGCCCATCTCCTCCCCAGCGTTGGTTCTGTCTGGCATCTCCCCAACAGCTCTTTGTGACTTCCTCCATGCCTCTCATCATTTTTGGTCCCCCTGAGGAGGAGGCTGGATGAGAAGACTCCCTCTCTGCTCTTCAGAAATCCTGGTGGTAAAGCTATTTGGGCACATTCAATGACCTCTCAAGAAAAAGTCATGGGATTCCCCTCAAAATCCTTATTTCCATCTCCAAGAGTTAGCCAGAAATGCCTACAGAAAATGACATGGGAGCATGAAAGAATCCTGTGTCCTTACCTTTCTTCTGTTCCTCTTGGACTGCTCCCCCTCTCACAGTTCCCTGTACCCATGGCTCCAGTAAGGGTGATGGGAGATATAGACAGAGGGTCTTCCATTTCCTCATTGATGTTGCAGCCTGATGTGAGGTCAAGGCTAAAGAAGTGGTTCAAAACATTTCTTTTTCTGTTTTTAAGCTATTTTGATCTTGCAACAAACACAAATCCAAGAATAAAGGTAACATCCCATCATATAGTGTGATAAGGCAGCAACATGTTGAGAAAGAAAGGGCATCTGAACCCTGGTTCAACTTGGGCTCTGCTTCTGAGTAGCCCCTTCTGCTCTGTGGACCAGTTTTCCATGTATATAATTAGGAAGTTGGACTAGATAGAGAGCTTCATGAGGGTAGGCCTATGCCTCAGTGATCTTTTACTTTTCCAGCATCTACTACAAGTCTTGGCACATAGTAGGTACTCATGATATGTTGTCTGGCTTTCAAGGCTTTTCCAATGCAACATTCTATGATGAGTGATTCAAAGATGTCCCCTGTGACACTGAGCTAAGAAAGCCAGTTTTCAGCAAAGGGAGGACTGAGAAGTAGTTGATGAGTCTACCAGGATCACTGATCCATCCTTTGGGGGTTCTTATCTATTTTTGGCATAAGGTAACAGGACTGTGAGACTGTTGATAATTACTTTTGCTTCCCCAGGCCTGCCCTGTCCTCCCCTCCTTCCTCTTCACCTTGCCTGATCCAGGTACTCTTGCTTTAAAGTATATTTAAGCATTCATATAATATTGTAAATGAGGGAAAATTCTGATTTAAGGGATCAATTTGATACGCAAGGAGTATCCACTCTAAACACGTTGTGGTTGAAAGTTGGTTTCTAAATCCTTGTGGAAAAGCATCTTGTTTAACACTCCAGAAGCCCTGGGAGATTTCCCAGTTGAACCAGGAGACATTCTGAATAGCTAACTTAGGGGTCGGTTTGAGGGGGAAAAATTCATCCCAAGTACCCATCACAGAATGAGGTCATAATATCTAGCACATTTTTCCAGTGTTATTTTAGAACTTATTGCTAATAAAATTAGTAAATCTATTGAATACATAATCTGTATAAAATCTTGTTATATTCTAAAATGTGCTTTTGAGAATAAATTGTTTCTTTCCCATCAGGAACACTTATCTATTTTTTGTAGTGTTACACAATGGGAGAATATGATATAAATCTAATAAAATGTGATATAATTCTATAAACAGATTTTCCCTTAACACAACTCTTTATGACAATATCAGATATATCAATCAAAGAAATATTAATGAAATTGTTCTTGTGTGCAAAAATGAACATTCAATCTTGGGCTTTTTTACATGACTCATGGATATTTGTTGCCAGTGTTTTAATTCAATCTCTATTCAAAGGCCTCCAATAGTCACAAAAAGTAATTAGTGATAATATTTCAGGAGAAGCATCAGGATTTACACTCCAGTTGTTATTCAGCAACACACACTTTGAAGGAAGAAGGGCAGGTATGTTCTGGAATTGTCCAGAAACCTCATTAAATTAAGAGAGTTTTGCCAATTACTGCATGAAATGTGCTTTGAATGGGTTAATCCACCATGAGTTGGAGAAAGAATATTTAAGGCAGAGAATGCGAGAATACAATAAAATGTGACTTTGGAAGACTTTAGCAAATCCCTAGGCCTGGGGCAACATACTTTCACACAAAAGTTTAAACAGAACAGAAACTGTTTATCACACATGAATTGCTTTATCCTCACACAATTATAACAAAAATTCATAGAAATATATGCCTTTTTGCAGCCCCCTTTTACCTGCCTCCACCCCATAAGATGGAAGAAACTGCAGATGCAGGCGAGGTGACAAGTTAGTGACTCTTGTCACATGCCAGTAGGTCAAGTCTAGTTTTAAGGATAAAGGTACTACTCAGGAAGACAGACATAAACACATACTTTATGTTTAAATGACCATGAAGAAAGAGGGTCTGCAGATGCTAGGGCCTTTTTCCCCCACCTCATATTTCTTCAGGGGTGACTTGGGGCATTTGGAGCCTGGGCATCATTCTTATTGCTCAGCATTAACTCATTGGCAGCCCCAGGAAGCAACTTCTGTGTTATTTCAGACATTTCTCAAGGGAAACAAGTCAGTCTTCCCATATTTTGTCTCACAGCATCCTCAGGCTGACCCTGAGATTGGGCAGAGATTCCTGTCCTGATTTTTCACATGATGTAACTGAGCCTCAGAGAGGTTAAGCGACTTGCCCAAGACAAAATAGTCAGTGGTGACAGCTGAATTTGAAAGTGGTTCTGATTTCACTCTTGCCTTGACAGTAGCTGACGCGATAGACCCATTTTCCGGAGTTGATCTGCTTCATCCTTGGCCTCAGACACAAAATAGTGCAGCAAATAAAATGGAATCAATGGACTTAGAACCTCTCTTAAGATAACTCTTTTTAAATTTTTTTAATTGAAGTATAGTTGATATACAATGTTGTGCTAGTCTCTGGTGTAGAGCAAAGTGATTCAGTTATACATGTATACATGTATATTCTTTTTCATATTCTTTTCCATTATGTTTTATCACAGGATATTGAATAGAGTTCCCTGTGTTGTACAGTAGAACCTTGTTGTTTATCCATCCTATATATAATAGTTTGCATCTGCTAATCTCAAACTCCCAATCCATCCCTCCCCTCCCTGCCTCCCCCTGGCAACCACAAATCTGTTCTCTACGTCTGTGAGTCTGTTTCTGTTTCATAGATAAATTTATCTGTGTCATATTTTAGATTCCACATATAAGTGATATCATATGGTATTTGTCTTTCTCTGTCTGACTGCCTTCACTTAATATATAATCTCTAGGTCCGTCCATGTTGCTGCAAATAGCATTATTTCATTCTTTTTTTATGGCTGAGTAGTATTCCATTGTATATATATACCACATCTTCTTTATCTTCTTTATCCATTCATCCACAGGTCCCCAACCCCCAGGCCATGGAATGGTACTGGTCCGTGGCCTGTTAGGAACCAGGTCGCACAGCAGGAGGTGAGTGGTGGGCAATCAAGTGAAGCTTCATCTACCACTCCCCATTGCTCACAGTACCACCTGAATCATTCCCACCCCACCCCCCATCTGTGGAAAAATTGTCTTCCATGAAACCAGTCCCTGGTGCCAAAAAGCTTGGGGACCACTGCACTCATCTGTCGATGGACAGTTAGGTTGCTTCCATGTCTTGGTTATTGTAAATAATGCTGCTGTGAACATTGGGGTGCATGTATCTTTTTGAATTAGAATTTTCTCTGGATATATGCCCAGGAGTGGGATTGCTGGATACCATGATAACTATTTTTAGTTTTTAAAGGAACCTCCATACTGTTCTCCATAGTAGCTGCACCAATTTACATTCCCACCAACAGTGTAGGAGGGTTCCCTTTTCTCCACACCCTCTCCAGTATTTATTGTTTGTAGAGTTTTTCAAGATGGCCATTCTGACTGGTGTGAGGTGGTAAGATAACCCTTACGTTGAGCACGTTGACAGACTGCCCAGATTCCCTCTTCCTACAACTCTTGGTTCAAAATTTTAAACTGGACATTTTCTTTCTAGGCCTTAATCTTAGAGGTATGGTCGTTTTTCTGACTCTGAAGACTTTCTTTGTCAATATCCAGAAAAATTACCAAAGCTCTGTAAATTCGATTGATCCACTTATCTCAGTTTGCACTGGGAGCTAGCTATTACTTGGAGAGCTCTGGTATCCCAGGGCTGATGGGCAGGCCAGACCTGCATAAATCCTTTTGTGTTTCAAGGGAGTAGGGTGGGAAGACCTAGTTGTGTGAGGTGTAGAGGTCTCAGGGAGCAGGATGACTGTCCTGGTGGCAAACTCTGTTTGCCCAGGGCCTCCAGGCCAGCTCCTGTTTCATATTCCTGAAGTGTGGGCTAGGCCAAGTCATGGAAAACTCCAGAGGAAGATAGAAAAGGAGGAAGAATCTGTTCCCAGGACACTGTACGATATGAAGGGGAGAAGGTAGTGCTCACACCAAGACCCGTAGTGTGCAAGAAGTTGGTGGTCCCAGTTCTGTGCTATGAGTGGGTGGATGTTATCCTGCCATTTAGGCATTTAACAAGCTATTGCTCTCTCCTTGACAATATCTATACACGGAAACAAGAATCAGTCACTTCCAGCTTCTTGGCGATGTTTGCTAAATAATCCATCAAATGGCTGAAAGGCTAATCCAATTTGGTGGGTATGATGATGAAGTACAGTTGTCTGAGTCATTTGCGTCATGTGCTGAAGAGTTGATGAGGACCAAACTGCCAAAATAACTGACTGAAGAAGACAGATATGTTGTGGTGTGACTTTGGGACACAGAAGAGGGAACAAGGTCCCAGAGACATGAGGAAAACAGATTCTAGCTCGACGCTGGAAAGATCCTACCAACAACGTTGCAGACATGGGTATGGACTGACTCCATGAGAGAAGGGGCACCTGCCATGTCCCAGGCAGTGCTTGTAGATGCCTGGCCCCTCTGGCAAGGACTCCGTGGAGGAGATTCCAATTTCAGGTGAGAGGCTGAGCTGAGTTCCGTTTCCTCATGTATCCTACGATTAGTATTACTACTAAACTATGCCAGCTTATCCTCTATCCCAAGAACTGCCCAAGAAAAGACCATTATGAGGATTCCAAGATATGGAACTGGTTTTGCAAGTGGCAAATGTTGTGTTCTGTGTAAATAGGGTCTGAGTTTCTCCTTGGAGAGAAATGATGTATTTAGGTTGGTGGTTGTAAATTTTTTGAGGTAAGGGACCATGTCTTTTTTTTTTTTGAAGTATAGTTGATTTACAATGTTGTATTACTTTCAGGTATACAGCACAATGATTCAGTGATATATATATATATATATATATATATATATATATATATATATATATATATATATATATATATATACATATATATTCTTTTTCAGATTCTTTTCCCTTATAGTTTATTACAGAATATTGAGTATATTGAGTAGAGTTCCCTGTGCTATACAGTAGGTCCTTGTTTGTTATCTGTTTTTTACATAGTAGTGTGTATATGTTAATCCCAAACTCTTAATTTATCAGCCCCCCGACCATGTCTTATTCATCTGCTTTGGGATATGAAGGTGAGCAACGTCTGTCCCAAAAGTCACTATGGCCTTTGGGAGGAGGTGGTCAGCACACTCTATAAAAATCTTGTAAACAGCACGAATCACTTTGCCTTCTTAATTGCTCACAGCTTAATGAGGCTGATAATAAAAATTGGAGCATTTTTCATAAGTAAAAGTGTCAGAAGAACACAAGTCATCCCCAATTTACTAATAAGTAGGCTGTGTACCAAAAGCTTATTGATACGTCCCATGTTTGGAACTCTGAAGATGTTCCTCCGTGGAGGCACTGTATTTGATTATGGCTGGACCAGTCCATCAAAAGCTACGTAAGCCACAATGGAGCAAATATCCAGGCCTGAGGGCACCAACGGGAGTTCTAGAATGGAAGCCAGAAGTTCCTTTCATGGAGTGGAAGCAAAAGGAGACCCTTACCCCAAATTAGTAATGGGACAAGTCACTTCAATTCAAGTACCATTTCCTAAGGAGCCCACTGTGCTTAGCACTAGAGAGGGATTTTGGAGAGGAGCTTTTCTGGTATTTTCTTTATGTTATAATTGACTGGGTTGTCTCCTTCTGCCCCCTTTCCTGGTCTTCAGTGGTCTCAGGCTGTACTAGGTGACTTTCACTTCTTTAGGGTTGCTCCCTAACTATCTCTAGTGAAAAAAACTTGGGGGCAGTTACAGTGCAACCCAGTGTTAGGAGGCAAGAAATCAAATTGAACAAATTCACCTTGAAAGTGGAGCTAACAAGTAGGCAGCTCAACTCACTCTTCCATCCGCTCCCTGGGTGCCCCTCTTACTCTACTATCCTGCCAAACCTACATGCTCTGAGAGAACATCAAGTTATTTTCACAAAAATTTTCACCACAGCTAAATGGGACTGCAGCTAGGGCTCAAGGGCAAACATGGAGTGAGAAGGCATTGAGATGATCATTTGTAAGTTAGGGACTAGATTTAGCCTGATGCATCTATTGTATCCTTATCTTTTCTCTCTCTGTCTCTGTCTCTCTGTCTCTGTCTCTCTGTGTCTCTCTGTCTCTCTGTCTCTCTCTCTCTGTCTCTCTCTCTCTGTCTCTCTCTCTCTCTCTCTCTCTCTCTCTCTATATATATATATATATATATATATATAGAGAGAGAGAGAGAGAGAGAGAGAGAATAACCATGACTGACCTTGATCTCATTGATTCTACATAAGCTGATAGGCCTAGCAGTTGACCCAACATCATTCAAGATGTGGAAAAGTGGGATTGGTGACAAGCACATAACCCCAGTTCTGGGATGTGTTGCCCCCACCCCCTCCCCTCAATGGGCTCATAGGAAAAAAAAGTCTTCTCCCAGAGGTGACGAAAATTTTGACATGGCCAAGAAAGTTTCTGTTGAAATGAATTTATCATAACAAAGGTGCTGAAATTAAAAGCTACTCTCTAGGGTTTCTGATTTCAAAATAAGCAAGTCTCTGGTTATTGTCATATATCAACACCATGTCATAGACAGAGGGAGAAAGATTGTTCTGCAAAAGCTAATGCAGACAGGCAACAAGTTCCCTTTTAGCTAAACTTATTTAAAAACTCTCAAGAGAACAAATCTGAATCGATCATGGAACAATTGATCATTGATGACTAAGTGTGACTCAACACTGATTTGTCTTGCATACCAACAGAGCTAGTTGTCCAAATGACAAATAAACCCCAAAGCCACCCACTTCAGCAATATGTGAGTTCAATTCCAACCTTGATTCTTTTGACTTGCTTAACCTCTACATTGCATTCAGTTTTTTTTTTTTTTTCTGGAGAGAAAACTCTTGTTTCTTAGAATAGGTGGAAGGTGCTACCTAGTGAATGGTCACTGTGCTTCCAAATTTAACTGGTAATTTTTTTTTTTTTTTTTTTTTTTTTTTTTTTTGTGGTACGCGGGCCTCTCACTGTTGTGGCCTCTCCCGTTGCGGAGCACAGGCTCCGGATGCGCAGGCCCAGCGGCCATGGCTCACGGGCCCAGCCGCTCCGCGGCATGTGGGGTCCTCCCGGACCAGGGCACGAACCCGTGTCCCCTGCATCGGCAGGCGGACTCTCAACCACTGCGCCACCAGGGAAGCCCTAGAATTCTTTGCTTGCGACGTTTACTCTAAAGAACTTCTTACTGGTAATGAGAATTATAAAGATAATTGTCTTTCCCTTTTCAGCTGGGCAGCCTGACAGCCTCTGATAACCCTGTCAACTGTAGCCCAGATGTTCTGCATATTCATACATTTCTTCACTTCGTTTTGATTTTCTACTGCTTTCTGTTTTCCCTAGGCTTGCTTCTCTATTTCTATTTTATTAAATTGTGCATATTCTAAGCTATCTCAAATTCATTGTCGAATGAAGTCGGGTGTCAATCAATGACACGGAGGCAGCTGTATAATATAGTGGTTCAAACAGACCAGGGTCAAACCCCAGCTTTGCCACTTCCCAGTATGATACTTTGGGTGTTCATGTTCCCCTGCTAGGTCTCAGTTTCTCCATCTGTAAAATGTAGATGGTAATATCTCAGTCACAGGGTTGTTTGGATAATTAAAGGAAATAGCATATATACATCACAACACCCAGCTCCATGCCTGGAATGTACCATTCGATCAATAAGGATTTGTACTTTCTTAGAGATGGGTATTTCACTTAGAGGAAACTACTGCTGCCCAAAGTAAAGAGAGAGGATTCCCACAGGGAAAAGTTTGAGCCGATTTGGGATTCCCAGTGTCGACAAAAAAAATATTCACAACCTAAAAGTTGAGAGTTATATGTTTTATTCAGCGCGAATTTTTAGGACTTCAGCCCCCGGAGGCAGCATCTCAAGTAACCCTGAGAGGACTGTCCCGAGGCGGTGAGGGGGAGAACCAGGATATGTAGGAGTTTTGCAACAATGGGCAGGTAGTCAGAACATCGAAACTTTATTGTTAATGAAAGAAAACCAGACATCTCACGTGAATGAATTTAGCACTTTTCTTCGTATGGGAAGATGCAGGAGTCTGGGCTCATTGAAATCGGTCCTTTGATATGTACATCAGCTATCTGGGGCCAGTATCCTGTGTTTTCATCTCCTCAAAGCTCACCGTGGGGAGTGGCTGCAGCCTGATGGCTGCTTGATGGCAGGTATTCTTTCCTTCCTGAGTTCTCTCAGGGCTCACGCTGGAGGGCTGCAATTGCTGACATCCTTTGTTTACCGATATAGCAGGCAGTGTTCCATGTATCACCAGTTAAGATGGATTTTCTATTGGTCACTGCCACATAACTGGTAATTTTTTAAAGAGAAGTGTATATTCACTTCTAAAATGTAGAAAACTGATGAAGGCAAATGAATCCTCAAATCCATTAGATGAAATCACTTTTGTTTTCCAGTTTGTTAAGACAGAATATTGGAATTGCACAGAAATAATATTGGAGAGAGACAATAAGAGTATCTGAGTCAACAGAAGGAATGAAATTTTTAAATCAAATGTTTAATCAAAGTTTTAATGAAACTTTCCCTGGTGGCTCAGCAAGAGAAACAATATTAGATGAATGTAAACTATGTTTTGTTAACAATATTGATAGCATTTGCAGTATGTCTGGGGGTAGATATGTGGGGTGGGGTGATTTTACTGGCCCTACAGTTCCTAAACCTCTTGTATGCACAGTTATTCACCTGTGGTTTGTGGTAGCATTCAGTGCTTCCTTACTGTTGACCTCAGAACGTATGCTGTGCTTCTGCCATAGTGTGTGGGGTTAGGAACAGAAGGATCCATAGTAAGTGCAGGCTTGTTCTCCAGACCATACATTCTACAGGGCAAGCTCAGTCATTTTTTTTAATTGGAGTATAATTGATTTACAATATTGTGTTAGTTTCTGCTGTATAACAAAGTGAATCAGTTATATATATACATATATCCCCATATCCCCTCCCTCTTGCATCTCCCTCCCACCCTCCCGATCCCACCCTCTAGGTGGTCACAAAGCACCGAGCTGATCTCCCTGTGCTATGTGGTTGCTTCCCACTAGCTATCTATTTTACACATGGTAGTGTATGTATGATTAGGATTGACATACATAAGCTCAGTCATTTTTATATCTTCACTTATGAACTGCTTGTATGACCTTGTATGCCCAACTGCCTACTAGTAATCTTTATCCAAATGTCCTGCAAACTCAGCATGTTTTTCCCTTAAACGTTTTTGTATTTTTTATCCTGATTAATGGCATCTCCTCTCTTTCTCACATACCCACATGCAATTTATCATCAACCCTTATTGATTCTATCTTCTGAGCAGGCTATCTAATCTGTTAACATCTCTATTTCTCTACTGCTACTACCTTTAGTCCAAGGCACCCTTTTTGTTGCCTGGACCTTCACTTTCTCCTTACCCCCTTACAGTCTATTCTTCACACTGCAGCCAGAATGGTGCTACCAACAAAACAAAACAACAAAACAAAAACACAATCTGATCATATCACCCCCTTCTTTATAAACATGCATTGCTTCCCTACTGATTATAGAATCAAGTTCAGTTTTGCCCCCCACCACTGGGAGACTTCTTATTTCTGGAACAAGTCATCCTGGTTCTTTCACACTTCTCTGCTTTTGGATCCTCTGACCAAATTCCCAATATACTATAGTAGTAGCTAAGATAACAGGCTTTGGCATCAGATAGATCTAGATTCAAATCCTGGCTCTGTCTTATACTTGAACTAGCTGTGTGAAGTTACCTAATCTCTCTGAATCCCAATTTCCTCATCTTTTAATTGGTGAGAATAGAGGTACCTAATGCACAGGAATAAATGTATTAGTATCCGTGAAGCGCTTATGATCAGTCCCTGCTTTCTCTACTGAGTGCCTATCTAAGACCCAGGTCAAGTACTACCTTCTCTGTGAAGCTTTTCTTGGCTACTGCTGTCATAGTCCTCTCCATTCTCTCCTTTGTATTTCCATGGGCCCTTTTGTTCAGATGTAGTTTTTGCTGCATGCCCTCTTGCACTCTGAGTATTTATTTGTGCCTCTGTCCCCTCCCTAGCACCTGGCACAACACCCAGCACAGTGAGTGCATAGTAAGTGTTTGCTGAATGCTGAATGAGTGAGGAAGACTTTAGGAATGTTAGATCTGTCCTCTAGACTTGAAGGTGTAATATATCACAGGATAACCTCAGCTATGAGGAGGAAGGGATTCTCTTAGTATTCTAGTGGCCCTTCAGTATTTTTATTTATGCCTGAGAACTCTTTGCCAAGTTTTTGTTTATCTATAGCTCTGAGTTTTTCTCCCTCTCTGTCCTGTGAGGGGAGAGTTTCCAGTGATAATTCCACCTAAACTCTCAGAGCTGTCAATGTTTGCCTACACCCCTCTGCTCTGCCAGAGACTGCATCTGGGGAAGGCAAGGTCAAAGCCATGTTTACCCCACACTATCTTTCCTTCACTCAGTGATCATCATTTGTATTGAAGGAAGAAAGCAAAGGCACCTTCTCGTGATGATTATCCTACGCAAGTTCCTTGCCCTTTCTGGGTCTCGGTTTCCTCATCTCTTAAGCGAGGCCACACTAGATGATCTCAAAACTCCTACTACTCAGGGAGAAACTTCTCTGAGGATAAGCAACATTGTCCTGCTGGTTTGTAGGGATTATACAGTGTTTTTACACATATTATCTCCATTTAGGTACATATTACCATCACCTAAATAGTGTCATTTAGGTACTATTTTACAAATGAAACTGGGGCTGAGGTGGGTGCATGGAATGACTTGGCCAGTTCTACAACTCCTGTGAAGTCAAATCCCTGGTTCTATTCTGTTGTTATAAGGTCTTCCATGTAAGCTGAGCTGGGCAGAGTACCTCTCTGTGGTGTGCACTTAAAAAAGTGATGTGCCTGAGGGGCTTCCCTGGTGGCGTAGTGGTTGAGAATCTGTCTGCTAATGCAGGGGACACAGGTTCAAGCCCTGGTCTGGGAAGATCCCACACGCCGCGGAGCAACTAGGCCCTTGAGCCACAACTACTGAGCCTGTGCTCCGCAACAAGAGAGGCTGCAATAGTGAGAGGCCCGCACACCGCGATGAAGAGTGGCCCCCGCTTGCCACAACTACAGAAAGCCCTCGCACAGAAACGAAGACCCAACACAGCCCTAAAAAAAAAACAAAAAAAAACCCGTCATGTGCCTGTTACCACGCATGTTCTCAGGGTTGCCATGGTGGAGGGTAGGGCACGCAGCAGTGATGAAGAGCCCAGATGAATTAGGGGAGAATGCACCTAGTCAGTGGCTGGCCTTTGGGAAGAGGTAGCTCTGGACCTAATTCTCTCAGACAACTCCAGGGGCAATGAAAATAAAGAAAAATGATGGAATAAAATTGAACACTGAGATCTTCAGCTCAGCTCATAGAGGCAGAAACTATTTTTTACAGAATTGGGTTCCATCAATACAAGATGTCTGAACACATCTTGGCTTCATAGATTTTATATTGCTCCATATCCTCAAAAGTGGATCACCCCAAACTTAAGGAATATCTTTTTTTTTTTTTTTTTTTTTTTTTGCGGTACACGCACCTCTCACTGTTGTGGCCTCTCCCGCTGCGGAGCACAGGCTTCGGACGCGCAGGCTCAGCGGCCATGGCTCACGGGCCCAGCCGCTCCATGGCATGTGGGATCTTCCCAGACCGGGGCACGAACCCGTATCCCCTGCATCAGCAGGCAGACTCTCAACCACTGCGCCACCAGGGAAGCCCTAAGGAATATCTTTTTAAAAAATAATTCAAATTATTTTATTTCTCTGTCTTAAGAGAACTAATGTTATTCCAGCTACTGATAAGCTGTTATCAGTTTATCATATATTAAATATGTTAAATATATATGTTAGGGAACATATATGTTAAAGAGCATATATTTAATCATGCTATTATTTAAGAAATAAATGACCTTCTTTCTTAATCACTAATCTAAAGTTTCTTTCTCCAGTGAAACAAAAAGTTTGTATGGGGATATATGTATATGTCTAGCCGATTCACTTTGTTATAAAGCAGAAACTAACACACCATTGTAAAGCAATTATACTCCAATAAAGATGTTAAAAAAAAGTTCCCAAGTTTGAAAATAAGAGCACCATTTACAAAAGTAGTAGAATGTGCTTGTTAAGATTCGCTTTACTATAATACCACATTTCAGAATAAGATCTATCAGTTTAAATGCCAATGTCAACTTTTTCCTGTTGAGTAGAAACAAGCAATATCATCTTTGAGAAAGGAGCCAGGTTATATATTCCATTGACACATGAATTTTTTTTGATCTGGAAGAGCTCTTAGGGATCATTTAGTCTAACACCTTTATTTTACCTACATGGAAACTGAGGTATAGCAAGGTGAAGTGAGCAAAATGAGAACCTAGGTCTCCAGACTCCCAGACCAAGTCTCTTTTTTTTTATTGTACTTTGTATCACTTATTTATATTCAGATGCTAAAAGTATGACAATACCTCAGTGGAAGAGAAAGGTAAAAAGTAAGAAGAAAAATACATCTATGTTTCTGCTTAAAGCAGAAGCAAAAAAAAACCCCAAAAAACAAAAGGGTACTAAAACTAAAATGACTCAGATTATAGCTATTAATCAGTTAAAATAATATAAAAATATCAAAATACTATCACCACCAAGACCTCCTCTTCCCCACCCCTACCACCCCACACCCACATAAACACACACCCTGCTTGCCACGAAAAACTCAGATCTGTTAGTGATTGAAACCAGCCCTGGGTCTGGAATAGCCTTTTCTGGGAATATATATACAAACTTTGGCAGGAGTTCAATCAGTGCAGATCAAATACCCACACCCACACCAAATCCTGGGCAATATCAGTGTCCTGTCAAATGCAGACATTTTCTGGGAACTTGGGAATGATGGTCATGGCAAACTGTGGCCCTGAAGACTCACAGGCTAATCTAGGTGAATTTGAGTAAGCAAATGGGTGTAGTGAAATAAGATTTAACATTCTATCATTTTCATTCTTCATGAAAGTTGATTAAGTATCAAAAAAGACCTCATTAGGAAAATTGTTCTATTTTTCATATCTTTTCAAAAGCTGAAATTCAGACTTAGAGGAAAAGTTGCTTTGTTTCCTATATTTCATGATGTTCACATACTTGTGAATATAGACCTCCCTGGCTTGTGATTTTGAGCACTCCAAGAGGACTATTTCAAAAACAAGGTAAAAGTACTGATGTGGGACCACTGTTGTGTAAGGTGCGGAGTTTTACTATGGAAGTGGGACCTCAAACAGTAGTCGTACTGCTGAGAGTCGAGTCAATGGAGTTCTTAACCCAGGCATATGGTGCCTGAAGGGCCCAATGAATGGGGCAACAAGACTACAGTTGACCCTTGAACAACAGGGGTTTGAACTACACAGGTCCACTTACACATAGATTTTTTTCAACAAATGTACAGTCGACCCTCCATGTTCTTGGGTTTCGCATCCATGGATACAGAGGGCTGACTGTACTCCACCATTTTATATAAGGGACTTGAGCATCCCTGGATTTTGGTATTCACAGGGGGTCCTGGAACAATCCCCTAGGGGTATGGAGGGACGACTGTAGTTCCAGAGCCTACTTGCTGCAGGGAGTGGGGCAGGTGGGGGGAGGTAAATGGATACAGCACCTCCTCCCACACCAAGATTGGCTCTAGGGTTCAGAGACTGAATGGGGTCAAACCTAAGAGTGGAAGGTCTTCAGTTCTGTGGCTGAGTGGAGCTTGACCAGTCAAGAGCTGACATCAACACTCAGTAAACATGTAGAGGGGAATTTGACAGAGTGCAGAAGATGGATGAGGACACAGAAATGTAAAACCATGAAAGATCATGCAATAAAATGGAAGAAGGAATCATGGTCAAAAAGGGGAGTTGGGAACTGATAAAGCTGAAGGTAATTCCATAGAATTAGTACTAAGGCAAAGCAGAAATACTCTGGGAAATGTGTTGCAGACCCAGTCACTGGGTTACAATCCTAAATTTAACGATAGAATAAATAATTCTTACCCCCCAAAAAAGGCACCAGAAATACGCCTCAACTTTTTCTCTCAGAGACTTTGGAGCCAGTGAATGAGGTTTATACAAAAGAAAGAGAGTGCAAGTCCTCCGTGCAAAAAGCTTATTGAAAGGAATTAAAATGATAAAGATAAAAGAATTGGGCTGTTGGGGGAAATGATTTCAAATACTGAACTTCAGAAATGTGCGAGTGCATCAACAGCCCAACTGGACAATAAAGCCAAGTATATCACAGAAAAGAAAAGGAATAAGCAAAGCTGAACTGCAATTCTGCCTGTACTCAAATGGAAAAGAGTCCTATGTGAAGTTTCTCGTAGAAACCACTGGGCAACGCAAAGGCAGCACCAAGGCAGCAGGAATGAGCTTCACTTCCTCACCTCCCCCTCATGTCTTCATTCATGCAATCTGACCTGACACCCTTCCACTCTCAGATCACTCTATTAAAGATCACCATTATTTATTCATTCATTCGTCCATTCAGCAGGTATTTAGTAAGGACTACTCAGTGCTTGGCACTGACCTGGGCACTTGACATCCAGACAGGATGAGACAGGGTCTAATCTGCCAAACCAGAACACTAAGTCCAATGGTCTCTCATTCCCTACATCCAACCCTTCACCACATTCTGCCTATGCTACCATCTAAATATGTCATGGCCTTGCCTCTGCTCTCCATCATCCCTCACACTTAGTCCCAGCCTCATCATCTGTCTCTTGGATTGCTGCAATATTCCTCATTGGCCTTCCATCACCAAACTCTCCTGCATATAAACCATCCACCACATTACCACCAATTACCTAACAACTGGCTATTCTTGTAATTTGTACACTTTAAAATTTTCAATGGCTCCCCCATTTTCCTCCAGAATGATTTTCAAAGTTCTTAGCCTTCTATTCAACGCTCTACTTAATTTGATCCCTCTCGCCCAAACATTCTAGCTTTACCTCCTATCACTCTCCCCAACAAACACCATGCTCTGGTCATGCTGGTCACTTCCCCTTCCCTGAATGGCACTGTCCCCAGACACTTTCATACCTCTGCATCTTTGCTCATGTTGGTGCTTCTGATTACAATCCTTTACACCCCGCCGCTTCCCATTCATCCCTCAAGGTCTTGCTCAGATACCACCTTCTCTGTATAAATAATTGTTTTCTCCATGTTTATAACTTTTCCTCTTAACTATTTCTAAAAATCTCTATGAGATCATATTAGTTTACTTGTTTGCTTAAAGTTCCCCCCTCTATTGGAGGGAGCTAATTAAGGCATTTAATTTATCTCTGCATCTCCTGTGCTCAATATACACTTTGTAATGAATGAATGCATGCATGATTGAATAACTTAACTCATGAGTTTAACCACTGTAACACTAGTTAACTAAGTAACTGCCTCTCAATCCTCCCTTACCTCGTGGGTGTTCCAGGGGAGTTTGGTGTGTGTGTGTGTGTGTGTGTGCACCAACTGTTATTCTGTTGTTGTTTGTTAGCCAAGTTATTAAGCTGTCACCTTTGTGCCCCGTCTTTTTCTGGTTCTCATGGAGGTGGCTGGGAAGGTGGTCTGGTGGAGCTGGTCTGAAGACAGCAGGGTATCAGCAGTGCCCCATCATCTAGGGCTTAGGCAATCTGAAGAAAAACTGACCTTCACAACTGCTGCTCAACCTGCCGGGGTACCCACTTGTGGACCTTAGAATCTCAGGTTTTTGTCACCATCACACTTTGGAACAATGAGTTTTTATCCCCTTATCTCCTAGCATGTTGTCAGGAGGTTTTTCACTGTTCTGTTCCTCGTTCTCTCTTACAGACACCTCTTTCAATTTCTTCTGTAGATCTCAGCACATCTCTGTGTGTAGCAGTTTATCATAACGTTTTCCTCCAATGTTTTGTTCTTCTATTATAGCAGGACCTGTTCAATTTTTGTATAGGTGCTCAGACCTTAAGGTTAAATCTCTTGCTTCACACTGGACACTAGTCATTTTTTACCTAAAGATAAAACATTTTTAAGAATATAATTTTGGGAGTTGTTTCTATCATTTAGTTATATTTTGTGGTGAGCACTTATCATGTGCCATTGTTCTACGTTCTGTGGCTACAGTGCTAGATAAAACAGATTATATTACCTGCCTTGATGAAGCTTACAGCCAGAGGTGTATATAATGCAGGGCAGCTATGAAGGTGGGGTGATGATGGCACTTAGGAAGTGTGCGAAAACAAATAACCAGTCAAATACATAAAATAATTATGATTTGTCAATAGATGCAATGAAAGGAGTGATCAAATTTAGATCTTCCAAGGAAGCACATTTCAAGTCATACAAAAGTTTCTGCAGTCGCTACCAGACCATCACAGTGTGGTTAGAAGAAGGAAGGAATGAAGGGAGGAATAGAAAAAGCCACCTGGAATTTTACTGTGGTTGAACCAGTTTCAAATGTTCTTTGAAGGTACTTCCCAGGGGAGACAATGTTATTTCTAGAACTTCCTGTTCTTCCCTACCTGCCTGTTTCCACCACTAGGAGAACTGCCTGAAAGGCTGCTTAGCCACTGGCTGTCAATGGACCTTCTCAATGCTTCCCTGGTTACATATCCCTTGGCTACGGGGCCCCTGTTGCCTTGATATCATTTCCTCTCAAAGTTCAATTTGGTGACTGTTACTAGACAAGTTGTGCCCTACGTTTGAATACTTTGTTGTCCTCCCTTGAAGAATTATGATGAAGGAAATAAGGGGGAGATGGTGTGCTTGGTGAAGTGAGCATCAGATGGGGAATGGAGATACCCATTTTCTAGTTCTGGTATAGCCATTAACTCACTCTGTGACCTAGGAGAGACCATAGTATATCTCTAGGCCTTGGTATCTCCACCAGAACAATGGAGGTGGTGGTGTAAAAGTAGGAATCAGCAAAACCTGGCAAAACAATACAAGGTCTATTCAAATAGACTAACCTAATGTTTGGCCACAAAAGTATTCACAAAACCCTTGCCCATCACAAAGTTGTGGAAGAGTCCTTACAAATCATGCCCTGCAACACTGGCCCTAGAGAGCAGCTGCACTGCTTTCTAGGCTGGGACTCTTTTGGACTGTTACACATGCCTAGTAATTATGAAATTACTGAAGTACCTCGGTAGGTAAATAGCAAGAAGAAGAACCAGTTATTTTGGCCGATGATTTTCTTACAGGTGCTCATCGCCATGTGCAAGTGATTTCTGAGTGTGCTCAGCCTGGAACCCTACCCGAGAGAAGATAAACGCAGCTCACTGTGCCCTTAGAGAGGCTGTTTGCAGACCCTCTTACCTGTGTAGGAAAGGAACTGTGTGTTTTTCTTCTTCCTACTTCTGTATAATAAATTCCCAGACTAAAGCTAAGCTGTTCAATAAATATTTCTTTTTATTACTGCAACTACCAGAGACCCAGGGCTTGGTTCCATAATTTATGATGGTGTTTGCTCTCACACTCTCTGCTAAGGTTTTCAAGATATAAAAAGTTTTGGCAGGCTCTCTTAGGTCTGATTTGAAAGCCAAATCCCATTTCTTCTATCTGTAGTGTCTCCCAAATTCATCATCCTCTCTTCTCCAATTTCAATGTCTCTCTTCATGTGTAGGCCTTTATCATCTCGTATCGAGACCCTTGCAGTAGCCTCCTAACTGCTCTTCTTATGGGACTCTTTCGAAAACAGAACTCTGATCCTAACACTCTTCTGATCAGAAACCTTCCATCACTCCCCATGAGCTACAGAATTAAGTCTAAATTCTTCTATTTTTCATTCCCAATTATTTTCCTAAATTATCTCCCACCACTCAACCTTCTTAACCCTTTAAAAAAAATACGATATATATCAAGTATATAGAAAAATATGGAGACATACATAGAAAATAACCATGTGCCCACCACTTGGCTTTTTCAGATGCTAAGATTTTAACATATTTGCTTCAAATCCTTTTTTAAGATGCAAAATATTGGAGATCTAGTCGAAGCATTGGGAATCCCCTCTCACTCCAATTTTTCTCTCTCCCAAGAGTTAACTACTATCTTATTTTTTAATTGAAATATATTTGACAAATAGCATTATATAAATTTAAGGTGTACAACATGTTGATTTGAAACACATATTGCAATTTGGTTGCCATTGTAGCAATAGTGAGCACCTGTATGATGTCACATGATTATCATATCTCTTTTTTTTGTGGTGGGAATAATTAGGATCTAGTTGGCTATTATAATTCCCATGTATGTTTTCCTAATTTTACTACAGGATGACATATCCATAAACTATATATAAAACGTTGTTGTATGCTTTTAAACTTTATGGAAATGGCAATACTCTTTAGCCTTTGCAATGCATTTTCTTCACTCAGTGTTATCTTCTTGTGATTTTTCATGTTGACACATGTAGCCTATATATAGTTCATTCATTTTTATTGCCCTAAAGTATTCTGTTTTATAAATGTGCCTCAATTTATTTATCTAATCTCCTGTTTCTTATTTCCATATTTTTACTCTTACAGAAAAAGTTGCAATGAAAACTCATGTGTAAGTATCCTTGTGCACTATGGAAAAGTGTTTTTCTAGAGTATTGATTTCTTAGATCTGGAATTGCTATGTGTACCTTTTCAGCTTTACCAGATATTGCCATACTGCTCTCCTAGGTTGTACCATTTTATGCTCTTACCAGCGGTTTATGAGAGTTCCTGTTCTTCTACTTCCTTGACATTAGTATCATCAAACTTTTAAATATGTGTCAATTATACAGTGTGAAGTGGCATTTTATTGCTGATTTTACTTTTTACTAGTGGGTTGAACATATTTTCATAAATTCCGTGGCCATTAAGTTTCTACTATTGGTAATTACCTGTTAATATTCATTGCCTATTTTTTTGAGTCATTTGTCTTTGTCTTATTGATATTATGAGTTCTTTATCCTACTTATGAGTTCATTCTACTTCTTTCTGAATATTTGTCTCCTAGGGTTCTGCTGACTCTTTTCCCTGATCATGAGAGATCTGATCATCTCCCATGGCATCAACGACTCTATGAACTGAGCCTATATAAAACTTCATCTCAAACCTCTATCTTGGGCTTCCCTGGTGGCGCAGTGGTTGAGAGTCCGCCTGCCGATGCAGGGGACGCGGGTTCGTGCCCCGGTCCGGGAAGATCCCATATGCTGCAGAGCGGCTGGGCCTATGAGCCATGGCCGCTGAGCCTGCGCGTCCGGAGCCTGTGCTCCGCAAAAAAGAATGACATCAAACCTCTATCTTGAGATCCAGACCCATAGATTCAATCACCTACTGGAATCACTCAACATATCACAAACTGAACTCCACACTTGCCCCTCTCAATCTACTTTTCTTCTTGTGTTCCCAATATCAGTGAATAATTCCATCAGCCACTCGGGTGTTCAAACCAGAAACTTGGAAGTCATCCTTGACTCCTCCATCGCCCTCATTTCAGCACACTGAACTTTAATACAGCAGTCAGAGTGAACATTCCAAAAGGCAATATGATAATACTTTCCTGATTAAAACTCTTCCACGTTCCCTACAACCTTTCAAGGTCTTTCATGTTTCAGTCTTGCTCATGTTAACACGGCCTTCCCCAACTAGGCCGTTGCCTATCTTTCCAGTCTCCTTTCAGCCCATATCCAATTCTCTTGGAAATCCTATCAGGGTTAATGACACCCAGTTACCTAGGTCAAAGACCCAGAATTGATCCTTGATTCCCTCCTCTTTATTCATCCAATTGGTTACAAAGTCCTATGCATTCTTTTTTTTTAATGAATTTTTATTGGAGTATAGTTGCTTTACAATGTTGTGTTAGTTTCTACTGTACAGCAAAGTGAATCAGCTATACGTATACATATATCCCCTCTTTTTTGCATTTCCTTCCCATTTAGGTCACTGCAGAACATTCAGTAGAGTTCCCTGAGCTATACAGTAGGTTCTCATTAGTTATCTATTTTATACATAGTATCAATAGTGTATACATGTCAATCCCAATCTCACAATTCATCCCACCCCCCCTTCCCCGCCTTGGTGTCCAAACATTTGTTTTCTATGTCTGTGTCTCTATTCTGCTTTGCAAATAAGATCATCTATACTATTTTTCTAGATTCCACATATATATGTTAATATACATTTATTTTTCTCTTTCTGACTTACTTCAGTCAATATGACACTGTCTAGGCCCATCCACGTCTCTACAAATGACCCAGTTTCGTTCCTTTTAATGTTAGCTCTACCCCTGCGCACTCATTTATCTCAAAATGAATTGACCCTGAGAGGAGCTGCACCTGCACCCAGATAATTAACCACTCACCACAGCACAGCACAGTGAGGAGACTTGCTCAAGTTCCCTCACTCCAAGCCTATCCTACCATAACTACACACACACACACACACACACACACACACACGTACACATGTACACAAAGGGAGAACTGACTCAGATCCAACCTTGAGCTCTCCTAGGCCCAGGATGGAACTAAGGTTCCGGGGTGTGTCCCTCAGACAGAAGGCACAAGTCCCCAGGGACTGAAGGAGCCCAGGAAGCACCTCTTGAAGAAGCAACAGGACTGCTCTGAGCTCCCCACCTTGGGGATAACTGTGTGCACAGGACAACACTGAACATCTGGGGACCTGAGAAGTTAGTCTGAGCAAAGAGGCCTGGGGCAGGGCTTCTAAGTGTCTCCTCTGTTTTTATTTAGGGGAGGGAAGCACTGACTGCAAGCCTGAACCTTTTACCAATTTGTAGAGAAAGGAAAAGCCTTGTTCAGAGATGCAGGTCATAGACATGTCGCATCCAAGGTAAATTCAAGGAGAGGGGCAAGACCACAGGGCCAGGTTCCATCCAGTGGGCATTCATGTTCTGAGACTATGAAGAATCTGAACATATTGGACAAAAGGCTTTGGGGAGAAGAAAGTAAGTTATTTTCTTATTTTTGCTTGAAAACCATTTGTACAATAACCCTGCCTCAACAGCTCTTCCCTGCCATGTTCTTTCCTAGGGAAACAGCAGAGTGGGGCGAGAGGGACCCAAGCCAGGAGAGGAGGCCCAGAGCCCTGCAGTCCAATGCCAGTCCAGCCACTGAGCCTCTAGTAGACATTATGACCTAACACCTCCAAGCTTCCCTTTCCTCATCTTCAGATGGGACAGTCATGCCTACCATTTAGCGTTATTATAAGGACAGGAGAAAATGTGTTAGGGTTCCTTTGGGCTGAAAGTTTGCTGGGGCAGGTGAGCAGGCAGGGGCCTTAGAGCTCCCTGGCTCCAGGGAGGTGGGTAAAGTGAGGTCCAAAGAGGGAAGCACTTGCCTAAACTCACCAAGGAAGTCAGAGGCTGGACACAGGCACATGAGCCCAGGCTGGGTGTCCAGTACCTGGTGAGGCTGCCAGCAGGGCCCTGGGCTCTGAAGGCCTCTGAACAGCCCTGAGAGTGTCGAGCCAAGGTGGGGCTGGACAGCTGGGGTGTTGCCGGGGCAGCTGCTCACAAGAAATAAAGAACTTCTGCCAACACCTTTCCTTTCCCTGCCAGGGAAGGAAATGCGAGAACTGGGCTTCATTTGCCTATTTCAGGTTCCAAAACATTCAATGGTGTTTAGGCAGTAAAGGAGCAGATAATTTCTTTTTTATTGAAGGGGAAAAAAAGAGACTTCAGGACACATAGCCTTGACCCCACATCCTTAATTGAGGGGAGAGGACATCAGGATGACAGCATCCTCTGGCAGACCACAGACAAAGGCACCTCAGCTGCAAAGCCCTTATTTCTTGAGTCTCTGCTCTAAGTGAGGAATGTCACCATGTCATGTAGAGCCCCCTTCTGTGAGGCCCAGAATTCCATTTGTCCACTGGAGAGTATAGGATTTTGGTCTCAATTATCATAAGTGCATATTTATCGGGTTATTTTATTTAAGAAGTAAAGGAACAAATGAGCTATGGAGCAATTAAGATAATCAATTGCTTTTGGCATTTCTATCTGCACAACTTCCTTGATTTGTCCCCCTAACCTCAAAGTTCCCTGTGCCTTAGGGGCCGGCTTCCAGAAAGATTTCCACAGCTCCTTATTAGGCTGGTGTACCCTGCCCATAGCTGCTCCCAGCTCCACTACCCTTCTACCTGGGCTATCTTGTGATCTTCCTTAGGCAGCGGCAGCAGCTGTGTCCCCATGAGTGCCACACTTTGAATTTACAAGGTTCTTGCACATATTAGGTCATGTGACCTCTCAACAGCCTGGGGGCAGTGGCAGAGTGGGAATGCTGGAACCACCTGGAGATTCCAAAGGACTTGTCTTTTGTTGTTGTTGCTGTGATCAAGGCTTCCTTGGAAACACAGTGTGCCAGTGTTACATGATAAAAGAATACCTTGATATTTTCACACCCGTGTTCATAGCAGCATGATTCACAATAGCCAGAAAGTGGAAGCAACTCAAGTGTCCATTAACAGATGAATGGGTAAACAGAATGTGGTCTATCCATACAATGGAATATTATTCGACCTTGAAAAGGAAGGGAATTATGACTATGCTACAACATGGGTGAACCTTGAAAACATTATGCTAAGTGAAATAAGGCAGATGCAAAAAGACAAATACTATGTGGTTCCACTAACATGAGGTCCCTAGAGTAGTCAAATTCATAGCGACAGAAAGCAGAATGGGGGGCACCAGGAGACGTGGGGAGGAGGGACTGGCAGTTAGTGTTTAACGAGTACAGATTTCAGTTTAGCAAGATGAAGAGTTCTGGAGATTGGTTGCACAACGATGTGAATGTACTTAATGCCACTGAACGTAAACTACACATTGAGTGTCCACATCTCTTTCTTCCTCTCACTACATCATGCCCTGTTCGAAACTTTCAGTGCCAACTCACTCGACAGAGAATAAAGGCCACACCTCTGAGCTCAGTCTGCAGACTTACCCACCTCTTTTCCCTTTTGTGCATCCAGCCCATCTGCCTTTTCCAGCCCCCTGCCTGGGAAGGTGAGGGTTTGGGTGACAGTGCTGTGGAGCTGAAGCCCCTGCTCTCAGCTTTGGCATTGCGTACATTCATAGAATCCTCTGTTTTGGGTATCGACTACTGTCCTCATCTGTTTCTGGTATCCTTCCACCCAGAAATCCTGTTTACTCCTCTCCAGAGCACAATGTCTCCATGCCCCAGTTCCAGAGGTACCTGGGGATGCCTATTCTTGAGCCAATTGAGGATTCTGTGACGTGGGTTAGATTGGTTCTCAGTGTCCCCACTGCTGACCTGGATTCAGCTTCCTTGGCTCTGCTAAGTCTGCTACCCCTGGTACATCTCTCAGTGTCAAAAATGTTGCTATGGTGGTCTCCCTTTTTATTCTTCCTGCCATTGTAAGTTTATTGTTGAAAGAAGAGAGTGAAATGAGATGTCCATGACCATTCCTCCATCTTTACCTGAAGCCTGAGCTGAGTAGGAAATGGCTAATAGAAACCAGCCAAGGAGGAAAGCATTTCAGACAGAGGGAGCAGCATAAGTCAGATCTGCAAGCTATGAAAAAGGGTGGTGTGTGCAGAAAACCTAGATTGTGGAGGCCCCGTCCTCTACTAGTCCCCTATGGTGACTTGCTTTTGACAGCCTCAAAGTTGGTCATGAGGGGCTTGGGATGTTGGGATGATGGCTGGTGGGGACCAGATCTGTACTGTGCTTTGCAGCACATGCACCCACCGCCATCTCAGTGGCCAGGAGTCCTTTGTGGCTGACACGACTTGAGCTGCAGCCAGAACAGCACTAGCTGGACCATCAGTTCCTGGAACAGGGGATTCTGTCTGCTTTGATGGGCCTGCTTTGAACCACCTGGAGATTCAAAAAGCCACGAGCTGATTCCTTCACTTACTTGAAATTTGACATGGAAAACTTTTTTTTTTCTAATAATGTCTCAATTTAGGATTGCTTTGCTGAACAGGTAGCCATGAAATTATAGAAATGGTTTAAAAGGCAGCAGGAAGGATGCCTATGTTGTATGTTTCCTTCACCACTCCTGCTGCTCTTTGCCATAAAGAAAAGTATAAAGTGAGAATTTTAGCTGTCAGCAGTGGTAATCTGAAAAGGCCCTTTCAGTTCTTTTTAAATTTCTGAGTCTTGTGGCTTAAACCTAACCTAACATAACATGACACAGCATTTCAGATGTGACCAACATAAATTTTTGAATTTAATTTTAATTTTATACTGGAGTATAGTTGATTTACAATGTTGTCAGTTTCAGGTGTACAGCACAGTGATTCAGTTATGCATATACATATATGTGTACATATATATTCTTTTTCAGATTCTTTTACCTTATAAGTTATTAAAAATATTGAGTATAGTTCCTTGTGTTATACAGTAGCTCCTTGTTTGTTATCTATTTTATATATAGAAGTGTGTATATGTTCATCCCAAACTCCTAATTTATCCCTCCCCCACCCCATTCCTCTTTGGTAACCATAGGCTTGTTTTCTATGTCTGTGGGTCTATCTCTGTTTTGTATTTAAGTTCATTTGTATAATTTTTTAAATATTCCACATATAAGTGATATAATATGGTATTTGTCTTTATCTGGCTTATTTCACTTAGTATGATAATCTTTAGGTCCATCCATGTTGCTGCAAATGGCATTACTTCATTCTTTTTTATGGCTGAGTAATGTTCCATTGTATATATGTGCCACATCTTCTTTATCCATTCATCTGTGGATGGACATTTAGGTTGCTTCCATGTCTTGGCTATTGTGAATAGTGCTGCTATGAACATAGGGGTACATCATCTTCTTGAATTATAGCTTGGTCTGATATATGTCCAGGAATGGGATTGCTGGATCATATGGTAGCTCTATCTTTAGTTTTTTGAGGAACCTTCATACTGTTTTCCATAGTGCCTGCATCAATTTACATTCCCACCAACAGTGTAGGAGGATTCCCTTTTCTCCGCACCCTCGCCAGCATTTATTGTTTGTAGATTTTTGATGATGGCCATTCTGACCAGTGTGAGGTGATACCTCATTGTAGTTTTGATTTATAATGCATTATTTTTAAAAATTTGAAGCAGCAAACCAAACTATACCTGTGAGCCAGCTGCTTGTTTTTGTAAATGAGATTTTACTGGACACAGGGCCAGGATTAGGGTGAATCAAGTGCAGGATTGGATCTGGTCTTTATCTTAAGTTCGATGTTTTGTTCATGATGGCTTTTTTGCATTCATTTTGATTTTTAGCACATTGCATTAAAGTATTATTTACCTTGATTACTGAGTTTTTGGTGCACCTTTAAATTTTGCACCTCAAGTAAGTGCCTCACTTACCTCACCTTAGTCCTGGTCCTGTTTGGTTGAACCTAACCGGGAGCTGTTCTCCTCCAAAGGCTTCCATTCCTTACTGTGAGCCACAGGATCGTGATTATAGAAGAGGGTCTATAGACACGGGCTCTCCTTAGTTCAAACCATGGGCTTTCCCTAACGTGTAATTCAAAGGCACAAATTAATCCCCCCTCAGAAACAGCTAAATGAGCGGAGTATTGGATTATGACTCTTGCCTGCATATGGTACTTTTAATATCCATCAATCTTTCTTTCTTCCTTTGTTATAGCCAAGTCCTAGCTGAAATTAAAATTCGGACTTCCAAACCATTAAATACAGAGATCAAAGCCTAATTGAATTATGACATACATATTAAATCCAACCTGAGAGATAGACAAATGGGACAATTTGAGTAGTAAGTGCGTATATAGAGATGTGTCCCCACCTAGCTTTTTGGCACCAACTAGCTTAAGACTCAGGTGAAATCCCGTCTCTATGTCAACATTTTTGTATTTATGGTATTTGATTATTTTCTAAAGAGATTGGCCTCTTGAAAGTATGGTTCTAGCAATAAAAACCTACTTTCAACTCCATACGGCTCAATTTTCATTAACCCATATTGTGCCAACACAAGGCTTTGGGGCTAGAGTTAAATAGAGGATTTTTACATCTCCTGCTGTGAGAACAGCAGCATACTTGAGGTTGGGGGCATTGGTGCATCCTATACACGAAAGAGCTGATGAGTCTCCTAAGACATCTGGAGATGTCTTTAAAATGTGGCTGATAATATTTGCAGTGATGGACATACATCCTTTTCAGAAGGCACACAATTGCTTTATCAGCTCCAATGACTTCCTTAGTGCCATTGTAGTCTGCTAAATAAATGAGCGCTTTTTATAAAAAGCAATTTGTCTAATGAGCAGGGTTGGCTAGGCACTGTGGAAACACAGCATGTGATTAAAATACACAAGCAGAAGAAAACCTACCAAGTGAGTTGTTGGCAGCCCCCCCCCCAATCATCTCATTTATGTCTTTGTCCTCCCTCAGAATAAGACTCTAACTGCAAACTGGGTACAGCGGTATCAGGCATTGTCATGCCTTCTGATGGCTCCCAGCCAGGGCCAATGGGGCTCACTGGAGTTTCAGTCCCCAGAGAAGAGGGATGAGGACAAGCCTCATCCATGTGTGGGCGAGGCTTGGGGAACAACCCAGAAACAGAAGGATGGAACATCATACCAGGAGAACATCAAGCCATGTATACTAGGGAGGCAGATCCCAAGTGGTTGAAATACTGCAAAAAAAAAGCATGGCCTGGCAACAAGAAATTTAGGAACAAGTAAATTCAGGGTCCCAGGACAAACTGACAGATTTTCCTTAACAGTGATGTTTGAAGCTAAGATCTGGGGAAAGGGTTAGTTGGGAGAGAAAAAGCAGATCAGGATTTGAGATTTTTTTTGCCTGAAACATCTACCCTGATGTTTTAGAGGATGTCAAAAACAAAACTAAATAGCCAGGTAGCTGGTAAAGTAGAGAGGGTGTTCCAATCTTCTAGTTGGTAAATGGAATTAAACAGTTTGCCCAAATCAAAGTATAATTTATTCTGGACTAGCCAAATAAAATGCACCTGGTCAATTTGTCAGCAGGTAGAAGGGGCCCAGTCATCATGTTGACTTTGAAAGAAGGACTCAGACCACGGGGTGGGGTCTGGCAAGGACATGGTATGGTTCCTCCTTTAGAGGAACTGGGCTGCATTCTAAGTCAGGGCCTCAGCCCTGGACACAGATTCAGTTGTAACAACTAGGACAGGAAGTGGGGCTTGCTCTCCACTGGCACAAGGCTGGAGGCTTGGCAATAAGGTGGGAGGGAGCTGGAGTCGGAGCAGGGAGGGCTTGATGCTGTAGTCTAGCTGCTGCTGTCTCCCTGCCTTGGGACATCGGTGACCCACTACCAAGTGTGCACCCAAGGGGGCACAGCTCTGGGCAGAGCACAGCTTCTGAGGCTTCCAGACAGGCACCTGCTCCTGTGAGTTAGTTTCCTGTGACTGCCATAACAAAGTCCCACTTGTGGTTTAAAACAATGGAATTTTATTGTCTCAGTTCTGGAGGCCAGAAGTCTGAAATCAAGGTGTCAGCAGAGCCATGTTTCCTCGAGGGCTTGAGGGTATAATCTTTCCTGGCTTCTTCCAGCTTCTGGTGACCCCAGGCATCCCTTGGCTTGTGGCTGCATCACTCCACTCTTCACTTTCATCTTCACAGGTTTGGGTGGATTTATCTTTTGGAGGGCCACCATTTCATCCACTCCACCCTTGATTTTGAATCCCCCAATCTTCACACATTCCTCTGTGCGAAGGATGAATGGGTGCAGTGTGGTACGGCTGCACAGACCCTTGTAGAGTGTTCAAAAGCCTTGTGGAGAACCAAGAGCACTGCTCAGTGGCCATGATGTGAAAAGAGGCCAAGGGCCCAGACCTTGCAAGACAATTAGCCTTTAGGTGCAGATCAGTGAATTTGTCTTCCTTCCATTTGTCTTTATCTCTGAGTTTCTACAGAGGAGCTGCTTAGAGTTTGCCCTCCTTTAGCCACCTTTCCAAGATTCAGCAGACTTTGTCCTGGGGAATCAGTTGAAGGAGACCAGCCGCCATGAATCACTGCATCTCTTTTAAGAGTGGTCCCCTGGTCCTTCAGCTGTGCTCACAGAGCCTGGCACAGAGCAAGCATCAAGAAGCGTTTGTGGAAGATGGAATGAAGAACTGAAGTAAGGGAAGAAGGAAGATAGACAGGAAGACAGGCAGTCTCCATTTGCCCCTCCAACCTTCAACCCTTCAAGCTCCCTCCTAGTCCAGGTCTCTCCCGGACCACAGCTCTGACAGTCTCATCATGCTGCAGCTGGCATGTTTGCTGTAACTGCTGTGAATCATGTTGAATGCTTTTCAGATGGCTTTACAATCTTCTTGTGGAAGAAGAATCATTCATTGACTCATGACTAAATGAGTGTTTTCTCATTTTCTTGTACCAAATACATACGATACAAAGAGCCGTGGCTTGGGAGTCAGAAGATCTAGGTTCTAGTCCCAGCTGGGTCACTATCAAGGTATGTGAACTTGACCAAAACCCTTTCCCTCTCTGGCTCCAGTTTCTTTTTTTTTCCCATCTAAAGCAGTGCTTTTAATTTTTTTTTTTTTTGATCACAGTCTCACCTACAAAACTAATGACAGTAATGGTTCCCTTCCCAATACAGGTATACATATGCATATACACACAGAATTCTGCACAAAATTTCAGGCTTTCCAAACTCCTCAGTGTTGACTATGATCTCAAGGTTAAGAACTGATATTTAGCTGTTAATGCAAGCCCATACCTCTGATGGAATCATAAGAGATTTCTACTACAGAAATGATAAAAATGTTTTCACAGACATATCCTTAAGCAGTGATTGCTACAAGGGAGAACATCTGAATAGGGCAGGAGGTGGCTGCTACAGATAAAAAGCCTGAGTGGATGGGGGGCGTATCTCACTGACCACACTGCTCACCTACTTTCCTGAGATCCTCCAGGGAGGGGAGAGGTGCAGTACAAACATCCCTTCAAAATCTGTCAGCAAATGCTGTGATCTTTTCTGAAGCCTCCTTGACAAGCTAAGTCATTCCTGCACATGAACTTCCCAGTGTGAGTGATTCATATGGTGCTGCGGCAAAATTACAGATGATCACATGCTCTGGACCTTTGGCTTACATGCAGTATATATGAAATTTCAAATGTTGAATCTGTGAGTGCTGAAGGTCTGATATTCTTGACGACTACTAGTCCATTTGTTCACTATTCTGGGATTGACAAATTTCAGCCTCTAAACTTAAATCTCTTCCTCCAACCCCTGATCCAGAAACTTACTAGAAGTAGGTGGCAAAGGTATACTCTAATTAGTGTTTTTAATTCACATCTTTTTAAAAAAACATTTTTATTGGAGTATAATTGCTTTACAATGGTGTGTTAGTTTCTGCTTTATAACGAAGTGAATCAGGTATACATATACATATTGGTCCGGTTTCTTTGAAGGTAAAATAGAATTAGACAAATTGAAGCCCTTTCCACAGCTGAGGCTCTTCTCCATTGTGGATGCCTCCGCAGAAAATGCTTTGCACAGGTCCAAACCAAGCTGAATTTAAACAAAGATGTGAATTTCAACATCTCCCACACCAGGAATTGTTGACCTCACTCCACTTCCCCACTCCAGCCCCCCAGACGAAGTGACACTCATTTGGGATGAAAAACCAGCCTCCACAGTGGGCTGCCTTACGCCTCAGCCCCAGGCCTCCAATAGCCTTGCTTCCTGAGACCTGGGGCCAATGATCAGACCTTTCCTCTGGGAGGGAAAGAGGAGAGACTGAGGACAGAAGAGACATGTGCATGAATCCAGTGGCCCTCGCCACACTCCAAACTGTCACACACACCCATACACATACCACATGCATGCACCTTTCTGGAGCCAATTCCTAGAGATGGTTTATAATGATATGTCCGCTTACCTGAGCTTCATTCATCTCTTTTAAAATAAATAGATGTTTTCTCATGGCTTATTTTTGTGAGTATTCTTTCCAAATTGAAGTAACTAATATATGTTCACCAAAGAGGGAAACAAAATTTATCTTTTACAAACTCCTACAAATTACATCAATTAATATCGATGAGAGAGAACCAAGATTCTGTCAATATTTTCTATATAAGAAAACCATAAAATATCTTTCTTTAAAGCTGTCTTGACAGTCTCCTTGGCCTTTGCACGTGGAGGGTGCATTCTCTTCCACAAATCCAGAGGGCTCTGGGATGAGTAGAAAGTGGTACCAGGGTTCCATATCAACTCCCACCACTTACCTGCTTCAGGACCTTGGGCAAGTCATTTCCCATCTGTGAGCTTTAGTTCTCTTCTCTGAAGTCAGGGTTATGGCATAACTGGCCTGGCTACCTGCCCAACTCACAGGGCCACCAGGATCATTAGAGGGTAAGGCCACCAATAGGGAATCACTGTGTCAATGGTCCACCACTAGCAGTCTGTCCTATGACCCTCAAAGGGAGGGCGCTCGGCAGGGCCTCTGAGGTACATGGCTCAGGGACACCATTCACATCAAATATAGTATGAACAGTGACCCCTGGAGCTGTGCCACTGGGAGGAGGCCTGGCCTGTATCACAATTTGATGTGGACAGAGCTGCTTCTGGGACCTGACTCTTGGATAGCCTTTGGCTCTCTGTAAAGTGGTTTCAAACCAATTATTTTATCTATCCAGTCATCCTACAGGGAAGAGATTATTTTCATTATTATCTCCACTTTCTAGAAGAATAAAGTAAGGATCAAAGAGGCTGAATGACTTATCCAAAGTGTACAGCTTATAAGTGACAAGTGTGGGAGCTTACGGCCAAGTGTTCAGGCTTCTGAAAGCTCTTCTCATGATCCAAATAAGCTTTGACTTGGGGCTGGCAAGAACGAATGTGTGGACGATGCAGTTTTTCACATGGAAACTGAGAGGAAACTTTACCCATATGTTCGTTCATTTATTTATTCGTCTAATATATATTTAGTAAATATTAACTGGAGGCTTCTGCTGTGCCAGGTGCAGCACTGAACTCTTCGTATTCTTCATGTAAAATGGGGGTCAATCAAATAAGATGTCAGGTTTGCCCTTTTTTTTTCCTTCGACCTTGCCGTCAGTTTCAGGACTTTGTTTTAAGATAACATCAACATCTGTTTGCAAGGAAAGGATTCTCTTCCAATTTTTCATCCTGTCTTCTTTTCTCTCTCAGAGGCTCTCCTAATTGTGATTAAGAGAACAGACTCTGGACTCAAATAGTCTGGGCTCAAATCTCAACTCCACCACTTCCTAGCTGTGTGACCTTAGGCAGGTTACTTACCCTCTCTGTGCCTCTGTTTTCTCACGTGTAAAATGGGGTTTATATCAGTACCCACCCCATAAGGTTGTGAGGAGAATTAAATGAGTTAGTATTGGCAAGGTGCTTAGAACAATGTCTGGCCCATGGTAAGTGCTATATAAGTATGTACCATTATTACCATTATTGTCCTTGGGATGAGAAGGTGGGAAAGAAATGTGGAAATTCTCAGGAAAAACTCAGGGCAAGTGGGAAATGGAGCAACCTGGTGTAATTAGATATAATCAGACAGCTTATTAAAGTATCTGCAAATATCCCAACCTCCACTGTAGGATACTGTTCCACTGCAGGAACAGATCCCATAGAAACACAGATGTCTTCTATCTGTCTTGCTTTTCATTCTTCAGTCATTGAAGATGAAACCCACCCATTGATTGTTTTCCTTTTTTGAAAGGAAACAATCAGAAGGGGCTGCTTTGGACACATGAAGTGCAGAGAGGAATAGATCAACTCAGCAGGAGGACTACACCTGTAACCCTCGTGCCTAGGGAGACACCTTGCCGGCCCTGCTCCTGCCCATCGGAGACATACATATTGGGTCATGAATGTTCCCTTGGTCAAGGACACAAACTTAATTAATACAAGGAAGTACAGCTCTTTTCTTTCATCCAGGCTTTTAAGTCCCAGCTGAGTTATCAGCATGATTTCTTCTTCTTGAATCCACCATGGCTGTGGAAATGAAGTGAGAGAAGTAGACTGCCCACGAGTGAGACGATTTGAGATTGAGTCCTGGTTACAGTACTGTGTAACCTTGAGCCAATTGTCTCCACTCTCTGCACCTCTGTGCCCCACCTTAAGTAGAGCTTAGAGTTTACGCTTAGCTCTGATGTTGGGGAAAGTGGTGATGGGGCCGTTCAGTTCGCTTTTGGGAGGAAGGCGTCTCTCATCCAGACTCACTCCAATCTCCTGTAAGGCCGGAGTGATGACTCACTTCAGTGGACCGCCCCCCATCCCTGTGTCTGTGTGTGTCCCAGCCATCTCCTCTAGTCACCCGGGAGTCCCCTGACAATAAGGGCTACTCTGATTCCTCTCTGTGCCTTCACCTTCTCCTAAGTACTTGATAAACATCTGTGGCATAATGCCTGAAAGAGCTAAGAGGAGGGTGTACTGCACAAGCCTAAACTGCACCACAGTGCAGGATTCCCCGGCCGGGAGCAGCAAGTTTAGCTGATGCTGGTGCTTGTTGTCCGTGTGACTTTGAGCCGAGGCTGTCTCCCACTCTGGGGCTCAGTTTCCCCACTTCTGGCATCCTATGACCCTAGGGATGCTTCTATAATAACTCTTCTATGTGTGATACAAATCCATGTCTACTCTTCCAGTGGCCTGGAAAGCCCTTTGTATGCACACGGAGTGTCATCTGGAGGAGACTGGCACTCTCTTCTGAGGTGGCCATGTCTCTGCTCTTACTCTTCTAGAGAGAAACTGACTCCTTTCTTGGAGTTCTATCACTTGACAGCAGCTCCCAACCCCCTGGACACATCGACTCCATGGGCTCAGGGCATCTCCTACCCAAAATCCATTCTTCTTCCCTGACCTCTGACCCAAGCGGCTGAGCTGGGGGAGGCTGACAGACCAGTCAGTGACTGCATGTCAGAATCGCTAAGAACACATGCACAAAAATACACAAAGCTAAGCAAACCCCAGCCTCCACCGAATCCAACGTCCTGGTGATATGAACAGAGATCTGTATAACATTCATAATGAAAGCTTTTCCACCCCGGTTGTTCTAGAACAGGGTAGAATAGAGTCTTCCCTTCTCTCCCATGCCACCCCCTCAGAGTTCACTCTTGCCAAGACATGGCAACCGTGTAGTGTACTCAGAGAGGAGGCCCAGCCACCCTTCGGGGAACCAGGTAAAAGAAACTTGGGTTAGTCATGAATGTCACACTGTGTATCATATAACAGCTTTGGTCTTCATGCTGGTGGTCTCGGGTTGCAGAGGGCTGAGTTTTCACTACATCCCTGTGCAAAGTTTAATTAAAGTTTCCCAACAAAGACATTGTCTCCTGCTACAGCCCATGGAGATGTCTGCACCGGAAATTAATGGGAAGGTTTTTTTAAAGAGCTGTTTATGAGAAATGTACCACCTTCAGGATGTCTAAGATGGATGTTTTCTTTGGTGGGTGGGAGAGGGGGCAGTAGGAAGAATTTGCGTGAAGAGGATTTTGGAATGCTCAAGAAGAGAGAGGTGACGTTGGCAACCCTGGGCATGAGGGAGCACAAAACCAGGAGTCTGCAGGGCTGAGCTCCAATTCTAGCTCCACAGCTTGTTGTAAGGCCCTGGGCATGTTCTTTGGCTTTTTCAGCCTTTGATGGGCCCATCTGTAAGTCTCTCCTGCATGAAGTCTAAGGGCAAACACCATTTCCGGCAGAACAGTCTGTGATCTGTCATGTGCACTTATCCCCTCGGCAGGCCTCCAATTTCATGGGGACAGTGCTCATTCTCATTTCAGAAACAGCTCCTCTCTGTCCTCAACTGGAGGCTTCTTGAAAGCTTATGAGGTACAGCAGGCAAACAGCAAAATGGGAACTCATGGGTGCCCCCTAAATTGCCTATCAACAAAAAGAACGTTGCTCAGACACACTAAAGCACAGACGGAGAGCACCTGTCTCCCGTTCCCTAACCCTAACCCTAACCTTAACCTTAACCCTAACTCTGCAGAATGAAACGAAACAAACAAAAACCATCCACACATCAACCCTCAAAACAGAAGCTATCCTAAAAGGGACTTCTACTAGAGGGAAGATTTTTCCATTTTTCTGTTTGGTGGTGGAGGCTGGGGGCAGGAGGGGAGGGTGGGACATTCCCCAAATACTCTTCCGTGATGGGCAGTGATGGTTCCAAATGTGAGCAGCCTGGAGGGCTGGACAATGCGACTTGAGAGTTGAGGCCAGCCATTCATTCCAGAATACCTGGGCCTGACTCATGTGCAGGAACCACCTCAAACTTCTTGGTTTCCAATGGCAACGTGGCACCCAGCAGTACCTCAGCATCATCCCTCACAGCAAGCACAGTGAGGGCCACCTTCAAAAGTGCAGCCATTATCCCCAGATGGAGTCCTGAAAATGGCCCAGAGATTGCCCCCTCTTAGACGGGAAGGCATCCAAGTGGAAAGGGGGTACTCTGAGCCACACAGCTTCTGCACCTCTCTGTGTCAGAGGCCACTCTTCCTTTCCACTTTTCCCTCTCTCTGCCCTCTCTGTGCCTGGGATTAGATGCCCCGGGAAGATGGGTAGCACAGAGGTGTTATCAGAGCATTTGCTTCATCTGTTTTATTCTGAAATTAGTACAGAACATGATAACTCAAGTGCTACCTTTCTAGTTAGCCAAGGAGGTCCTCCTAGAAGTGCCCGTTTTATTATTAAGTCAACATTTGGGCTCTGTTGAAGTTGGCACAAACTGTAGGACGACGACTCAGCTTGAAGGAATCTATTAGGTTTTTTTATTTTCTTAATTGATCTACGGGTGACACCAGGTTCATATGTGTATACTCCTTTTTCTTCTGTGTGAAGCATAAATAATAGATTGTGATTCCCTGGCTAAAGTTGAGAGATAAGCAGGAAAGCAGGGCAAGTAGCAGGAGGAGGACGTGCTCAACTTAGCGCTGTCGAGACCCGTAAGGAGGGAAAGATTCCAGACACTGCTCATACCTCAAAGCACTGACCTTTTGCTATGAATTAATCGTTTGGAGATCATATTTCTCATGTGCTTTACTCACAGGAGGAATTGATTAGAAGCTGAAATTAGTTGCAAACTGGGATTAACCATTTGCTTTTATACCATGGTTGAAATTTATTTTTTAGCTGTAGTTGCCTTAATGCTTTTATGCCAAGGTTTTTCTTTACTGTACTGCTAATTCCAGGAAATTCCCCACAGTGAATGGACATGTCTGCCCACTCAGTCACTCAAAAAAACATGAAGCCTGAAAGGCAATAAACTAAACACTGCCCTGGATTAGCAGAGCTTGGCCAGAGTAGAAAATGTTTAATTCCTAATCAGAAATGGATTGAATCACTTGAGAGGTTCGGGGGTAAAGGGTGGAGTCGCTACAATGAGGGGTATTCACAGTCTGAAATGCAAACAACAACAGTAACACAACTGAAGGGGCTCAGTTCACAGCCAGTTTAACCTGAAGCAAGAAGGCCAGGTGGTCACCCTGGAGTGGATGCACTTTTTGGCTGTCTTGGTATTGATGATGCGGACTATCCAGTCAGGGTAAGGCTGCACCCTCTGCACTGGCCAAAAGCCATTTGGAATATTGTGGGGTGTGCTATGAGCCACCCTTCTGGGGTGGGGAGCAGCCAGATGCAGCAAGGTCCAAGAAAGTGTTTCTGAACATGTCAAAAAGGGTGAAAGATTCTGTGGGAAACCCCAAGTTGATTTCCACCCTTCTTTCTCTCTAAGGAGCTCATAATTTGTGCATGAGTTACAGGAATTCAGCATAGCGATACTGAATAATACAAGGGAGACCCAGAGAAAGTGCTGGGTGCACTCAGGGAGGGGTGCTCACTTCCACCTGGGGTCGTGGGGCTGGGGGCCCGGCCAGCTGCGTGGAGAAGGGACTTTGCTAATTGCTCTCTCCTCTGACCTCACACAGCCCATCATTTATTCCTCTGCTCGAGCGCTCAGCAAGCTGGACTGCAATTGTCTGTTTATGTGTCTGTCTCTTCAATTAGACCTCGAGCCCTGAGAGGGCAAGGGGCACGCTTTGTTCAAATCCCCATTCCCAGGGCCAGACAGTCTCTGCATACAGAAGGGTCTCAGGAAAGCTTTGCTGAAAGAGCAGCACTTTGATTTTCTCCATAAGCAAGGAGGTGATTCGTTCCAGGAAGAGAAGCAGAGGATAGAAATATCTGTGTGTGCCCTTGGGCCATCTCCCCAACTGGACTGTCAACTCCTTTAACGAGGATTGTGCCCTCTTGTTTCTAAATTCCCTAAGTGCCCATCCTTGTGCCTGCCCAGGTCAGGAGCTCACCAGCATGGACTTCCAAGCTAATGGGATCCCTCCTCTTCCCACAAATTCAGAGAAACATGGATAAAGCAAAACCAAATTCTGCTTTTAATACATAGTCAGCACCTCACAGATTACTTGCTTGTCACAAGAGGAAAAATGTAACTTTACAACAGAGGTATCAGGTTCTCATTACCTTAACGTAGATCACTAATAATGGGACAACCAGACCTTATGTTCCTTCTAATGTGATGCAACAGGAAGAATACAGCATCCCTTATGAAATATTCTTGCCAAAAATCAAGCCATTAAACGTGGCTTTCAGTTTATAGAAAATAAGGAAGCAGAGGATTAAGGTAAACAATCACAAGGAAATAATCAGACAAAGCCAGAATATTAGACAATCTACAACACAACTAGTCTGATTTCTTCCAAAAATCAGTGTTATAGGGTTTCTTCCAGATTAAAACAGAATAAAAAGACTTAACAAAAATATAATATGTGATTCTTGACAGGATCTTGATTTTTTTTTTACAAATCTCAAATTTATTTACACATCTGGGGAAGATATACCTGGACTGCATAAGAGGATCTTGACTTTTTTTAAACCAGGTATAAAATGTCGTTTGGAAACAATTTGTGAAATTTAAATATTATTTGATAATAGGTTGATTTTCTTAAGTATGATGATGGTATTATGGTTATGTAGGAGAACATCTTTATTTTTAGGAGATGCAAACTGAAGTAATTCAGAGGAAGACACCATGATGACTGCACCTTATTTTGCACAGGTTCAGAAATCTAATAGATGAAGTAAATGTGGCCAAAAAAACACACTAAATCTACGGTGTAGGTCTTTGGGTATTTATTATACTATTCTCTCTACTTTTCTAAAAAAATAACAAATGAAATATATGCCAAACTAAAAAATATACATGGAAATCTCCAGGCGCCCCAAATATAGAGAAATATTAAACCCAGAGCAGTAAGTAGCCCTCAGAGAATTTGAACATGATATAGGTCCCAGGGGCTCAGTATTGGGTCCCAGGCATAGAGAAGAGACATGGCGAAGAAGACACATCCATGTTAGGTAGGGGAGTTAGAACAGAGCCCTTTACATAAAGCCCCGAGCCTTGAAGTAACCTTATTCTTCACAGACTAGAAAATACATGACCATTCCAGAGAAGAAGTGAGGAAGCTTAAAGTCCATGCAAGCTTTGGATGGGGAAAATGGTTCCCCATGAAAAATCAAAACTCCAAATTCCACACTTTTCATAGATATGGGAGTCAGAATTTATACTATTTGAATGGGACAGGGACCACAAGTCAAGACATTATTATAAAACTTGGTCTGGAACCATTGAAACCCCTGGGGCCCTGGGCAAAAGAAATCACCAAGCCAGTCTGCAGTGACTCTTTTACAAACCAGGGCACATTATCCTCCAACATTATAAATAATGGCTTCACCCTAAAATGAAAATTACAAACTACACCAGAAAATAAACCTTCGTAAGGGAGAATCAGCAGACATAACAGATAAAAGTATCACTCTAAAATCTTGAAATATTAGAACAATCTGAAAGAAATGGTAAAGTAAGTGTGTTTAAAATAATTGCAGAGGGGCTTCCCTGGTGGCGCAGTGGTTGAGAGTCCGCCTGCCGATGCAGGGGGCGCGGGTTCGTGCCCCGGTCTGGGAGAATCCCACATGCCGTGGAGCGGCTGGGCCCGTGCGCCATGGCTGCTGAGCCTGCGCGTCCGGAGCCTGTGCTCCGCAACGGGAGAGGCCACAACAGTGAGAGGCCCGCGTACTGCAAAAATAATAATAATAATAATAATAATTGCAGAGATGAAAAAAAAAAGCCATAGTGAAAGAACACGGCAATGCAGTAAAAGAAAAGTTGAAGAAGAACCAGGTAGAACTTCTTGAAATGAAGAATATAATTACTAAATTAAAAAACTTAGTGTATGAGATAGCAGATGGGACACTGATGAAGAAAGAAAAACTTAACTAATCGCCCAGAATGCCAGACAGAGATATAAAGAAATAGGAAATATGAAAATGTCATTAAGAACTTTAAAGAATAGAATAAACAGGGTCAACATATCTAATGGGCGATCTAGGAGGAGAAGACATAGACAAGGAGATCTATCTATCTATCTATCTATCTATCTATCTATCTATCTATCTACCTATCCATCCATCTATCTATTACCTATCATCTATCTATCTATCTATTGAGAAAATTTGATGTGATAAAGGCCAATAATTGAAATAAGATGCAAGTCATCAGATGGAAGAATCACACTGAGTCATGAGCAGAATAAACAAAAACAAATTTGCCCCAAGACACATTATGATGAAAATTTAGGACATCGAAGAGAAAGAAAAAATCTTAAAAGCTTCCAGAGAGAAAAAAATAAACCTTGCCCTCAAGGAAATGACAATTAGACTGAATATACACTTCTCATTAGCACAAATACATGTCAAAAGGCAGGTGAATATCTTCAATATCTTCAGGGAAAAAATATCAAACTTATTTCATACTCAATTCCATACTCAACTAAATTATCATTCAGAAGTAAAGAAAAATGAAAACATTAATTAGCAAATCAAGCCTCAATAGAATTAGCAAATTAATTCTAGCAATATACAAAAGGGTAATATATCATCCCAAGTGGGGTTTATTCCAGGAATGAAAGTCTGATTCAATATTCAAAAATCCATCAGTATAATTCACCACATTAACCAAATAAAAGGGAAAATGATATTATCACCTAAATAACGTTTTAGAAAAGCATTTGGAAAATCCAACATATATTCATTATTTAAAACAACAACAACTCAGCAAACCAGGATAACATAGAATCTGATAAAGCCTATATATTCAGAACCAACAACAAACACTACATTTAATGGTAAAATACTGAGTGCTTTCCCCCTAAGATCAGGAACAAGGCCAATATGTCCATTCTAACCATTTCCACTTGATATTGCACTGGAGGTCTTAGGCAGTGCAAAATGGTGAGAAAAATAAAAAACAAAAAGAACAGAAAAGTAGTAAAACTGTTTTTATCCGCAGGCAGGAAGATTGTGTACACAAAAATTTCTAAGGCATCTAAAAAACCTTATTAGAACTAATAAATGAATTTAGCAAACTCACAGATACAAGACCAAAATACAAAATTGTAGCAGCAGACAATACATAATAAACTAGCAACAAACAATTGGAAAACTACAACTTTTAAAATAACTTTTATAACAGTATCAAAAACCATAAAATACTTAGTAATAAATTTAACAAAGAACTATGCCAGTCCTCCATGTTGCAACTATAAAGCATTACAGAAAAAAATTAAAGAGATCTAAATAAATGTAGAGATATACTATGTCCATGGATTGGAGCACTTAATATTATTAAGATATTATTTCTCCTCAAATTGATCTATAGATCCAACACCATCCTAATCAAAATCTTGACAGGCTTTTTGGGTAAAATTTAACAAATTTATTCTAAAATATATATGGAAATGTAAAGTACCTGGAACAGTCATACAATTAAAGACTGAGAGAGTTTACTGTTCATTCTTTACTTATTGAGAACATACTACATGACAGGGTATTCTACACAGTGGACACAAAACATTAAGGCAAAGACATAGATCTTTGCTCAAAGACCTACTAAAATATGAACTCAGTAAGAAAATTAAACTTTGGAAGAAAAGGTGGAGTTCAAGAAACAATGATAAGCTAAGAAACTGGTAAATATTTTGGTATAAAAGTACAGACTACGCAGAGTAATAGCAAATGAAAATGAATTGTGTTGCACTCATACATTGGATCCTACATTGGGTAGGTCCAGAAATAAATTGGGAAGATTCAAGGATGGAAGGCCAAAAAGGGATTCTGGTCCAGTAGAGGAAATAAACAGGTAAACAGAGAAGTCCATTGGAGGTGCCCTGGTAGATCTCTACATACACATAGAGAGCCCATAGGAGAAGAGGGTCTGTGCACCTAGAAAGGCACATTCAGGGAGGGCTTCATGAAGAAGTTGATGCTTCAGTACACTTAGGGAACTACAAGTTATTTAGATACAGCTGGAACATCAGGTTTGATGATAGTGGGGTCAGGAGAAGAGATAAGGCTGCACAGAAAGTAAGAGGCCATATCATGGGGTGTTTTCTGTGTCAAGGCAAGGGAGTTGCCCTTTAATCTTTAGTCTGAAAGATTGTCTTGGCTCTCTGCTTTTGTGAATTTGAGATAAGGGTGGTGATTATTATTTTGACCTCTAGAATTCAAAATAATAATGAACACACACATTGCTTTAGAGTTTACAAAACGCTATATACACAGTCTCTTACTTGATCTCACAGCAACACTGTGAGGTATAGAGTCCTCATTTTTGTGGTGAATAAACAGAATTTCAGCAAAATTATAGGATTTGGTCAAGGACATGGAATTTATAAGTAGGTGATTTTGTCCTAGACTCTGGCATTTTAGATTCCCCCAGTCAGTGGGGGACAGTTTTGCACTGTCCCTATACTAAGATGCCCCCTCCCGAACAACACGTACTTCAAGTGACAGGCTGAACCAGCAAGAATGTGTGAAGGACTGTTTCTGTTTTGAAGATGTTCATAGCTGAAGAATTCATGATCTCTTTAGGGGAACTTTTTAGAGTTCTTGGAGAAAGTTCTCCTTTATGTCTAATCAAAATGAGGACTGCTTCAGTGAAATCTCATTTCCTCTTATTTGGTTTTTCATTAACAAAGGGAACACCTTGGTCAGGATCCTCCTTCTATCCAATTGCAGGAAAAATGAAGCATCGATGCTCTCAAGCGGACAGTTTCTCTTGCTATCTCATTGACTTTCTTCCCTTTATATCTGCACTTTCTTTTTAAACTGACTTCCAAGGCACTCTTCCCCCTTGTCATCTTTCTCTACGTTTAGGATTTGACATGTTCTTTCTTGGAGCAATTTCTGCACATCAATCAATCAATCATTAAATATCTCTAAATACTCGTGCTATGCTTAACACTCCACATTCCTAAAAGAAGAAATTGACTTATTGTTAAGTGGCAGGAAGTATTAGACAAGTGGTAACAGACATGTCACCACATACTCTAGATCAATTCCAGGTACTCTGAGTGGGTAAAAATCTCTCCTCAAGTTGGGGACCCTAAACTGGATAAAGTTGGATCCCAGGTGTTACATTAATGGAGCAGCAAACCATTCTGTACGATTTTCCCGCTGTATAATCAAGGATTCACAGTCACTTCTACTTGTAAACTGGCACTCTTTCATTTTCTTACAAAGTTCAGGAGTATTTCTTCTTGCAGAAAAATCGGTCACTTCTTCCTCCTCCCACCTAAACTACTTTCTTTTTTTAGCTCCCCTGTTTTGGGGAAGGATGGGCACTACCCTTGTCCCAATCCAAATGACAGAATCCTCAGGTAATCTTATTTTCCCTCCTTTCACCTTTCTTTTTTTTCTTCCCTCTCTCCCTCTGTCCTCCCATCCCTCCTTCCTTCCTTTCTTCCTGTGATTCATTCATTCACCACACACTCATTAGGCACCATGTTCGAGGTATTAGAGGTGCAGAGGTGGATCAGACAGGGTCCCTGCCCTTAATTTGCTTTTAGTCTATAGGATAGACAAACAAGTAAGTAGACAGTGAGGATGTGATATGGTAATGCTGTGACTGGGGAAAGCAGAGGAAGCTGCTGAAGAGTAGAGGAAGGGTCAAGGAGACATGGGGGTTGGGGTCCCCATGAGTCAGGATAGGTTTTCCATTGACTTCTTTCAAGAAGAACAAGCACTACAGCCATCAACCACATTTTTCCCTGCTTTGACAAGCATTGATTAGTGCCTCCCCCTGCCCACCACGTAAAGGGCGCAGTGATAGCTTCTGTGGGAGCTGTCAAGGTGAAGAAGGCAGAGTTCTTCCTTCTTGGGGCTCATAAGCTATTGAGGGAGACCACCAGGGACACAGATACCTGGGATCCCTGGCAGACTGTGAGAAGGGCCGTTAATAGGGACACAGACAAACAGTGTGCCGTGGAACCCAGGGAAAGCAATGGTTCATTCCTACCAGGGGGAAATGGGAAGTCTGTAGCCCATAACACATTTCCGCTTTCTCTTTTGATGTTGACATACTTTTTATTTCAAAATTCAGCAAAGTCTTGAAGAAATGACAAAAGTGTACCTGATTTGAGAAAGCCTTTGTGGGTCGCTTTCGTGGAACACTATTCTTCACTTTCTCTCCTGCTGTCATCTACTCATTCCAGCCTACACACGGGGGTCAGCTAAGCTGTGAGAATTGAGGGAGCCTGAGAGCCACATTTTCATAGTGGTCCATGTGTGGGGATTGGGGGAGCCTGGAAGTGACTCTCAGGGTAGTTGAAGCCTTGTTACAGGGATCATCTTGAGAATGGAACTTCTCTTTCTGTTACTCATCTGTCAGATAGCATTTCTTGCTTTCTTGTCATTGTCTTATCCCTGAATTGGATCTCAGTGACAGATGCCTGCCTCCATCAGATGCAATAGTAACATAATTAACATGGCAACAGGCAACTGGCATGGTGAGAAGCAGTATGGTGCAGCTGTCAAGGCACCAGACTTCTGACTCCCACAGACCTGGGCTCACATCCCAGCTTCATCCCTGGCTGGCTGTGTGACCTTGGGTAAGTTACTTGACCTCTCTGTGCCTCAGTTTCCTCATCCATCAAGAGGGGATATTAGTGTCTACCTTAGGCAGTAACTGGAAAATTCTCTGAGATACACATGCAAAATCTTTAGCAGAGTGCTTAATACATAGTGTACACAAGCTAATGTTACCATTATTAGAACTATTCACAATCCAGGGTGCAGCTGCCTGAGTTTTTACTTATTCAATTCTCACATTGCTCAGAGCTAGCCAACAGACCTTTCTTGCACTGGAATACAACTTTTTCACGACACACACTCCTCTTCTTGGTCTACATACTCTCCCTGGGCAATCTCTCTCATCTACTCTCATGGTTTCAACAACCATCTTCATGCTAGTGATTCTTAGATCTGTATTTTCAGTCCAGACCTCTCTTCTGAGAACCCAGATCCATATACTCAGCTGTCTTCTGGTCATCTTAACTCATGTGTCCCTTAAGCACCTCAAGCTCTTGTGCTCAAAGCTGAGCCCTACTTAAGGACTTTTCAGTCACTAGGGGAAACCTCACTTAAAATTTTTTTTTCATTGAAGTATAGTTGATTTACAATGTTTCAGGTATACAGGAAAGTGATTCAATTATACATATATGTTATTTTTCCATTATAGGTTATTACAAGATATTGAATATAGTTCCCTGTGTTATACAGTAGGTCCTTGTTGTTTATCTATCTTATATTTAGTACTGTGTATCTGTTGATCCCAAACTCCTAATTTATCCCTCCCCTACTTTTCTCTTTGGTTACCATAAGATTGTTTTCTATGTCTGTGGTTCTGTTTCTGTTTTGTAAGTAAGTTCCCTTGTATCATTTTTTTAGATTCCAGATATAAGTGATATCATGTGATATTTGCCTTTCTCCGACTTACCTCACTTAGTATGATATTCTCTAGGTCCTTCCATGTTGCTGCAAATGGCATTATTTCATCTTTTTATGGCTGAGTAATATTCCATTGTATGTATATACCACATCTTATTTATCTACTTATCTGTCAATGGACACTTAGGTTGCTTCCATGTCTTGGCTACTGTAAAGAGTGCTGCTATGAACACTGTGGTGCATATACCTTTTAAAATTAGAGTTCTTGTCTTTTCTGGATATATGCGCAGGAGTGGGATTGCAGGATCTTATGGTAGGTCTATTTCCAGTTTTTAAAGGAACCTCCATACTGTCCTCCATAGTGGCTGCACCAATTTACATTGCCACCAACAGTGTAGGAGGGTTCCCTTTTGTCCACACCCTCTCCAGCGTTTATTGGTTTTGACTTTTTGATGATGGCCATTCTGACTAGTGTGAGGTGATACCTCATTGTAGTTTTGATTTGCATTTCTCTGATAATTAGCGATATTGGGCATCTTTTCATGTGTCTCTTGGCCATCTGTATATTTTTCTTTGGGGCAATATCTATTTAGGTCTTCTGCCCCTTTTATGATTGGGTTGTTTTTTTTTATATTGAGTTGTATGAGCTGTTTGTATATTTTGGAAATTAAGCCCTTGTCAATCACATCATTTGCGAATATTTCCCCTCAGCCCATAGGTTGTCTTTTTGTTTTAAATCCTCGCTTTTTACTGAGGCAATTAAGTGAGAGTTCAAAGAGGAAGTGGCTTATGAATTGAGACTTCAGATAAGGATGTGATTTGATTTAGACTTGGTGAGAGGAAAGGGAAATCATTCAAGTGAAAGACAAGTGCACAGAAGAAAGAAAGCTTCATGGTGTACAGTAAGGAGCCAGGTTTGGCTATGTATCTCCAAATCTTCCTTCTTAATATTCTATTTCACTCTTTAGCAAATACCTAGCTCATGATAACTGTCTCCACCTCTAGATGTTTGAAAGCTGCATAAAATCATAGACTGATGCTGAGATGGCTGGGACCAGACTGGAATGAACCAGTTCTTCCCCAACTATGATTCATCGTCTAAGGACCTCATGGGCCATACTGTCATCCCCCTTCCCTGGTCTAATGACATTGAGGTTAATAGAAAGACCTTGTCCCCATTGAGAACCCCTGCATGCTGCTGATCTTCATCAGGGAGCACAGAGTATCTGAATGACTGTGCAATAGCATCCATGAATAGCACTTAATAATCCTTGCTGAAGTGAGGACCTCATTTTAAAAGAAATAAACATGGAAATTGGGCTGTAGTTCTATGAACCTCATGTATAAAGTGAAGGACAAACTGCTTGAGTGATAACTACCGTTGTTTACCATGTACCTAATAAGTACCAAATCTGCCCTATCTTTTACAGGGATGGGTATGGTCTCAGGCACAATGGTAAGGCATAAGCCAGGTGCAAATATTTTTTAATTGTTTGAGTTCCATTAAGCCATCTACTATTTTGCAAAGAACTGACTTGGGACCAGCCTGGAACTGATTGCTGTTCAGTTGGTTGATGAGACCGCCTGACAATGCTTTGGAGGTACATTGCTGTTACACATACAGATGAGCTACAGAGGCCAAGGAAGTCCACGGCATTCATTCCAAGAGGAAGAGAATAGTCCTTTCACTGTTGGATGAATACACAACAAATGACTACAGTTCTTTCCATATCAATGATCCCCAAAGGCTAGAGTTATCTGGCTAGCTAACTCCAGGGGGTGGTGAGCTCCCTGCCATTGAAGAGTTCAAGCCCAGGCTGGTGAACCACACGGTAGGAATCTTAGGAGGGGACTCAAGCATCTGAAGGGTATGACCTTTTGTTTACCTAAGACTGTACAATTATGTGACTGCATTCGTTTCTAACAATCAATTGCACACTTGTGAAAATCTCCTCCTCTAAAGAAGAGCATCTGTAAAATGGTTATTAGCTGTTTTTTTCAGGTCCAGACACAGATTGAAACAGGGCTTCTGGGAGCAATTAGACAAATGGGGGAATTCTTGTGTGGCTTAGGCCTTAAATCCTTTGGGATCTCACTTCTTGGGCCTTTTCTTTTTAATATTGTGTGCTTGTTTGTGTCTTTTTATTTGGCTGAAGATAGGAGCAAGTGGGGGCCAGTTCATCCCCCAGGAGCAGGAAATTAGAAAATTGGGTGCTGGCTTTAGGATTAACTGTCTCTTGAGGCCCAGATTCCCCAGCCACTCATCTATCTCTTGGCCATGCTGCTGGCCTCCTGCCCAGGAGTTCTTCCAGAGGAAAAATCTGTCTGATAGTGAAAATTGGAGAGCTGTGCCACAAGTTTTCCATCTGTAAACTGGGTATATCCCCTCCAGCTTTGTCACTTTGTGGTTCTATATATTTTTTTTTAATTTTCAGGGTTTCAAGCTCCCAGCAGCCATATGATTCTGCATGGTTATAGTACAAATCTTAAAATACCTCTGTTCCTATGTTCCAGGTGATAGTTGCTATACTGTAGCAAATTGGTTTGCTTGTTTCTTCCCTTCCTCTCCTCCCACCCCATCTCTTGCTCTCTCTCCTTTACATTCTCTCTCCCTTTCTTTCTCTGAAGATCAGTATTTCCTTTGGATGTCAACAATTGGTTTACAATTTTAATTTCATGTTTTCCTTTCAGATAGTGCATGGGAAAGAGAGTTTTGCATCCTTCAAGGAATTCCCCCTAATTGACTGAGGGGTCGGTGAATGCAGGCTGTCACTGCCTGACATATGCCAATAAAAAGCCAAGGACAAGACAAAAAACCCAGTAGATGACTGACATCTCTCCAGTGGTGCAGATGAGGAATTATACATCCAAGCAGGAAAGACACACCTGTATGAGAAGTCCAAGTTATTCCATAAGAAAGGATCTAAAACTAACATGGAGGGATTTAGGTCCAAAAGATTGAGGCAATGGGAAACACACTAGAGAGAGAATAGAACAGCCTCTGTGAGTGGTAAGTACCTCTCTCTTCCCAGCCACCTGTTCCACTGACTCTTATTGAAATGCCCATATGTTTTACTCCTTGAAGCCAATGTTCTATTTTGTTCATGTTATGAGCATATACTCCTGCTACATGAAGCCATAGAATTTCAGAACTATAGGGATAATGTCCTCTACTCCAGCGTTTTTCAAACTTTGCATGATGACTCACTAAAGGATCGTAAAATTAATTTAGTGGGCAATTTTTTTTTTTTTTTTTGCGATACGCGGGCCTCTCACTGTTGTGGCCCCTCCCGTTGCGGAGCACAGGCTCCGGATGCGCAGGCTCAGCGGCCATGGCTCCCGGGCCCAGCCGCTCCGCGGCATGTGGGGTCTTCCCAGACCAGGGCACGAACCCGTGTTCCCTGCATCGGCAGGCGGACTCTCAACCACTGTGCCACCAGGGAAGCCCAGTGGGCAATTTTTAAAAAGTAAAATATAATGAAAATATCATATTGATCTTATTCAGTTTCATGGAATTTATTATATTTTTACATACATATATGTATGTGTGTATTGGGTCATGATGTACAATTTATTTCTTACAGTGAGTGGTGTATCAGTTATTATTGCTGCATAAAATTTCAACAAGCATTTGTTATCTCCCCATTTCTGAGGGTCAGAAATTTAGGGGTAACTGAGCTTAGATGGTTCTCTTTCAGGATGGCTCATGAGGTTGCAGTCAAGTTGTCAGCCAGGGCTGTGATCACCTGAAAGCTTGATTGGGACTGGAGGATTTGCTTCCAAGATGGCACACTCACATGGCTAGAAAGTTGGTGATGGTTAATTGGCTGACGGCCTCATTCTTTGCTGGGTGGTCCTTACTATAGAGTGGCTTTAGTGCCCTTGCAATATGGTGCTGGCTTCCCCCAGAAGAAGCAACCCAAGACAGCAAGGAAGAAATGGCAATGTGTCTTATGACTTAGCTTCAGAAATCACATACCATCATTTTTGCCATATTTGGCTGGTAATACAGACCAACATTGATACAATGTTGGAAGCAATTATATAGGGGTGTGAATACCAACAGATGAGGCTTATTAGGGGCCATCTTGGAGGTGGCTACCAAAATTGGGGTCAAAAAAGTTTGAGAACCTGACTGTCCAAACACCTACTTTATGCAGAAATCTGTAATTATCAACAAACCCTGAAGACTGACCATTCATTTGTAGGTTTTCCTGTTGTAATTACATGATACTTACAAAGTTAATGTGGCATGTATTTGGTGATTAATGAGCACTTACTGAGGCCACTTACTATAAACACAAATAGTAAGTGACCTAAATAAATCGTTATAATGAACATGACTTTTAGCCAGTGTTTTATAGCTTGATTATTACAGTGGTCTCCTAACTGGTCTCCCTGCTTCCATCCTTGCCCCCATCAGTCTCTTCACAACACAGCAGCCAGAGCAACTTACCTACTTACTTACCTATTTATTTTACTTTTTGTGATGAACGTTTTCAAACACATAATGAACCCTCATATATCCATTACCCAGCTTCAAGATTTATTAACTTCTTGTTGTTCTTGTTTGCAGACACCTTTCTCTCTTTGTGTTTCTATGTGTGTCTGTGTCTGTCTGTCTGTCGCTTTTGGTGTTTGAGTCTCTCTCTCTGTCTCTCTCTCTCTCACACACACACATACACACGGTTTTGTTGTTATTGTTGTTGTTGCTTGGCTGCAGTATTTTAAAGCAAATCTCAGACATTATATCATTTCACTTGTAAGTACTTCAGGATGTATCTCTAATAGATAAGAACTTTTTTGAAAATCATAACCACAATCCTGTGATCACAACCAATAAAATTAACAATAATTCCTTATTATCTAATACTCCATTCATATTCATTTTTCCTCGATTCCCTAAATGTCTTTTTTACAGTTGGTTTGTTCAAATCAGGATCCTACTATACTACATTTAGCTGGTATTCTTCTTAAGTCTCTTTTAATCTATAATAGCTATCTGTCCTTTTTTCATGTTATTCACTTATTTAAGAAACTGGGTCATTTATCTTATAGAATTTCCTGCTTTCTGGATTGAGTAGATCATGCATTTTAAGGTATTTATTCTTCTTATTTCCTGTAAATTAGTGATAAAGCCAGAGGCATGATTAGAATTGGGATTCATTATTTTTTCAAGAGTATTTAAGAGATTTTATCATAAATTTGTGAGGGCTTCCCTGGTGGTGCAGTGGTTGAGAGTCCACCTGCCGATGCAGGAGACATGGGTTCGTGCCCCGGTCCGGGAAGATCCCACATGCCGCGGAGCGGCTGGGCCCATGAGCCATGGCCGCTGAGCCTGCGCGTCCGGAGCCTGTGCTCCGCAATGGGAGAGGCCACAACAGTGAGAGGCCTGCATACCGCAAAAAAAAAAAAAAAAAAAAAAAAAAAAAAAAAAAATTGTGAGATTTTATTTATTGGTTATGTTTCAATCCATTGCAAGTAATTATTCTTTTTTATGTTAAAATCATCCTATTTTTGGCCAGTGGGAGCCTCTTCAAGTTGGATGTCTGTAGAATTTATAATGTTCACTTTTTCATTCCTGATATAGGTTATTTGTGCCTTCTCTCTTTTTTTCTTGATCAGTCTTTATTCATTCTGTCCACTCTATGTTTGTTTTCTGCTTCATTAATTTCTTCTTAACTTTATTATTACTTCCTTCTATTTTCTTTGTACTTGATTTTCTCTTTATTTTCTGGCCTTGATGCATGTTTAATTTCTAGACTTCTTTTGTAGTATGTGCATTAAAGGCTACAATTTTCTTGTAAGCATGGCTTTAGGTGCATCCCACAAGTTTTAATATGCCAAGTTTTAATAGTCACTCACTTAAATGTTTTCTAATTTCCCTCATTATTTCTTTTTAAAATTCAGGTTATTTAGAATTGTGTTTCTTAATCTTTAACCATATGGGGACTTCTTTTTTTTTCATATCTGGCTTAATTCCATCACAGTAAGAGACCATATTCAATATTATTTCAAGCTTTTGAAATTTTTTGAGATTTGCTTTATGGTTCTACACATGGTATATTTTGGCAAATATTTCATGTGCACCTGAAAAGAATGTGCATTCTGCAGTTGTTGTGTAAATTGTTCCACCTATGCCAATTATGTCAGTTTTTTAACCCTGTCGTTCAAATCTAGTATACTTTTACTGATTTTATTTTGTTTTGTTATTCCATTAGTTGCTGAGGAATGTATTAAATTCTCCCGCTATTACTGTGGATTTGTCTATATCTCCTTATAGTTCTATAGTTTTTGCTTTGTATATATTTGAGGCTATGTTAATAGGTACATGCAAGTTTAGAATTATGTGTTTCTGCTACATAAAACTTTATGTAATGTTCTATTTTATTTCCAGGTATTTTTCTTACCTTGAAGTCTACTTTAAATGATATTAGCATAGCTATACCAGCTTTCTTTTGGTTATGCTCTGCATAGTGTCTCTTTTTCCACCCTTTTATTTTCAATCTTTCTATATCTTTCATTTTATTTTTTTATTATTTTTTTTTTTTTGCGGTATGCGGGCCTCTCACTGTTGTGGCCTCCCCCGTTGCGGAGCACAGGCTCCGGACGCGCAGGCTCCGGATGCGCAGGCTCAGCGGCCACGGCTCACGGGCCCAGCCGCTCCGCGGCATATGGGATCCTCCCAGACCGGGGCACGAACCCGTATCCCCTGCATCGGCAGGCGGACTCTCAACCACTTGTGCCACCAGGGAGGCCCTATATCTTTCATTTTAAAGTGTCGTTTATGAGCAAGTTTTTTTTTCTCCCATTCTGACAACTTTCATATTTTAATTGGGGTATGTAGACCAACTAAATTATATTTAAAGTAATTGCTGATATTTTGAGGTTTAAATCTTGCTATTACTATTTATTTTTATTTGTTCTGCTTTTTACTCTCTTGTGTTGTCCTTTTATAAAAAAGGTTTTTAATTAAAACATAGCCTACATACAGAAAAGATTACAGCCCATAAGCTTAATGAATTATTATTCCATACCCTTGTAGCTATCATCCAGGACCAAAGAAACTTACCAGCAAACCAGAAGCTGCTCTCATGACCCTTCCTAATCACCATACCTCCTCCTTTCTTCCCCAAAGTAACCACTATCCTATTTTCTAATATCATAGATCAGTTTTGCCTACATTCGAACCTTACATATATTAATTAATAACCACTCAGCCTAGCTTCTTTTGTTAAATTTTTGTGAGTTCAGTGATGTGGTTCTGTGTAGCCACAGTTTATTCATTTTCATTGCTGTATATATCAATACGTTTTTGAAATTTTCCTTATCTGTGAAATTCTGAAGTCTTGGAAACACTGATCTATGCATTCTTGATATAGGAAGACTTTTTCCCCCTTAACTTTTTATTTTTATGTTATTTCAAACTTACAGAAAAATTACAAGAATAGTTCAAAGACTTCCTGTATACCTTTCAGCCAAAGTAACTAATTGTTAACATTCCATCACATTTATTTTATCACTCTTGTTCTCTCTCTCCCTCCCCATCTCTCCCCCTCCCTGTGTATTTTTATTAGTTCATTTCCCCCTCTGAAGTTTGTAGATGTTCATTCACTACTCTTTTTTTATTGTGGTAAAGTATATATCACAAAATTTTACCATTTTCACCGTTTTAAAGTGTATGGCTAAGTGGCATTAAGTACATTCACATTGTTGTACGACTCACTACTCTTTTAGTGGTTGCCCTGGAGCTATCACTTTGAGACATCAAAGACTAGCATTATTGCCTACTTGTACTACATTCTGGACAAAATAATGACCTTAGAACACACTAATTTTATTTACTCTTGTCCCACCTTTTGTGCTACTGCTGTCTTACATTTCAACTATGTACATGTTTTAAATGTTGTAGGATTTTGCTATTACTGTTTTATAAAGTCCATCTTAATTTTGATTTACCCATACATTTACCTTTCCTGTTGCTCTGCATCTCCGTGTTTCCATCTGTGTTCAGTTTTTTTCTGCCTAAAGTATTTCCTTTAGATTTTTCCTTTAGTGTATTTTTGTTTGTGATAAATGTTCTCAGTTTTTTTTAAGTCTCCTTTTCACCTTCATTTTTGAAGGAAACTTTGTTTTATATCAAATTTGAGGTTGGGGCTTCTCTGGTGGCGCAGTGGTTGAGAGTCCGCCTGCCGATGCAGGGGACACGGGTTCGTGCCCCCGTCTGGGAAGATCCCACATGCCGCGCAGTGGCTGGGCCCGTGAGCCATGGCCGCTGAGCCTGTACTCCGCAACGGGAGAGGCCACAACAGTGAGAGGATCGCGCGTACCTTACCGCAAAAAAAAAAAAAAAAAATTGAGGTTGACAGTTTTTTCTTTCAAGGCTTTGAAGATGTCATTCCCTTTTCTGCTGGCTTTCAGTACTTCTGTTGAGAAGTCTGCTATGAGGCTTATGATTGTTTCTTTGAGGCAATGCATCTTTTTTTATCATTTTTAATATTTCAGTTTGTCCTTGGCTTTCAACAAAAAGAAAATCAACAGAAAGAAAACTTGGTTTCAAGTTTTATTATGATGTGCTTAGGTGTGGTTTTCTTTGTATTTTTCCTGGGGTCCGTGGTGCTTCTTGAATCTGTAGCTTGATGATTTTTGTCAGCTTTGGAAAATTCTTAGATACTATTTCTACAAATACTTTTTATGTTCCATTGTCTCTCTCCTTCTGGAAAATAATGCATAGAGCCTTTTAACCATGCCCTGTATATCTCTTACACACTTTTCTGTATTCTTCACCCTTTCATTTTTTCTGTATGCTTCAGTATGAATTTTTTTCTTCTAATTTCTCTTCCATTTTACTGACCTTCCTTCAGCTATATCTAATCTGCTGCTACACCTGTAGACTGCACAGTTAATTTTTTATTATTGTATTTTTTAGTAATAGAATTTCCATTTAATTCTTCTATATGATCCTCAGTTCTCTGTTGATAATCTTTAGTCATGTGATGACATTTAGCCATGTGATTTCTTGGACCTATTAATCACAGTTATTTTAAAATCCACGTCTGGTAGCTCTGAAATCTGTATCTTCTGTGGATCAATATCTATTGTTTATTTTTTGCCTCTTGGCCAGGCGATTTTTATCTCCTTGTATACTTGATAATTTTGTATTGAATGCTAGACATTATATATGAATATATAAAGAGAAAATCTGAGGAACTGGATTATGTCATCTTCCTGGAGAGAGGTTTACTTTGACTTCCTGCAGGTAGTGTGTGTAGGAGCAGATCAGTTAAGTCTAGAGAGGTACTGAGCCAACTCAAAGCTGGCCTTCAATATTTGTGAGGATTGGTAACTTTCTTGTTCACTCCTAATCCTAATTTTAGCCCTTTGGGGATCCCAACTTAGAGCCTGTTTACCAGACCTCTCCTCCTTGGGGGCCCTGACTGACAATGATTTTTCTTCCAGCCCTGAAGACTATGGGAATCCTGCTCAGCCCCCCAGTCTATTAGCCACTGCTTGGAACAGGCAAATGCCTTGAGGGGAAAAGTGGTGCCCAATGTTGGGCTCACGCCTGTGTGTGTCCCTTCTCTATGGTATCTTGGTTTTTCAAATCCTCACTGCATGGTAGTTCCCCAGTGTCTTCAAAGAAATTGTTTTCCATATTTTGTTCAACTATTCTAGTTGTTCTCTGCAGAAAGCTTGGTCTGCAAGAAGCTAATCTGGCATTAGCAGAAGTGAATTTCTTCCTATGACCTTTTGACTTGACTCTAAGTAATCTTTGATAATTTTAGGCACCACAAGACGTTTTCAGCTCATCTTGCATATTTTCTGCCACAGCCCTGAAATCAACCATTTTTCCAATGATCCCTGGCATGTTTCAGTGGGAAATAATATTTAAAGACCATAAGCTGGACAATAAGAATGTTATTTACTACTGGATTGCATTGTTTCTTTGCCTTTTCAGTGGATAGAGTAAGGAAATATGCACCTTTTCGAAAGCAAAACTAAAGAGTTCATACTGATAATTTCAATTCCTGAGAAAGGTTATAGTGAATTTTACTTAAATTCTTTGATTTTATAAGATCTCTTTTCTCTTATGCTGAAAATCATTGTTCCTAATAACATGAATATTTTTACTTATTTGCTTTATATATATATATACATATATATAATTTGTTTAAATATACATAATGTGTTTTATTTTAGTATGTATGTCTGTGTTAAAATAACAATACCATCATAACCACTAACAAAAGACTGAATGCAATTTAATACCTCTTTCCGTTTATTTGTCTTCAGTATGTATTCCACCAGGGATATGCAGTCAGCATACTGCGTTTCAGAATCTTCAAATTATTCTGTTTTGTATGATTATGTCATCAACTTGATATACAGATAGGTTTATTTATTTGAATTTGTTTTCAATTTTAAGGGATTGATTTTTTCTCTTTGATTTAATTTTTTTTAAATTATATGAAATATTAAACGATTCTCAATCTAACACTATAAAGCAAGTTAGATTTTGAGAGGTGTAACTTTCATCACTGTCTCCTCTCCCCATTTTCTCTCTTCATGTACAGGCAACCACTTCTACTTTTTCATTTATTCTTTCACTACTGTGTGTGTGTATATATATTACTATATACTATACGTCACTATCTATATAAATATATATGTATATGTGTGTGTGTGTATATATATATACATATATACATATATATATATATGTATATATATAACAGGGACTTGGAGATATAGAGAGATATATTTTGAAGATATATAGATATATCTGCAAATCCTCATTTTCTTTACATGAAAGGTTTCATACCATGGACATTCTTCTTCACCTTGCTTTCTTTACTCAGCTACATATCCTCTATAGATATCCCTGTAGCAGTCTATCAAGATCTTCCTTATTCTTTTTCAGTACAGCTTTATGTAGATGGACTTCAGTTTATTCAACTAATCCCCCACTAACGGACATTAGGTTGTTGCCAAACATTTGATATTACCAACAGTGCTGCAATAAAGAGCCTGTACACATATAATTTCATATTTTTGTCAGTGTACTTTTGTGATGGAATCATAGATGTAAGATCGTTGGCTCAAAGGGTAAAGGAATATGCAATTTTGCTAAATATTGCCAAATTCTTTTCCATAGGGGTTAACCTATTTTAGAATGAACCTTTTAGAAATACAAATGTGACCATATCTGCCCTCTGTCTGAAACTCTCTGGTGGGCTTTCTGTGGTCCTGAGGATAAGATCCAAATTCATCACCAAGGGCAACAAGGATGGGCACAACCTGGCCCTGTGGGCCTCCTCAGCCTCACACCACTGATCCTTTGTGCAACATACCCCCTGATCTTACCTTGTTCTCTCTCTCCATTGTGCCTTTTCACATGCTGGAATTCCTTTCTTCTCTTTCTTTGCTGGCCTCCCACTGACCATTCAAGACTCAGTTTATCTGTCACTTGTGCCAGAAGGTCTTCCTTAACCACTCTGCTCCTCTCTGCTCCCACAACTCCCTGGACTTCCCTGATCACAGAACTCATCATCTGCAGGCATGGAAAGTGGCTATTCAAAAGTCCATCCTCCCCAGAGGACTGTGACCTTCCAGTACCTCTATTTTTAGCTTTTTAAGGAACCTCCATACTGTTCTCCATAGTGGCTGCACCAATCTACATTCCCACCAACAGTGTAGGAGGGTTCCTTTTTCTCCATAATTCGAAAAGATATGTGTACCCCAATGTTCATTGCAGTACTATCTACAATAGGCAAGACATGGAAGCACCAAGGTCCTACTGTATAGCACAGGGAACTATACTCAATATCTTGCAATAACCTATAAGGGAATCGAATGTGAAAAAGAATATATATATATATATATATATATATATATATATATATATATATGTGTGTGTGTGTGTGTGCATGTGTGTGTGTGTATAACTGAATCCCTTTGCTGTACACCTGAAACTAATATGACATTGCAAATCAACTGTAAATCCAATAAAAAAGGAAAAATAAACATTTACTGAGGCCTCTTTTAGTTCCAGGAGACATACATACCCATCACAGCCACCTTTTCAGGTAATCCTGTTATCTATCTGCGTTCTGGACCTCTCCACTTGGACGTCTAACAGACATCTGAAATTTAACCTGACCAAAACCCAAGTCCTCATTCCCAAGCACCTTAGTATGGAGAGATAGTATAGCATGGTAGTCAAGAACACTGAACCTGTAGTAAATCAGTTGGTTTCATATCGCGTCTCTGCTAACTTACTGTATGACTTTGGCAAATTATTCTCTGTGCCTTAATGTCTCATCTGTATAATGGGCATGATAACAGTGGTCCCTAGTTCATCAGGTTGTTAGGAGTATTAAATCCATTACTGTACATAAAGCACGTAAACAATGCCTGGTACAGAGAAAGTACTGTAATTTTTTTCCAATAACACTCCCAAATCCACTCCTCCCCAGGTATTGCTGGGGAGGCCATATTCAAGAGAAAACCTAGATACCATCCTCGAGTCTTCTCTTTTCCTCACTCTACAAATTCCATCCATCAGTAAGTCCTAGGGCTACTTCCAAAGTATATCTCAAATCCCAGCGGATCTGCCTTTTCTCCTGCCTGGACAATTGCAACAGCCCTCAGCAGCCCTCAACTCATCTATTCCTCTGCCTCCCAAACCTGGCACCCTGCTGCAGCCAGACAGAACTTTCCAAGGCACTTTTCAAAAGCAGCACTAATCTGCTCATTGCCTTCTGGGAACCCTCCCACATCCAGCACGGTCTCGTTCCAGCCTTCTCCTCCCTAGACTGCTAGCCACGTTGTAACCTGTGCCTAGATACACATACGTTCTCCCAACACTCCCGAGAACATGCCAGATCTTCCCATCTAGAAAGCTCTTCCCAGGATCTCAGCTTGATGAACTGGCAGCACCGTAATGTTTTTAAATCCATCAGAGAGGAAAAGGAACTTGCTCAGGTTCCCATAAAGGGGTTTTTCCACTTGTTCTTCTAATACTTTTTCTTGAGCTGTATACCAACTCCTATCCTTAGATATTTAGAAAGCAGAGATGCTTTAGCCTAGAGCTGCCTTCCCTAAAGGAGATCTTGGCTGTGAAAGACCCTGTAAGGTAACGCAGAACTGTGAAGATGTAGGTGTTGCCATGAGCATCTCACTGAGCATCTGTTGGTATCCCTACCAATCCCACCCCTTTCTGGTCCCTGCCCTTCCCCCATCTGGCCTGGTCCTCGAGGCAGTACACTAGGCAGTGAGCTGACCCTACTGCTGCTGCTGCTGGGGTGATTTATAAAGGGCACTGGCTGCTATGCCTTGTAATGGCCTTGCCTCTGGAGCCTCAGTCGTGCCTGCCCTTTTAAAGAAGCAGCACGGGGTCTCGTGCCAAGGACAGCAGCGAAGCCAAGCTGGTAGCCTTGGGGAGCAGCGGCCTTTCACTGCATCCTATTGCCCAGGCTCCTGGAGCCTCACAGGGGCCAGGGTGCCCAGAGAGCCTGGGAGCATCCTCCTCCAGCCGGCACCCGCCAGGCGACACAGAACAGCTCCATAGTGCCACCCAGAGGCCGCCAGTGCCAGTCGGTGGAGAGAGATTTTGTCTCTGAATGGGGGACTCTGGGGGATTGCCAGGCAGTGGCTGGTACTTTGGAGGTTTGGAAGTGTGCCTGGCTGAACTATATTTGGAGAAGGTCATTTCTGGGTGTGTGGCTGTACATTCAGTCCCCTCGGAGCCTGTCTCCTGTAGCTGTCACCCCACCTCCAATGCATCCTCTTACGGCCACCATGACATAGAAAGCTCAGGAGACAGCCAGGAGCCACCCCCAAACCTCTCGTCTTCACCAAATAGTAGAAACAGGAAAACACGTCCTGCAAGTCACCCCCATGCAGGAGTTGTTCAGAAGATGAGATAAAGATAGCATTGCGAGGGACCGAAGTGGAGGGACTGCCAGTTTGGGTGTTGGGACAGTTAGGCAGCCATTTTACAAAAGGCCATTTGCACCTCCACCACACACCATGCTTTCAAATAACATCCAAACGGATTGAAGAGTTTAATGTCACTGTAGAAGAAATTATTGGTAAATGTTTGTATAGACTTGGAGTGGGCGGACTTTCTAAATATGACACCAAATACAGAAACTATAAAGGCAAAGACTGATAAATTTAATTCAAAGTTTAAAAACTTCTGTGTATTAAAAAAATCATAGATAAAGTTAAAAACCATAAAAATGTACTTGGAAATAATGACATATATGAAAAACAGTGATGAATATTCTTAATATATAAGGAGCTTTTATAAATCAAGGAAAAAAGACAAACAGCCCAGTGGGAAAATTGGAAAAATACATGATAAGCAACTCATCAAAAGACAAACAGATGACTGAGAAACATTAAGAAATGGCAAGCCCTAGGAGTAATCAAGGGAATGATCATTAAAACGACACAGAGATTTTTTTTCAACTACCAAATGAACAAAAATTTCAAAGAGTGGAACTAACCCATGGAGGGGATAGATTATGTGGAGACCAGGCTGGCCCACATGCTGCTGGGGGATGGAGCAACGGCAAGGCTTTTCTGGAAAGCAATTTGTTGTCATAGATTAAAATCCTTGACACGCATTACACATCCTTGCACCCAGCAGTTTCATTTTTAGGAATTTATCCTAAGGACATAATACTAGATGCATGCAAAAATTTAACTGCCCAGGGGTGCTGACAGTAGCCTTTTTAAAAATAGAGGCATAAAAAGGGTACAACCTAAGTATAACAACCATTGAAAATGAAAAGAGATGCATTTTTTTCAACGTAGAAAGATGTCCATGCTATATTATTAGGTGAGAAAAGCAGGTTAAAAGGGAATAGTATGCATAATATAATCTCTTTTATGTAAATAAAAGTACTGTGTGTATAATATGAATGAAGAATAGATTAAGCTATGCGAGAAAATATTAATAGTGATTGCCTCCAGGTGGAGAAGTAAGAATTATACATGACTTTCTTCCTTTTGGCTTTTGATATAATTTTCTTTCTATTTCAATGTAGAAATATCCATACTAGCTCTTCTCTGGCCTTTATTTTTCTTTTACTTTCTTAGATTTTCTTTTGAATTACAAGAGTAGTAATACAGGCTTGTTGTAAAAAATTCAAACCAGACAGAAGTATACAGAGGCTTTCCCTCTCACCTCTACACTCCCCAGACAGGACTGCTGTGGACATGTTGGTATATATTCTTCCAGACATTATGTATGTACGTATAAACAGATAAATGTGTATTTTAATACAAATGGGATCATAATATATACACTGTGCTGTAACTTGTTTTCTTCACTAAACTATATGTCATGAACATCATTCCATGTCAAGACATATAGACCTACCTTAGGCTTAAAAAAAAACATGCATGCCTTTCAACAGCTGCATATTATTATCATGTACAGATATACCCAAATCTTTGTTTTCTGATTGCTCTGCAACGAGTATGTATTACACATGTAATGGAAATACGATAAAATGTTTTCTTGAAAAAAATAGGAAAAAAAATATCAAGAAAGGAAGGGAGAGAGGGAGACAATTTTGTTTATTCACTTTCACTTTCATATGCATTTGGGCTCTCTACTACTAGGGAGATACCTTTGATTCTACAGAGCTGTCGGGGCTTGATGAGGTCCGGAAGAAAAGATGCACTTACTCCATGAGTAAAGAAAAGAGATCCAGGGACTTTGGGATTTCTGGTGGGCTTGGAGAGGAGGCCAGCATCAGGGCAGAAGGTCTAGCTGGGACTCCAGTGACATTTAGAGAAGACCACAATCAAACTAGAAACGAAATCAATCATAACAACTGTTACGGCAGCAAACAAACTGCCTTGTGATCACTTGCCAAGACGCAGGACAAAGCTCTCCGTCCACCTACACCCCAGTGATCTGTCCTCTGGGTATGATGACCATAAGCTTGTTGTACGGTGGCCCAGTTCACCTGGTTTCTTTTACAGAGGTAGGAAAGGAGGCCCAGAGAAGAGAAGGGCCAAGGCCAAGGCCAGCAGGGAGCTGGTGGCAGACATGAGCCTAAGACCCAGCAAATCTGATCCTGACTCACTGATACCTTACCTTTCCCTCTTTTTTCTTCCTTTTCTTTTTCTATTTACTGAGACTATTTCCATCATAAAATGTATACATACTAATTATGTAAAATGTGGACAGTAAACATAAAAGCAGAAGTAAGGAAAAGACCCAATTCCACCACCTATCTGTGGCAGAACGTTCCTGGGTCTCTCTGTGGCTCTTGTCTGTCATCTGTCTTTTGGCCATCTTTCCATCTGGGGTGCATTGAGAGCTGCTCTTCTTATTTCCAAGCAGGCCTCTGTCTGGGTGTGGGCATCCTTCTCTCTGTCCATGCACGCCTGTGCTTCCACTCAGGGGTGCCTTGCGGTATGTCGAGTTGTCATCTATCAGCCAGTGTTTGTCTGGCATCATTTCCATGGCAGCCCCAGGGCCAGATTTCATCTCAGGAATGGCACACAATTATCAAGAGGTTTGTGGCTCAACTCTGGCCCCAGGTGCAATATGGAAGCATTGGGCATGTTTGCTGTATCACTCAAGTCTTGCTTCGTGCTTGGACTGAGTTCTGTAGCTTTGAGTTCCAGAAGAGAAAAGACCCCAAGCGAAGGAGTCACAGCTGCAGCCACACAGCATTTATCTGCAGTAAAGGAAGAGCTCCCCACCCCTGTGAGAGTCCCTCTGGGGTCTCTGAGAGCTGCTTCTCTTTACTGGGGGAAAGCATGGGTAGGCGGGTCAGATCAAGTCAAGCAAATCAAGAATGGGCCGTGGGCATGTGGAGAGACTAGGATTATAAGAGTGAGAAATTAAAAAAAAAAAGAAATAAGATTGTAAGAACAGGCCCTTACTGCGTGCAAGGTACTGTTCTAAGGCTATTACATGCACTAAGTCATTTCTCCCAGTGACACTGTAAAGTGCATGCCATTTTACAGGTGGGGACAGCTACTGGAAATGCCACTGTCTCTAGAACCCATGGGCCATGGCGGGGGGGGGGGGGGCGGGGCGCGGAGGGGCAACAGCATTCATTTGTTGATTGATCCATTCAAGGCACATTGATGAATGCCACGATGGATCAGACAATGTGTGGGGTGCGGGCAGGGTGGGATGGGCGGTTTTGGCGGCGGGGGATGGGGGGACACAAAAATCAGTCAGATACTGACCCTGTACTCCAGGAGTATGTAGACAGGCGAAAGCAAACAGCTGACTCTGAGACGAGGTACAAAGGACACGTGCATGAGCAGCCATGAGAATTCAGAGAAGGGAGAGGTGCCGTCTTCTTGGAGGAATCAGGGAAGTCTTCACGGAGGAGGGGGATGGCTTTGCAGCGCGTTAGGTGGGGGAGGGCATGGCAGCAACAAGAGGCCAGGCACAGTGTTGGGGGAGCCCAAAGTGTACATGGGGAACATCACGGGAGCCAGTTTAGCTGAGGAGCAGGGAGCCTGAAAGTAGATAGAAATAAAGCTGGAAAGATCCCCAGGGTCCTGCCTGTAGAAGGCCTTGGATGAGAGGCCTAGAAAAGGAAGCTGAGGCCTGGGAGTGGGACTGTGTGGCATAGTGACACGGGGACTTGCCCAAGCTTGTAAAGAGAGGTAGTGGAAGACACCAGTCGGAGCCGGGCCCACCGGCCTCGCACGTTAGTGGTTTTCCACCACCCAGCAGGTCTCCAGATCCCCTTCCCATCACATTGAGCCAGTGTGGAAACGTTTTATGTGCAGAAAGGATGAACAAAGAGGGAGGTGACCCAAGGGTGTGAGACGAGTATCAGTTTTGGACTCAGGCAAGACCTGGATTCCCGTCGAGGCTCAGCCCTCATTCCCTGTGTGACCTTGAGCAGGTGACTCAACGTCTTGGAGCCTCAGTTTCCTCAAGCGTGAAGAGCATCTGCGGGTGGATGCAAAGGGCTCAGCCCAGAGCTGGAAGTTAGCATTTTTGCAGCAGTTGATCTTCTTATCATCGCCGTCATTCTTATTCATTTTAATAAGGCTGAGCATATGTCCTGGCTGCTAGGGACAGGCCCACGTGTGCTGCTGTCCCAGCGTAATTATTAAACAGCTTCCCCATCCACGCTCAGAAGTATCCCAGTTTGGATGATAAATGGCATATGTTCACTGTAATTACAAAAAGCAGGCTGGCTCTTGAACTGCCGCCAACGTTTCTCGTCCACCACTGCTGTCCTCTGTCTTTGTTCAGTCCCAGGACCGAGGCCACGTGTACCCTCCACGAGTCCTGGATTAAGCACGGGTGAAGACAGCCTGAGTTCTGCCCCTGAGTTGCAGTGTGTCCACAGGCAGGTCCCCCCATCACTCTTCCCATCTGTAAATGACAAGAGTGGATTAACTGATCTCCATGGGCCCTTCCGGCTTGGACCTTCTATGCTGCGAAATTCCTCCATGCCTAGGGAAATAACAAAGGCCCTCCTGCATGCCACGGGCATTTACTGGCCACCTCCCATAGGCAAGCTCTGTGGGACGCAGACATGTGCACCATCTGCGGGGCTTGGTAGATGTCAAGGTGAAGCTTCCCTGTGGCTGCTCTTGGGGCCTGATCTGTCCTTTGATGGTGGTTAAGAGCGTGGAGTCTGGAGTCAGATGCTCTAGCACTGATGACTTCCCCACTCTGATCCTCAGGCTTCTTCATCAGGTTGTCATTATTGCCCACGTATGGCTGGGCTCCCTGGTGGGTGGGGCAGGCACTCCCCTCTCATCAGTGAAGGTTACAGTGGGTGCCTCATGACTGTACAACACCCTGAACAGTTCCTGCTCAGATTAAGCACTCTGTTTCTTAAACTCAGTATCTAAGTCGCTACATCAAACAGGTGTCACCATGCAACATGCCTGAGATTTGAGACACCAAGTTCTGTAAAAAACGAGCAGTGTTCTATTTGTTTGCTTACTGTCAAGCCAGAATCCTACACAGTCGTTTTCATTTAAAACACTAGAAAGCTTGTTGAAACAGTTGCAAGACGATTCCTAGCAGCCAAATGTGACGGCTTGGGGACAGGCTCTGTGCTCATGACAACCCCGCCCAGAAAATGAACAGCCCAGAAGCAGTTCCTGTCCCAACACGTGCCATCACTTCTGTTGTGGAGAGAGGCCCAAATAGCTCGGAGCTGTATGTTTGTCTCAGGAAGTGCAGATTATTGGAAAAGTCCAACCCAACGAATCTGTGCCACTCAGGTGGTCACTCAGGTGGTCCCTGGGAGTGGCCCCCCTTCCTGTTTCATAATAGCAAATCCACTTTACTTACACGGGAAAGACGCCAGACATAATTCCCAGTAAAAAAAAAAAAAGTAAGGGACCCTTTGGGAAAAGTAGGGGACCCACAAAGAAAGCTTACACTGTTGGCCCCAGGATTTCACTAAAGAAATATGTCTTCAAAGGAAGCTGTCCATAGTAATTTGTTTAAAGGAGATGGCCATTAAACTTCATAACATAAAGGACAAAACTGAAATACTGGCCCAAAGACAACTTGATCAAATTAGAGAAACTGTACAGAGCGCTGCACCCAGGTTGAGTAGCTGCACTGACCGCATTCTGTTGTTCTTGACTTTCCACTCACTGCCTGGCACTCCTGTGCCCATTACCTTGCTTCATCCCTATGGCAACCTAGGCAGGAGCATCAGCTTCACCTGTGGGGTCCACTGGGGACTAGTGTCCCCAACGGGTGGGGATTAGTGTCCTGCTGCAGATGTGGATTAGTTCCTCCATTTGTTTTACTGAATGGGTTTCTGGTGGAAGACGAGATAGGGCAAGAAATGAAGTCCCCTACCCAGGATAATTTCAAGGACAGAAAGATTTAGGGTAGAAGTACAGGCTGAATGCAACAAAGCTCTGGTTCTGGAAGAAAAAAAAAACACCAGCTTTTTACAATTAAAAAAGAGAGGTAACCAATTGCAAATGATTGCAAATCCGTGTGACTAGGTATTACAGTGCTTCAGAACCAGATAAGTACTCTGGGAAAGATTATACAGAAAAGAACACCCTTTGAATACAAAATTGAGGCCATTATTATGCGAAAATATTCCCTGGGCGTTTCGTAGACTAATCATCCCTCCTTTACAAAATTATTTCCCTTCCATTATGTCATTTGATCCTTACAGCAGCCCTATGAGTGATGAAGGGCAGGATGATTATCCTCATTTGGGAGATAAGCAGATTGCAGCTATTACTGCCAAAGCAACATCAAGAGAAGAGTGTGGCAGGGCTGGACCTGGAACCCAGGGCTTGGATCTCCAGACCATTGGGTTTTCTATCTCACCCAGGAGTCTGCCTCTGAGCAGATTCAGAGGTGAGATGAGAAAGCCGGGCTTGGTTTCCAGTGGGAAGCACGGGGATCAAGGACCTGGGAACTGGCCATGGGTGGTGGTAGAGCAGGGGAAGAGGGCGCTTTGCCCCAGTGCAAGCAAACCCCATTGATGGGCCCCCATACCCCAGGACAGACCCGGTGCGAGCACTTTACCATGAGCAGGAGTGCGGATCACTCTCATATCAACTCCAGGGGTTGGTAGGCTCTATTATTCTGCTCATTTCACAGATGAGAATGCAGAGGCACAAAGGGGTCAAGTATCTTGCTCAAGGAACACAGCTAGCAAGTTTGAGGTGATCTGAACCCACCTGGTCTGATTCCAAAATGTCCTCTCCAAGTCTCCTTGTTCTTCTGCCTGCTGGCTAGACCTTTTTTATTCTGACGAATCCATAAAGAAGCTGCTTCTGTCTTCAATCCTCTTATTGGAGGTGGGCCATGATTCCTGCCCACGCACGGATGGTTGGGAAATTGCTCCTTGATTCGGTCCACCATTCCTGGGCAGCTGCCCCAGTCCATTCATCTGATTTTCCCCAAACCTGTCTCCCCTTATATCCTAGTAAGCGTATCCTGCTTTTGTTCATAGAGACTTGGGACGGGATTGTTGTTGCATGAACGGATTCTGTCCACGTTTTCCTCGGTACACTTCGCAGAGTTGGGTTACGATTTAGTTTTTCTTCCTTTTTATGGCCTCGGCAGAACCCAGAGGGGAGGAGGGGCCCTGCAGAGTGGCCCCGCCCCTCGCCGCCTTCAGGAGCCGGTTCCCACGCCAGGCGGACTCCGACGCTTCACTTTTGCTTCTCTAGGAGTTGGTAGTCCCGGGACTTGTCGAAAACCACAGCGCTCTTCCTGATGTGGGAATGTGCGGAGCGGCCCGGTCGGCCTTAGACTGGGTGAGGTTAGGGAGGGTTCGCAGCCAGGCAACAAAGCAGCCCCCGCCCCGCTCCCCCAGACCTGACGGGGCCCTCGCGGAGCATCCGCCCGGACAGGGAAGGCAGGTCGGGCAGGGAAGAGGTCTCTTAACTGACTTTTCCCACACATCCCAGACAAGCTGTAAAACCATGAGAAAGGGTGAAATATGAAACAAAAGTCAGCCCTAACCCTCCTAACCAATGTGAACCATTGTAAACATTTTGGTATAAATAAATAAGTAAATAAATAAAAAATAAATTTACTGGGATTTTTACAAATTTGGATCACTCATTACCCAGCTTGGATCTTGATATTTTAATATTTATTGAGAATTTCCCAATATTATTCAACATTCTTCCAAAATGTGAATGTAAACAGCTCCATTATATGAATGAGCCAAATTAATGTAACTATTCCCATGTTGTTGGACATTTATTTTGTTTTCAATTTTTCACCATTGTAATATCACTGAGTTGAACGTCCTCGAACATAGTGATAGATGGTATGTCGTGATCATTAAATGCTAGGCATTTTGCTAAAAACGACATTAGGGCCATCATATAGGTGTACAGAACAAAGGTGCCAGCCAGGGGACAAAGTACGTGCTTACATCAAGCCCACTCTCTACTCTGCAGGCAAAGAATCCTGGACATCTGCCTGGAAAAGACACAGTTCATGCCCAGAGTGCAGACACCTTTTATGAATTTCCCCAAAGAATCATACAGGTTAGCAGCCCTAAGGGCATGGTCTCATTAATGCTCAGAGCAAGTCTACGACGAAGGCACTATTACCCCCGTTTTGCAGATAAAGAAAGTGAGGCGTGCCAATCTGATGACTTCCTTAGAAGTAATGTCTAGAAGTAGAACTGTTCGATGTATGTGGCCAAGTGTCCTACAGAAACATGCACATTTATACTCCCATCAGCAGCATAGGAAACAGATGTTTTCCTTCCCTCCTCACACTGTGAAGACCCAATGAAATGTTTACCAGACTTATGGGTGAAAAAATATATCATTGTTTTTAATCTCTTTCTTTGCAAGTGAGATTGGATTTTTTTATGTTTGCTATTCATTTATGTAATTTCTTGTGGGCACATCCTATTGAAATCTTTTACCCACTTTCCTCCTGGAAGAATCAGTATTTTTCTTGTTGACTAGTGATAATGTTTTAGGTTAAGGGGATTATCCCTTGGTCCAAAATGTTTGCTGCAAATGTTTACTGACAAATATATCTCTCAGGTTAGGTTTGTTCCTGGATATTTTATATATTTTATATTACATTTGTGAATAGGAGCTTTTTTCTATTATGCGTTCAAATGAATTATTGCCAGGTTATAAGCAAGCTTTGGCTTTTTGCGTATTTAGTCTGTGCCCAGTCACTTTGGTGAAGTCTTTCATTGGTGCCAATAATCTTCCAATTTTCCAAACTATTCAGAGTTTCCTAGCATCAAAAATTTAAGGTAAATAAGAATAAATTTGACAAGAGATATGCAAGGGTATTAAAGAAGGCCTAAATACATTAAGAAATATACTGTGTCCATGGTTTGGAAATCTCAACAATGCAAAGATGACCATTCTCTTCCAAATTAACCTGCAGATTCAATGCATTTCTAATAAACATTTCAAAGTATTTTTCTCGTGGTATTTGACAAGCAGGTTCAAAACTTTAGATGAGAGAACAGAAGACCAAGAAAAACCAAGGCATTTCTTGCTGGAGAGGGTGTGGAGAAAGGGGAACCCTTCTACACTGTCAGTGGGAATGTAAACTGGTACAGCCACTATGGAGAACAGTATGGAGGTTCCTCAAAAAACTAAAAATAGAACTTCCATATGATCCAGCAATCCCACTCCTGGGCATATATCTGGAGAAAACCATAATTCAAAAAGATACATGCACCCCAATGTTCATAGCAGCACTATTTACAATAGCCAGGACATGGAAGCAACCTAAACGTCCATTGACAGATAAATGGATAAAGATGTTTTATATATATATATATAAATAGGGTGTTTCTCATATATGTCTATATCTATATCTATCTATATATATAATGGAATATTACTCTGCCATAAGAAAGGATGAAATAATTGCCATTTGCAGCAACATGGGTGGACTTAGAGATGATCATACTAAGTGAAGTAAGTCAGATAGAGAAAGACAAATATCACATGATATCACTTATATGTAGAATCTAAAAACATGATACAAATGAACTTATTTACAAAAAAGAACTAGACTCACAGACATAGGAAACAAACATATGGTTGCCAAAGGGGAAAGTAGGGGAGGGATAAATTAGGAGTTTGGGATTAATAGATATACACACTACTATATATAAAATAGATAATCAACAGGGACCTACTGAATAGCACAGGCAACTATACTCAGTATCTTGTAATAACCTATAATGGAAAAGAATCTGAAAAATTATATATATATATATATATATATATATATATATATATATGTATAACTGAATCACTTTGCTATATACCTTAAACTAAAACAACATTGTAAATCAACTATATTTATATAAAAATTGAAAAAAGTGAGGCATTTCTGAAGAAGGGAACAAAGTGAGGAACATGATCTTACCAGATATCAGAGCCATCTTTATAGATCATTGGGGTGAAGAAAGTGGACTATTTGCAAAATGGTCACAGAACAACTGATTCTGAAAAAATGAAATTGGATCCCTACCATTCACCACACACAAAAATAAATTCCCTGGGAATTAAAGACTTAAATGTGGGTCTCCAGGTCCAGAAAAGATGGATTAAATGCAGTCCACCCTACTCCTCCCACTAATTGCCATGGAAATTAGGGATAAGTATCAGAAGACTGAGAGGTGAAGAACAGAGGGAGGACTGACTAGGGGTCTCGGGATTCAAGGGATGGCCGAGCAGTGAGTTCTCTAGATGTTTGTTTGTTTTTTTCGCCTCATAGCTTAGGTGCTAGAACAGGCCACAACCCAGAAATGCAGACAAAAGCAGTCCTAAGAAAAGCCTATTCCTTCTGGCCAGTCCTCTTCAGGAATGGGAAGAGGGCAGCTCTGCAGGACAGAACCCTTCTGATAAAACCTGCTCTACTTCACCAAAAACGTAACCATTAAAGAGTTGATAAATTGGACTTCAAAATTTAAAATGTTTGGGCTTCCCTGGTGGTGCAGTGGTTGAGAGTCCGCCTGCCAATGCAGGGGACACGGGTTCGTGCCCTGGTCTGGGAGGATCCCACGTGCCGCGGAACAGCTGGACCCTTGAGCCATGGCCGCTGAGCCTGTGTGCCCAGAGCCTGTGCTCCGCAACGGGAGAGGCCATGGTGGTGAGAGGCCCGCATACCGCAAAAAAAAATAAATAAATAAATAAAATAAAATAAAATAACTGCATGCGTTACTTGAATATTTAAAAAAAATTTAAATGTTTGCTCTGTGAAAGACACTTAAGAGAATAAAAAGACAAGCTATAGACTAGGCGAAAATATTTGCAAATCACAAATGTGACAAAGTACTTGTATCCAGAAAATATAAAACACTCTCTGAACTTGGCAGTTAAAAAACAAAACACAACAAAACAATGTGAACAATCAATTGGGCAAAGAGAGTTAAACTGACACTTCACTGCAGAGGAAATATAGCTGGTAAATAAGCCCATGAAACGTTGTTCAACATCATTAGTCATTAGGAAAACACAAATCAAAACCACAATGAAACATCAGTACATACTCATCAGGTGGCTAAAATAAAAATCATAAATAAAAAGTAAATAAAATTTTGTGATAACACTAAATGCTGGTAAGAATATGAAGAAACTGGATCACTCGCTCATTGCTAGTGGGAATGTAAAATGGTACAGCCACTTTTTGGAAAACATTCTGGCAGTTTCTTATAAAGTTAAATGTACATTTACCATATGACCAGCAATGCCACTCCTGTTTATTCATCCCAGAGAAATGAAGCTTCATGTTCACACATAAACCTGGACATGAATGTTCATAGTAGCTTTTTTTTTGTCATAGTGAAAAGTTGGAAACAACATAAATGTCACTCAGTAGGTGAATGGAAAAAGAAAATGTGGTACATCCATACAATGGGACACTACTCAGCAATAAAAAGAAACAAACTATTGATACACACAACAACTTGGATGGAGCTCAAGAGCATTACGCTGAGTGAAAAAGAAGCTAGTCTTAAAAGATTACATACTGTATGATTCTGCTTATATAACATTTTTAAAAGGACAAAACTAGAGTGATGGAGATCATGTCAATGGTTGCTGGGGGTTGGGGTGAGGGGAGGGTAGTTGGAGGTAGTACACTGACTGTGATGGTGGTTAAACACATCTATACATGGGGTCAAATTTCATAGAACTATATACACCAAAATGAAAAAGCCTGCATGTGAAAAGTAGTGAAATTTAATAAGGTCTGTAGTTCAGTTAATAATATCATACCACTGTCAATTTCCCAGTTTTCATAATTGTGCTATGGTTAGACAACTATTAACATTTGAGGAAGCTGAGTGAAGAGTACAGGAACTCTCTGTACTATTTTTTTCAATTTTTATGGTTCTAAAATTACCTCAAAGTAAAAGCTTTAAAGAACACTAAAATGAAAGGCAAAGCTATAGACATTTTAGAAGGTAATACAAGATGAAATCTTTATAACCTTGGAGTAGGGAAATATTTCTTAAACAAGATACAAAAGTACAAACCATAAGGGAAAAGACTAATAATTTAAAATATGCTACTAGTAAGAGCTTCTGTTCATCAAAATAACCCCATATGCTGTCTCCTGAGAAAGCATACGGTATGGCACCTTTTAAATATAGCTAATAAAGCAAGCAAAACTAAAGAGTATATTATTTAGACATACATAAATATGTAATAAAAACTTTAAGTCAATTAAATTAGAAACACAAAATTTTATATAGTGATTAACAATCAGCAGTATAGCAAAATGGTTAAGGAGAAGACTGCCTGGGTTCAAATTCTGACTTTGTCACCAAATGCTGCCATGACCTTGGCAAGTAACTTAACCTCTCTGTGCTTCAGTGGTCTTGCGTATAAAACGTGGTTAACTCACAGGGTTATGGTAAGGTTTAAATGAGCTAATGCATATAAAGTGTGTAAAACAATACCTGGCATGTAGTGAGAACCATATAAGGGTTAGCTACTATTATTATTTTGAGGAAATGAATGGCAGAGGGATGGAATAGGTGATGAGGCCATAGGAGAACTTATGTTATTATTAATGTTCTAGTCTTTGAGTTGGCAGCAAGTTCACAAATATTCATTATATTATTAAAATTAAAAAAAAAACACATGATATGCCAGCATAGACCAGTGAGGATGGTATAAAATTGAGTGAAAAGAGAAGCGACACACTGAAAAGATATAGGCTGCAATACGTACATGGCCAAATGATTAAAGTCTGGAATATATAGAGAGGTAGTCAACAAACTAACAAGAAAAAGACAACCCAACAATAATAATAACAACAACAAATGGGCAAATGGTATTACTAGCCATTTTCCATGGGTGAGGAAACCAAATAGCCCATCCACATATGAAAAGATGCTCAAACTCAATAAATGCAAATTTCAGTTACAGCAAAACACCGACACTCTACTAGTTGCCTAGGGTTGCCATAACAGAATACCACAGACTGAGTGGTTTCAGCAACAAAAAGCTCTTGTTTCACAGTTCTGGAGGCTGGAAGTTCAAGATCAAGGCACTGGCAGGTTCGGTTTCTCCTGAGGCCTCTCTCCTTGGGTTGCAGATGGCCGTCTTCTCCCTGTGTTCTCAGTCTGTCTGTTGTCTGTGTCCTAATCTCCTTCTCTTATAAGGACTCTAGTCATATTGGATTAGGGCCCACCCTAGGGATCTCATTTTGTCATAATCATCTCTTCAAGACTCTATCTCCAAATATAGTCACATTCTGAGGTACGAGAGGTTAAGACTTCAATATATGAATTTTGGGGAGACACAGTTCAGTCCATGCCAAACACCCATAAAGATGGCAACGTCTATTTCCGAGGAGAACCTGTGCACATGTGCACCTGGAGACATATAGGTGTATAGGAATACTCATAACCACATTTTGCTTGTTACAAATGTTCACCACCAGTAGAAATCATTAATAAATTACAGTAGATGCATACAATCAGATCATATATAGCAGAGAAAATAAATGAAATGCAGTTATATGCAACAATATAGATTAATCTCAGGAGCATCCTTTTGGCAAAAAAACCAATCACAGTAAAGTATGCAGTACAGTACAAAGTTCAAAAGCAAATGAAAGTAAGCAATATGTTGTTTAGATATAAATACAGGTGTTAAATTTAAAGAAAATCAAGGGAGGGCTTCCCTGGTGGCGCAGTGGTTAAGAATCCATCTGCCAGTGCAGGGGACACAGGTTCAATCCCTGGTCCAGTAAGATCCCACATGCCGCGGAGCAACTAAGCCTGTGTGCCACAGCTACTGAGCCTGTGCTCTAGAGCCCAAGAGCCATAACTACTGAGCCCTCGCACCCCGACTACTGAGGCCTGCACACCTAGAGCCTGTGCTCCACAACAAGAGAAGCCACCGCAATGAGAAGCCCACACATGGCAATGAAGAGCAGCCCCGCAGCTAAAGAAAGCCCGCATGCAGCAACAAAGACCCAACGCAGCCAAAAATAAATAAATAAATAAATAAATTAAAAAAAAAAAAGAAAATCAAGGGAATAAACAACAACAACAAAACAGAATAGTGGTTGGCCCTGAGAGGGAAAGGAAAAGGATACATGTATTAAAAATAAACTGAGTGGTAATTATGTGGCTATTATTTAAAAAATAATTATTAAAAAATAATGTTGAGACATTATTTTTTAAAATCTTGTACATATTTTATAAATATTTTCTATTTACTCATTATTTTATTTTAAAAATATCTTCAAGAACTAGGCATTTGAAGAAATTTAAGGAAAAAATGAGCTGGAATTGAACCCATAATGGCAATTCTTTACAAACAAACAAACAATGAAAGGATCCTGCATACCTTCTCAGCCAACATCCTTGCTAGGCAGCCTCTAAAATGCTCTCTAAGCATCCTCACCTCCTTGTATTTGTGTCCTTGTGTAATCCCCTCTCCTTGAGTGTGGGCCAGACCTAGAGACTCATTTCTAATAAATAGAATACAGCAAGAGTGATGGGATGCCGCCTCCAAGATTAAGTTACAAAAAGCCTGCAGCTTCTGCCTTGCTGGCCCTCTCCTGATCTCTCACTCCTTTGCTTCGCTGTGAAGTGAAATGAGGAGACAGAATGTTTGTTGCTTTAGACTGCTGAGTTTGGGGGTAATTTTTATGGAGCAATAGATACAAATATAAACTCTGGACTTACCTAAAGTCCTTTCTAGGACTTACCTAAAGAAGTCAGACATCCCTACAAAGCTGTATATACATATGTGTTGATCATATTCATAACGGTGAAAAAACAAAAGTAACCTAAAAGTTCAACCATAGCAGAATGGTTAAATATATTTTCATACTTTATATAATGTAATATCAGGCAACTAGAAAAATGACAATATACTACAGACATTAACAGCATAATAAGGACTATAAGTAACACACTATGCCCATAAATTTCACTACTTAGATGAAATAGACATATTCCTTGAAAGACACAAACTACCAACATTTACTCAAAAAGAAACAGATAACCAGAAGTCCTACATCTATTAAAACGAATTGAATGGAATTCTGACTTGAAAATCTTCCCACAAATTAAAGCCACATGAATTCATTTTCAACTTTTACCAAAAGTTTAAGGGATATGTAATACCAATTCTGCAAGAACTCTTTGAGAAAATAGAAAATGAGGGGATAGTTCTTAAATTATTTTATAATGCCAGCCAGCATTACCCTGACACCAAATCCAGACAAAACAGTATATTAAAAAAAAAAAACCCTGAACTAAAACCCAATATTCCTCATGAACACAGTGCAAAAAATGTTCAACAAAATATTAGCAAATTGATCAAGTAATATGTAAAGAAACCAAGTGATGTTTATTCTGGCGATGCAAAGTTGTCTCAACATCCAAAACAAATCAGTGTTATACATCATATTAAGAGTCTAAAGAAGCAAAATCACATGATCACACATTCATTCATAATAAAACTCTCAGCAAATCAGGAATGAAAGGGAACTTTCTCTTCTTGAAAAGGGCATTTACAAAACAAACAAACAAACAAACAATAAGAACAACAAGATGCTCCTAACATTATAATTAATTATAAAAGACTGAATGCTTCCCCTCTAAGATTTTGGGAGCACAATAAGGATGTTCACTCTCATCACTCCTATTCAACATCATACCTGAGGTCTTAGTCAATGCAGTAAGTCAAGGAAAATGTATAGAAGCCTTCAGATTGGAATGGAAAAAATAAAGCTGTCTATATTCACAGGCAACATGACTGTCTACGTAGAAAATCCCAAGGAATCTACAAAAAAGCTTCTAGAACAGGATATAAAGCCAATATACAAAAAGTCAATTATATTTCTGTAAAATAGAAGACAAATACAATAAACAATAACAGAAGTATCAATTTTAAAAAAGAAGAACCAAATTGGAGTGTTCACACCATCAAATTTTAAGACTTACTATAAAGCAATGGTAATCAAGACAATGTAGTATTGGTGAGAGGACTGACACAAATCAACTGAATGCAACAGAGTTCAGAAATAACTAGATATAGTCAACTGGTTTTTGACAAGGTACAAAGGTAAAAACCAGCACAAATGGTGCTGGAACAATAATTGGCCATCCACATGCAAAGTAATGAACTTGGACCCATATCTTGCACCACTTACAAAAATTAACCCCAAATTCTTATAGTCTTAAATGTAAAACCCAAAACTATAAAATATCTGGAAGTAAATATAGGAGAAAATCTTTGTAACCTTGGCTTATGCAAAGACCATTTAGATAGGACACACAAAATACAAACCACAATAGAAAAAAACTGATATAATTTATAAATTGGGCTTCATCAAAATAAAATTTTAAAAATTGTGCTCTTCGAGAGATAATGTTGAGAAGGTGAAAAGATAAGCCACAGATAGGGAGAAAATATTTGCAAAGCACATATCTGATAAAGGACAGTGAATCAAAATCATGAAGAACTCTCCAAGCTCATGTGGTAGGCTGAACAATGTCCCCCAAAGTTATCCAGAGCCTAACTCCTGGAACCTATGAATGTCACCTTATATGACAAAAAAGAACTTTGCAGATGTGATTAAATTAAGGATCTTGAGATGGAGAGATTTCCCTGGATTATCTGGATGGGCCCTAAATGTAATCACAAGTGACCTAGTAAGAGAGAGGCAGGAGGAAGTTTGACTACAGAAAAGGAGAATACAATGTGTCCGGGGAGGTAGAGAATGGAGTGTTGTAGCCACAAGCCATTGAATACAGGCAGCTACCAGAAGCTGGGAGAGGCAAGGAATGGATTCTCCTCCAGAGCCTTCAGAAGGAACTCACCCTGCTGATACTTTGATTGACACCTTGATTGACACTCCAGAAGACTCAGTTTGAACTTCTGACTTCCAGAACTATATGAAAATTTTTTTCTGTTGTTGTAAGCTTTTATATATAGGATGGATAAACAACAAGGTCCTACTGTATAGCACAGAGAACTATACCCAATACCCTATGATAAAACCATAATGGAAAAGAATATTTTTTTTTTTTTTTTGCGATACGCAGGCCTCTCACCGCTGTGGCCTCTCCCGTTGGGGAGCACAGGCTCCGGACTTGCAGGCTCAGCAGCCATGGCTCACAGGCCCAGCCGCTCCACGGCATGCGGGATCCTCCCGGACCGGGGCACGAACCCGCGTCCCCTGCATCGGCAGGCGGACTCTCAACCACTGCGCCACCAGGGAAGCCCGAAAAGAATATTTTTAAAAAAGAATGTATATATATGTATAACTGAATCACTTTGCTGTACAGCAGAAATTAACACAACATTGTAAATCAACTAGACTCCAATAAAAAATATTGATAAAATTTTAAAAATTTTTAAAGAATTTATTTCTGTTGTTTTGAGCCATTAAGTGTGTAGTAATTTGCTACAGCAGCCCTAAGAAATTAATATAGCTCAGCAGTGAGCAGACAGCCTAATTAGAAAATGGGCAAATCTTGAACTGACACTTCACCAAAGAATGGCAAATACGCACATGAAAACATGCTCGACATCATTAGTCATTAGAGAAAAAGCAAATTTAAACAACAATGAGTTATCATTACATACCTAACAGAGTGGCTAAAATTTAAAAATGAAATGACCATGTGGGGCAACTAGACTTCTCATAGTTTGGTGGTGGGAATACAAAACGGTACAGACATTTTAGACAACAGTTTCTTATAAAGTTAAACATACCTTGGGCTTCCCTGGTGGCGCAGTGGTTGAGAGTCCGCCTGCCGATGCAGGGGACACGGGTTCGTGCCCCGATCCCGGAAGATCCCACATGCCGCGGAGCGGCTGGGCCCGCGAGCCATGGCCGCGGAGCCTGTGTGTCCGGAGCCTGTGCTCCGCAACGGGAGAGGCCACAGCAGTGAGAGGCCCGCGTACAGCAAAAAAAAAAAAAAAAAAAAAAAAAAAAAAAAAACATACCTTTACCATAAACCCAGCAATCCCACTCTTAAGTATATAATCAAGAGAAATAAAGACATGCCCATTAAAGAAAGCTGTATGTGAATATTCATAATAGCTTTATTCATGATTACTAAAAGCTGGAAGCAACCCAAGTGTCCCTCAACCAGTGAATGGATAAACAAATTGAGGTACATCCATACAGTGGAATACTAATTAGCAATAAAAATAATTATTGATATATAACAATGTGAATGAATTGCAGAGAACATTGTTCTAAGTGAACTAAGCTAGACCAAAAGTCTATGTACTCTGTTATTCCGTTTAGATGATATTCTGTAAAAATTAAAACTGCTGGGATAGAAACCACATCATTGGTTGCCAGGGATCTGATTCGGAGGTGGGAGAAGGCAATTTAACTACAAAGGGGCATGAGAGGACTATTTGGAATAATGGAAAAATTCACTCTCTTGATTATGGTGATAATTACATGACTGTATACATTTATAAAAATGCATAGAAATGTACACTTTAAAAGGATGAATTTTACTGTAAGTAAATTATATTTCAGTAAACAAAAAGACAATTTGAAAATTGGTACAAGCACTATGTTGAAAAAAATCACAATGTAGGTCAATGGTTATGGACATTGGACATTGTCCTTGAATATGTTTAAGTGGGAAAAAAGTTTGCAAAATAGCAATTAATGAAAAAACGACGTGTGTGGTTACATACACCCATCCATCCATACATACACATGTGCATATATTTATATATCTGGAAGAAAATACATAAAAATATTCATCGTGGTCATCCATGGGTGTTAGGATCTCTCATTCATTCACCCCCTCTGTGATATGTGGCCTTGCAAAAGACATTTTCCCTCTTTTGACCTTTATTTTTTCATTAGCAAGGTGACAGAACTGTACTAACATATTTCTGTCTCAGGGCCTTTGTGTTTGCTATTCTCCCCTCACTGTTCCCTTTGCCTGGGACATGGCTTGGCTCATAGCCACACAGCAGGAGACGAGCAGTGGGCAAGCGAGCGAGCGAGCAAGTGAAGCTTCATCTGTATTTACAGCTGGTACAGGTCCATGGCCTGGGGGTTGGGGACCCTTGTTCTAGCGGGACAAACAGACAATAGGCATAATACGTATATAAGACAATGTTGGGCAGTGATAACTGCCATGAAGAAGATATAAAATCACACTTGCCAACAGGACACTGAGAGTGATGGGGGTCTTTGCAGTCCGTGATCTGTTAGGAACCTGGCCACACAGCAAGAGGTGAGTGGTGGGTGAGAGAGTGAAGTTTCATCTGTATTTACAGCCGCTCCCCATCATTCGCATTACTGCCTGAGCTCCGCCTCAAGTCAGATCAGCTGCCGCATTAGATTCTCTTAGGAGCCCGAACCCTACTGTGAACTGCGCATGTGAGGGATCTATGTTGCACTCTCCTCATGAGAATCTAATGCCTGATGATCCGAGGTGGAGCTGAGGTGGTGATGCTAGTGCTGGGGAGCAGCTGAAAATACAAATCATCATTAGCAGAGAGGCTTGACTGCACAGAGACCATCATAAATCAATTGCTTGCAGACTCATATCAAAACCCTGTCAGTGAGTGGCAAGTGAAAATAAGCTCAGGGCTCCTACTGATTCTGCATTACAGTGAGTTATATAATTATTTCATTATCTATTACAATGTGATAATAAAAGAAAGTGCACAATAAATGTAATGTGCTTGACTCATCCCCAAACCATCCCCCCCCACCCCCCGTCTGTGGAAAAACTGTCTTCCAGGAAACCAGTCCCTGGTGACAAAAAGTTGGGGACCGCTGTGCTAGAATATGAGCTCTGTGAAGAAAGAACTTGTTTGTTTTCTTCACTGCTGTTTCCCAAGCACCGAGGACAATGCAGGCATGTAGTAGGTGCTCAATAAATACTTATTGAATAGTTGGCTGACTACATCTTCCGAGGGATCCTTCTAAAATCTGTCACCTCCTCCAAAATGTTCACGCCCTTAAGGAGCTTACAATCCAATTGCAGGGACACAATCCAAAAGTGACACGGCTACCACCTGAGTCACCATGAGCAGGACTGAAACAGAAGGAGGGGGAAGAGTTGAGTCAAGAAGCAAAGAGGGGACTTGGAATTGGCAAAGTGACTTTTGAGGAGAGCTTTTGTGTGTCTGGGGTGTGAGGATGCCAACAAGGAGGACTCTTGTGATAAATCCTGCCCTTAGAATATGCCTTGATCTTACAGCTCTTTCAGGAGTCATTCCTCCAAGAAACAGAAAACACTCTCTGAATCCTCCACAGCCCAAACTTCTGTAGTTCATGCATCACTAAAAATTCTGGACACGCCCAGTCTGTTCCACCAGCCTTCTCAGGTAAGAGGAAGCCCAGCTCAAGAAAAAAGTGATGCGGTCCCATGGGAGTGGCAAGGCTGGAGCCAAGCTTCCTACTGCAGGCCCTCATTAGCTAAGATGCTGAAGGGCTTTGGCTCCCCCAGCCACCTCTGTGCCAGCTGCCAGGGTCATGTTTGCTCCACAGAGGCCCAGCAGCTGCCAGACTTGGCTACAAGTGTTTACCCTGCTGTGCTGGCCATGGCCCCGGTTCCTTGCCTGCTTCTGTGCCTTCTCTAACTCAGCAGCAACTCAAGGCACTTGGTCTCTAAGAGTTCTCTCTCGAAGGATCGCCTCCCCCAAAGATGCTTCTGGGCGCAAGCAACCCTGGGGCCCTTAGTGAGGGTTAGAAAAACTGTGAGATGGCCAGCCCCAAGCTGCAGGTTCAAGGTGATGCAGTTACTACACAAGTCTCTCCATGAGGCCCATAATGACCATCATCTCTAAATTTGCAATCCCTACCTGCCTACTCCCAACTTCCCTTACCTGATGTTTATTATTTATCATTATTTATTGTACATCATTTATCACTTCCTAATGCAATTTCTTTTGTCATTGTTGCTGTTAATTGTTCATCTCCCTCTACTAGGATTTAAGTTCAATAAGGGCAAAGATTTTCATCAGTTTTGTTCACTGATGTATATACGCACAGTGCCTAAAATAATTGCCACTGCTTAAATAGACCTTACTATGCGCCCAGCCAGGTTTTAAGCACTCAGTATCAATTAAATCATTTATAATCCTCGTAAGAACCTATGAGGAAGGTGCTATTATGTTCCCCATTTTACTGTTTAAGCAACTGAGGAACAGAGAAGTTAAGTAACTTGTCCAAGGTCACATAGCTAGTAAGTGACAGAATTGGCATTTGAACCCAGGCTTACCCATAGCCACTAGGGTGCACCACCAAAGAACAAAACCAAACAGCGCCTTGTACGAAGCAGGCACTCCATAAGTGAATGAATGATTGAATCAATGAATGGAACTGTGAAGTGTTCCCCCTCATGTGGAAAATCTGGTCTTCCATTCCACCACCGCCACCATCACGCATGTCTCTCCCCAGGAAGCTCTCAGGACAATGAAAGCCTATGTGTTTTCTCAACAGCCCTCCCTCCATCCCTCCATCTCAGCATCCCCTCCTCCCCTCCTTTCCTCTGTGCTCCATAAATGGACAATGGGAAGGGAAGTCTGAGCGAGGGAGAGAGATGCGAAACCCAGTACACCAGTGCTGATCCAGGAGCAGACTGATGCAAAGCAGATCGAGATGAGTGCCAAAGCAGGGGACATCTCGGATGGTGGGGATGAAGAACCAGGTGTTGACATTGAAAACTGCTTTACTGAAGAGGTGGCATTTTGGCTGAACTATTAAAGATGAGTGGGATTTCAAGATTATCAGTGAGAAGTGCATTCCGAGCCCCCAAGGCTGTTGGAATTGTAAATTGGGGACAGAGGGTTCCACCTTCCACCGAGGGTGGTGGGGTGGAAGAGAGAGAGACTAGGCTTTGTGAGCCGTGCTTGTCAGCGAGGGAAGGGGTGCCCAGGGTCTGCCCCGAGTTGAGGAACACAGGGACCTGTTCAGTGTTGGCTGACACCCCTCCTCTACCCGGATGACATCTTTCCTTGAGCTTCCAAGTCACACCTGAGGGAGGTACGGGCTGGTGTTCTTGGTCCTGTCACATCCATAGGGTGATCTTCCCCAACAGGGCCTCCCTCCTCCTTTCTTTCATGGCTCCTTTCCTGCTCTCTCCCATCTGTCCACGCAATCTCATTTCCAGTTCCTGTGTATATCACCATCTTACCTGCAGCCACCTCTGCATCTCATTTGGGCCCCACCACCTTGCCTGTGTGGTGGCGAAGACTGATCTCTGGACCCACTCTGCCCTCGCCTTGCTGGGTTTGTGGTCAAGCAGGCAAGCAGCAAGGCTCTGGTAGGTTCCAACTATGTGCCAGGACTTGGGCCAGGGAAGCCATTTCCCTCCACTCAGCCCCGTGGCCAGTGCCTTGGCTTCACCATCTGGGAAATGAAAGGGTTGGATTCTGTGATCTTGAAAGTTCCTTCCAGCTGCAAGCTTCTAGGGGAGTATTTGAATGCCCTCCTTTTGAAGCTCCGAGTTCTGTAGGGAAATGATTACCATAAAAATGTTTCCAGGTTGGTGCACTGGCTTCTGTCAGGGCCTCACTGTTTGACAACCACTGTGCAGACTTAAGTGATATTTACACACAAAAATGTTTTACTGTGGGATGCTATCCTTACCCCAATGTCAGGGGCCAAGGATAGCACCCCATTACAGGCCTTCCCTGTTATATGAAGAAAGAAAGATTCACTCACTCATTCAGCTAAGCCCAACTGTGTACACAAATCTGTAGTAGGTGCTATAAAAAATAGGCCTGATCTCACCAAGGGCTCAGACAACACAACATCATCCGATCTGGGGAGGAAGGGACTAGTCATCTAAGAGCATCCACCCCCCGCTTCCACCTCCACCGCAGGGGAAGAGCCCACCAAGGGGGCAGATGCTTGCGTGCAGAAGCTCTAATAGTCTGACAGGTAGAAAGCGATTCTTGAGAATGAGAGGAAGCAAACTCCCCATGGCTTCTGCCCTTGGATCCTAGTTCTCTACCTGCTCCGCTCTGTACTCCCTACTCATTTCATCTCCCTTCCCTGTGAAAGCCCTTCAAACACCTGAAGACAGAGCTCTTCCCGTCCTTTTCTTCCTCAAGCTGCACGGCCTGTTCCTGCAGCCATTCCTCAGGTGACACCAGTGTGCGACAGGCTTACCACCCACTGTACTGACTCTCTGCTCTCATTCCTTTGAAGCAGCTTCGGGGCTTTCATCCTGGGAATCCTTCTCTTGCGGCAGATCACAAAACTGTCCGTGGAACAAAGAGCTGCCTTGGCTCTTAGAAAAGAACTTATGCTCTCAAAAAACAGATGAATCTCCAACTGCCACCTTTCTTCACGTATCCTGGAAAGCTACCTGGACATGCCTTTAGTCCCACCCATATCTAGTTCAGACACTGACTGATGGGGAAGCGAGGAGACTTGCTCAAGGGCACACAGGAGTTGCAGACAGAGTCACGCGTGGCCCCCAGATCTTTTTGTCCCCAGCCCAGTTCTCTGTCTCCTGTGCTACATCAGGGCTTTGCAGTTAATCCAGTGACTACTACCCCTGCTTGGTCATCAGATCCTCATAACAAACCATCTCCAGATGAAGTAAACGAATGCCCAGAAAGGGATATTGACTTGTGTGTAGTCCCACAGCAAGGAAGTGACAGAGGAACCCAGATTCAAGTCCAGGTCCTTGGTGTCAAGTCTAGTTCTTGCCACTGTAACCCAGATGTTTCCCCCACTGGCTCTTGTGTGTTGGCCTTGTGGACACAGAGGTGAGATGCCACAGTGACCAATGTGAGGACACACATTTGGCTCTAAAAATCCACCTGGGACAGGACAGAGAAGACCTGCAGAGAGGTGATTTGAGGCCCTTGTTGACAGTGAGATGAATGTGTTTCAGCAGTGAAATGTGGTCACCAACGTGTTGGCAAGGTTAATAGGAGGCCACCATCCACAGGCTACTTATGGAGGCAAGAACAAAATTTTGGCCGTCTTGGGAGGCACTGAGCACCTCGTTTCTGGAAGGGAAAATAGAGGCTGAATGACCACTTGGCAGCTTGCAGTTCTAGGAAGGATTTCTTCTGTGGTGGTGTGAGCCTCCATTGCCTCACATATTTCCAGAGGCAATATTTGCTCTAACTTGTCTCATGGGGCTCAGGGCCTTTTTGAGAGGAAAGATAGGGATGGTGGCTGTCTTGGCCAGGCTCTAGGGAAGATGGAAAGCCAGATGCCAGTGCCATGTGCCCAGATAAAGTATGTGACACCAATGTCAATGTGGCACTCCTAAAGGAAATCGGGTGGTGGGTTGCTGCCAGGCTGCCTTCTCAGTGCAGAACTTTCCAGGCGAAAGTTATTTTAACTATCATTCTCCTGCAGTCAGATCTCAGCCTGACCTGGAATCAGAGGACTGAGCATACAACTTCTCCAAATCAGGATTTCCAAAAGAGCCGCAGTTTTGTGGTGCAAATTTTGGCCTTCTTGGTTGACAGGGCCAGGGATGGACCCGCCTGGACAGGCCTCTCCAGGAAGCTGGTTCCTCTCTCACCCACTCTGGCTTCCTCAGGCCTGAAGTACCAACTTGTCCCCCACAGGGGGGTTCTGGACATAATTCCTTGCAAAAAAACCTAGATTCCCTGGGGTTTTACACAACGGGTTGCTCAGAGCCTGGAGGGTGGGAGGCCACGTGGGGAGGTACGAAGCTTGGCCCTTAAATATTTTAAGTGCTCTGGGTCAGCTCTGTACTCTAAGGACTCTTAGGGGAATTGTTTTGGGAACAGATCTTGTAAATTCTTATCCTTCTGGCTTTAATATTCTCAGAGCAGAGTTTAGGGAGCAGGGAAGCAGATAGAGGGTGGGAGGGGGGAAGCCAGAGAGGTGGGCCTAGCAGGATTCTCAGTGCAGCTCTGACTGAGGGCACATGGTCAAGGCAGAGAGCTGAAAAGGTCACCAGCCATGCTCTCCTCTCCCCCACTAGCGTACAGTCTAGTGGGGATGACTAGAAGCCCAAGGACACTAATAGGTGACAGAAGATGTCAACTGAAAAAAAAAAGTGCAACCTAAAAGTTGCAAAATTATGTGTTATTTGGAGACCTTACTGAGGATTATAACCAGGGAAACAGCCTCTCAGCTCAGAGGAACTTTCCAAAGAGGTAAGGGAGAAGCCAGGATATGTAGGAATTTTTGCTAAAAAAAAATAGTGTAGTTGAACATCAAAAGATTACTGTTAATCACAAAAACCAGACATCTCAAGTTAATGAATTTAGTGCTTTTCTGTGTATGGGAAGATGCAAGAGTCTAGGCTCATTGAAATCATTCCCTTGATATGCATCTTAACTATCTAGGACCAGTATCCTATTTTTCTCCATCCTGAATGCCCCTCAGGGCTCACAGGTGGAGGTGGCTACAGCAGCTGATGGCTTGATAGCCGGCAGCATTTTCTTGTCCACAGCAAGATCACAAACTATCACGTAGGCCTGAAGTGCCACAGGGGATACTGAAAGGAGAGATGGCACTTGGAAGGTGGCAGAAATGGGGGCAGTGTCACTTCCGGTGGGGACATGGAAGGTTCTGATCCATGACTGGCCTGTTTTGGATACCCTACAAAGTGGTCCAAGGTATTTGTGCTGGGGTGAGGGGAGAGAACACTAGAGAGGTGGGTATCTTGGGGCCACTTGGGGCCGGCCCTGACCTGGGAGCTGAAGGAGCCAGCAAATGTATTATATATAAATGCTTTTAATGAGTTTTGTTAACTGTAGGATGGAGCTTATTTCTGTTTTCTTCACGGCTTAGTTCTTAAGATGCCACGCTGTGCAAAGATCCCTTCAGAAAGTATGGGTTGGTGTTTCAAGTATGACTGTTCCTCTGCAACCCTATTGCGGGCCACCCAAAGGGGGACTTGAGGCGGGGGAGGGTGTTATGGTTTTGAGTCAGTAAAGCAAATTGGGGATTGTTGTCAAATTGAACTTTGCCAGGGAATTCCCTGGCGGTCCAGTGGTTAGGACTCCGTGCTTTCACTGCCAGATGGGGGTTCCATCTCTGGTGGGGGAACTAAGATCCCCAAAGCCGCGCAGTGTGGCCAAAACCAAAATAAAACAAACAAAAAAATTGTACTTTGGGTGTACACTTTCCATGTCACTGGGTTTATACTACAGAGTATAAAACGATACAGTGGAAAAAAATTATTAGAAGAATTAGGAATTATGAATTCTCTAACCCCATCTCTGATCCAGTAGATTTGAAGCAAGTCATTTCCCAACTTTAGCTCTCACTTTTCTCAACTAAAATGAAAGGGCCTGACTGGGGCTCTTTCAGTTTGAGAATCATTTTCTGATTCACAGGGGGAAGACCAGAGGTGCTAGTTCTGGATGCCTCCGTAATGACCACGCTCCTTGACATGCCATTTCATTCCCATGGCAACAGCTCTGTCTGGGCTCCACTGGCCTCTAGCTCTTTAGCAGCTGCTGCAGGTCGGAGGTTTCAGGACTTTGTTCAGGGGCCACAGGGCTGGCTAATTTGTCTTTTTCTTACAGTTTCTGAGTTTATGCTGAAAGTTCTGTCTCCATTTACTGTGAGGTGAGCTCACAGTAAATCCTGGTAGAGTGTAGAACTCAGCAAGAAAAAGAGATACAGAGGTTTAGTTTATATGAAGCACTGATATGCAAATAAGATTAGCCAGGCATTTTGTCCCCCCTCAAATCTCATTTATGAATGGTTCTTGATTGAGTTATCACACAACTGCCCCAGAGGCTGCTAAAGTGCCATCCTAGGAGGCAAGAATTGAGCTACTAGATATATGTATGACTCCTGATAAGTCCCTTCCAGACCAGTTTCCTCATCTGTACAAGGAAGAGTTTAGAATACTGTTATGGGCTGAACTGTGTGCCCCCCTCCATCCCAAGTTCATATGTCAAATTCCTAACCCCCAGTATCTCAGAATGTGACCTTACTTGGAAATAGGGTCATTGTAGTTGTAATTGGTTAAGATAAGGTCATACTGGAGTAGGTTGGGGGGGTCCCTAATCCAATATGGCTGGTGTCCTTATAAAAAGGAAAACTTTGGATACAGATACAGACACAGGGAGAACGCCATGTGAAGAGAAATACAGACATCAGGGGGATGCACCTACAAAACAAGGCTCACCAAACATTGCCAGCAAACCACCAGAAGCTAGGGGAGAGGCACAGAACAGATTCGCCTTCATCACCCTCAGAAAGAACCACACTTGCTGCCACCTTGATCTCAGACTTCTATACTCCAGAACTATGTGACAATAATTGTCTGTTGTTTAAGCCACTCACTTTGTGGTATGTTGTTATGGCAGCCCTAGCAAGGTAATACAACTACATCAGTGGTTCCCCATCTTTTCACTACCAAGAATCCCTTTGCTCTTTGTCCTTTTGTGGACTCCATTTATTTAACAGATATTTATTGAGCACCTACTATATGCCAGGCCCTTCTCTAGTCATTGGAGATACACAAAGTCAAAAAGCAAAGATCTCTCCCTCTTGTGTTCATTCTATGTTTTAAAACATTTAGTTGGCCAAGTATAGTAGAGTTTATTTTAGTTTAGTAATAATTTGGGTATTTTCTCATGAGATAACCAGGATTACCTCATCAGCGTGATATAATTAGTGCCAAAAATCAAACGAAGGTTATGTTTTTAAGTAGATCCCTTATGGCAAGTAAATACATTCAATTCATTAGGTTTCTAAAAATATTAAAAATTGTCAGAACCCCCTTTACTACATTTATGGATCCCTAGTGGTTCAAGGGCCTCATCACAAGGTGATTAGCTAGAGCAGGGGTCCTCAAAATTTCTTGGGAAGGGCCAGATAGTAAATACTTTAGGCTTTGTGGCCCATACAGTCTCTGTCACAAACAACTACACAATGCTGCCATTGTAGCATGAAAGCAGCCATAGGCCATACAAAAGAATGAGCATGGCTGAGTTCCAATAAAATTTTATTTATGGACACTGAAATCTGAATTTCATGTAGTTTTCTCGTGTGACGAAATGTTATTCTTTTTTTGATTTTTTTAACCATTTGAAAACGGAAAAACCTTTCTTAACTCACATGCTGTAGAAAAACAAGTGGCAGGCAGGCTGTAGATATTTGGCCATCTGGCCACAGTTTGCTGACCCAGGAGCTTAGATTGTAATTCTGCTCTAGTTCTGGCATTAGGTGGTTCTTATACCAAGGGTCTAGGTGAGGACCGGTGAGGGATTACAAATTTAGTAATTTGAACTCAGACCCGGGCTTCCTGCTCTCCGGTCCAAGGCCCCTAATACCACTCTAAGCTGCTGGTTTAGTCATGATTTCAGATGTGGTCTTTGTATCCATGTGGTGCAGAAAATAGATGTGCGGTCAGCGGCCCTTTCCAGGCGTTGACCATGTAAGGGCTGTCCTCTTATTAGCAGCCAGTGGCAACCTAATTTTGTCAAGCCTGACCCTAGGCTTATGCACCGTTTTCGTTTATGTACCTCTCGGGTTGCGTAGCCCGGGAGGCCCATCTGTCCCTTACTATTTGAGTCCCTGTTGTCTCATTGGCAGCTTTCTGAGCAGCTGCAAAATGTTTTTAACTTTAAGTGGAAGCTGGGATCACCAGCGTCTGGCCTGGAACAGTCTCTCTCAGCAAGGGCTCTTTCAGCTCTGACATTCCCTAGCTTTACGGACTCGGTGAGTGTTAAACTAACTCCTCCCAGCTTCCCACGGCTGGACTTTCACTGGGGGCAATAATTAATGAGGCATTTACTCAAGGACTGGGGAATAATGTGCACTACTTTTTTGTGTTGTTGTCGTCGGAAACTGCTTGGTTGCCTAGCACCCCAGTCTTCTGCCTGGTCTTCCTTCCCCGCAGATCATCTGTTCCAGCTGTCTCACAACCACAGCTCCTCAACAAAGGCCGGAACGGGGACGAGAAGTGCTCGCGCGCGCTCAGGGGGCGGCCGCAGCACCGCCCTCCCCGGAGGACCATGCTGCGAGGCAAGTCCCGGCTCAACGTGCTGTGGCTGGGGCACTCGCCCGGCCTGCTCCTGGAGCGCAGGCCTCTCTTGGCGCGCACGCCCCGCAGCCCCGGCCGGTAAGTCACGTGAACGCTTGCGCCCGCGCCTGTGCCCGTGCCCGCGCCTGCGCCTGGCGTCAACACGGCGCGCCGCGCCTGCGCGCTGCGGCCCAGCGCCCGGCACTTCCGGTGCGGTCTGCTTCGACCGGTCTCCCGCGGAGCCGAGTAAGCGCGGACGCCAAGCCCAGCCCGCCTCTGAGCGCCTGCTGCGGGCGTGGCGACGCCATGGAGCGTTTTGATAAAGCGGCTCTGAATGCGCTGCAGCCGTGTGACTTCAGGTAGTCCGGAGCAGGGTCGGGGTCGGGCGGGGGCCTCGAGCAAGAGGCGGACCGGCCCTGGCCGGGAGCGGGGCAGGAGGGAAGGCCCGGGCCGACCGGGCTGACCTGAGGTGGGTGGGCGTGAGGTCTGGACCCTCGAGGCCGGAGCTGCGGGCTAGAGAGAGGGGAAGTGGGTTGGGACCTGCAGCGTCTGCACGCCCGGCCCCTACCCTTCGTTCGGGAGCAAGGGACCCGGGGTCTTGGGGGATAGGTTGGGGCGCTTTCAGCTCCTGTTTCTGGCCTAGCACCACTTCTCGCTGTTGTCTATATTGCGATCTTGCTGTCTGCAGTCTTTTTCCCCACTGCAGGGTGAGCTCCCTGAGAACAGGAGCCTGGCCTTCTCCGTCTTCGTGTCCCCCACAGGGCCTGCATCGTCGGGGCTTAATAAATGTTTGCTGTACGCATGAACGAATGGAAGGGAGAAAGGGCTCTCCCTGATTTGAGTCTGCTTCACTTGGAGAGTCAGTAGGATGGAGGCTGGTGGCCGAGTAGAGGGAACCTGAGGAGAGAGCGGGTGGTTCTTGATACCTCAGGAGGCAAGAGGATGGGGAGGGGTTTAGCCGCCATTCAGTGTGTGCCAGGCTCAGCTTAGGTGCTTTGTTACATACATTATCAGAATTAAGAAAGTGCTTAGTTTCCTGATTTTTAAAAACGATGAAGTTGACTCAGAATAAGTGACTTGCCCAAGATCACACGGTTAGGTCACACAATTAATAAGTGTTGAAAGCTGGCAGTTGTCCAAGCCCACTGACTCCAAAGCCCGTGATTTTTGGAGCCCCGTGATCTTTTTCACTCTCACAATGGCAATGTAGGTGTTTGTTTATTTTTTTATTATTGTTTAGTAGTGACGCTACCAACAGGTATTTTTATTAAGTACACTTAGAATACAGTATAGCCCTCCTAGACTGATTCTAGTGTTTCCTAATGGAATTTGCAGTGAAATCTACTTGCAGTGGAAGTCTTGCTTGCCATAAAAGGGAACACGGTAAGCTCTATCTGCTTAGTGTTTGCTGCAGAAGTTTATATGAAGTGGGTAAACTCTAGATGGTTTTAAGAGTGGGGACACAGTAAGGTTCATCCTGAATTATTTGTTTTGTGTGAGGCCAGTTCTAATTCTGAATGTTTTCATTCTTCATTTCTCACAAGTCTCAGTAACACCCGATCAGAGACACATAGGAGAAATCAGTTGAATGACACCAGTAGCTTTGTTTTAGAATAAATCACCGGTTATACCCAAGCTGGCAAGGAGAAAATGTCCTATAAACACTAGAGGAAGTTTGAAAACTAGTTTTCAGAAGTTTGTATGCTTAACTTTGTACTTAGTCCTATATTTGTGAGACTGAAAGTCAAATTTTTGGAGCTTAAGGTAAAGAGAGGTGAGAAGGAGTTGGAGATAAGCTACAAATTGTTAAGATATGCTATGTGTAGAGTGCGTGGGGCTAGAAATTAACATGCAGAAAAGATTCTGTTCGTGTGGTGGGATCATAAGTGATTTTGTGTGCTATAAAACATTTTTATGGTATTATATCATCTTTTCAATAGTACACTTTTCTCAAAGCCAGGCCAGATAATAGATATTCAAGAGATGATCTAAAGAACAGGAGAACTGGTTAACCTTCCCTTTCTCTAGATTCTCAAGCTTTGTTTCTTTATCAGGTTAGATGATCTGAATTTTGCACACCAAAAACACATACTTTATTTTATTTATTTATTTTTAAAAGTATTTATTTATTTTTCACACACACACACACACACACAGTATTTTATTTTTACAAGAGATAAATAAACTGACACCAAGCATTGTAAATGGATGACCACAACAAAAGCAACAATGATTGCAATTACCAAACACGAAACACACTCATACTATGTCATAATATTGACATTCAGTCCAGGAATCCTCCACTGTAACAGCTCCTTTACTTTGCAGTGAAAATTGATTTGTATATTTTTTGCCTCTGAGTCCTTGTGGGATTTTTTTTTATTCAAACAGAAAGTCACAAAAATTATAATCATCCTCATCAGTTAACTCAGTCCCATATAATTAATTTTTTTCATCTTGATCTTTTGTTAGCACTTTTATGAATTCATCAGTTTTCCATTAGAGTTCTGAAAATGCTTATTCATTCAGTTCAGCAGTATAGTCAGTTACCAGAAACCTGTACTTGTCAGAGTCTTTTCCATGAATTCCTTGAAGATGAAACCCTTTTATAGGAACATTTTTGCAAAAGCATCAGAGTACACCCAGAACTGTCTGTAATGACAAAAGACTTAAAAATGACCACGGTTAAAGATTTGATGAAAGTTCATAATAATGCAATTGACAAGGAAATTTAGTTACCTCTGAGATATACATTTTAAAGTAATAACTAGAATTATGACTTACAACATTATACAAGAACATACAAGATTTTTAGAAATTGCATGTAATGTCTGAAACATTTATATTAACATATTTCCATACAAATAACCCAAAGAAAGTTTAGTATTAGTTGTTTTTTTGTTTTTTTTTGTTTTTTTTTATACTGCACGTTCTTATTAGTCATCAATTTTATACACGTCAGTGTATTTATGTCAATCCCAATCGCACAATTCAGCACACCACCATCCCCACCCCACCGTGGTTTTCCCCCCTTGGTGTCCATACGAAAAACACATACTTTTAACTCCCCGAAGAAACACCATGAAGGTCAAGTTTTTTGTTGGGGTCCACAAAAGAATTGGTCAAATACCGACTTTATGTATGTATTATTTTTTATACAATTTTTAAAGGGTTACACTCCATACATAGTTATTACAAAATATTGGCTACATTCCCCGTGTTATACAATACATCCTTGTAGCCTATCTACACAATAATTTGTACCTCCCACTCCCCTTCTCCTGTATTGCGCCTCCCACCCTCCCCACTGGTAAGCACTAGTTTGTTCTGTATATCTGTGAATCTGCTTCTTTTTTGTTATTTTCACTAGTGTGTTGTAGTTTTTAGAGTCCACGTATAAGTGATATGATACAGTCTCTGACTTATTTCACTTAGCATAATGCCTTCCAAGTCCATCCACGTTGCTGCAAATGGCAAAATTTCGTTCTTTGTGGCTGAATAGTGTTCCATTATACGTATGTATTGATATGTTTGTGTCTGTGTGTATACATATATATATCGTATCTCCTTTGTCCGTTCATCTGTTGATGGATACTTAGGTTGCTTCTGTATCTTGGTAATTGTAAATAATGCTGCTGCGAACATTGGGGTGCATGTATCTTTTCAAATTGGTGTTTTTGTTTTCTTTGGATATGACTTTTTGTATTTTTTATATAGAACTCCTGCAGACACTCATATTATTCATAAAGGTTACATAATAAATTTTTCTAAAATTTTTCTGTTAGGAAGCAGTGTAAGGGAGCTTATGTATGTTAGATGAGAATGTATAGCTCAGTGATCACCAAAGTGGTATGTATTAAAAGATGATTCATTGAAGTATGGAAAGAAAATAGTAGAATTTCTACATAAATTTAAAAAATTTAACCTTATCCTTTTTAGTGTCTGTTTTTGCATGCGTTTTACATTTTAAAGAATGCATGAGTAATATGTGTATAGATAATTTATTTTAAAAAGCATTATGCCTGTATGGGGGTGTGTGCTCAAAACTTTTATTTAATGATGGATTGCACAGTCAAAAAAGTGTGTAGACCACTGGTATAAACGTGAAATATTCCCTTCCTTTGTGGCCTGCCAGAAGCCTCTCCTGTAATGGTATACACAGTTATAAAAACTCCTTTGCCTGGATTGTCTAGGGGTACAGAGGAATGTGCAGGACTGTCTAGGACACAGGCTATCATGTTAAGTGCTGTAACAACAGGCATGAACTAAGTGTGGTTGGATCCCAGAGTGATGAATCGTTCCAGCTGGCATAATCAGGAAAGGTGCCTAGAAGAGAGGTTATGCTGGGGGGACCTTGAAGGCTGGGCTGTATTCTTCCTAGAGATACAGATAAAAACTGAACCTCTTGCTGAGTATTACCAGAAAGAATTAAGTTCAAGGGTTGACTCTGAGCATAAAGTTAGACGTGTGTTAAGGTTGTAGGGGAGCAACACTTGCCACCCCGAAATGTCTCTTTGGTATGCAGATTCTTTCAGACTGAAAACAGTCAAGGCCCAAAAGACTCAGGAAGAAACTTCGACCTTCCCCTTAATTGCCTAAAAAAATTTAGATAGAGGGCCTGCTCCTGGAAAAGAGCTATCACCAGAGATACCTGCAAAGAATATGGGCCAAGTGTGGGGGAAATGGGGTATAGAGACTGGTGTCCACTTTGTGTCCCATAGACTCTGCATGGCCTAGCAAACACTTGTTTACCAAACATTTGCTTTGTCATCTTCATGTGAATTGCCTTCTTCCCCTTTGAAATCCCCAACCCCTACCCGCAACATCCTCTTTTGTCTTTAGCTGAAGATGGTATTTAAGGCAAGGGTTTCGGCCATTTTGGCGAGTTACTCAGTTCTCCTGGGTCTCTTCCACGTATACATGTTACTCAACTTTGTTTGATTTTTCTCCTGTTAATATGTCTCATGTCAATTTAATTCTTAGAACAGCTGGAAGAACCCAAGAGGGTAGAGGAAAATTTCTTCCTCCCTGACAAGGTAGTGTGAGGATGGTTAGATTTAAGAAAAAAAGACTTCATCTAAAGGTTAAAAGCTGTAGGGTCTACTGCTTTTAAACGTAATGTATGAGGTGGTATGTATGAGGTATGTGTGTGTCCAGGGTTGCTGGAAGCTTACTACAGCTTCACTGTCAGTAGTGTTGCTCATTTGTGACAGTGCATTAGGACAAATGCTGACGTATATCTACTTATCACTAAAACAACATTAAGGAATATTTGAAAGTGGGGAAATAACTTTATTACTGTGTATTAATCTGGAGTCCTTTTTCATGTGCACACATTTTTAACATAATTGGAATAGTATACATCAGGGGTTGGCAAAGTTTTTCTGGAAATGGCCAGATAGTAAATATTTTAGGTTTTGAGGGCCATGTGGTCTGGCGCCACCACTAAGCTCTGCCTCTTTAGCTCCATGAAGTCTTAGGTGATGCATAGACAAGCGGGTGTGGCTATAATCTTTACATTGCTAATGTTTTAAGTAACAGTTTATCTGACTTGTTTTTCTTTAAGCATATAATTTTAAAAGCTTAATTGCATTCTTCAGCATCATTTTATTCTGGAACAAAACTTTTCCCATTGCAATATTTCCATTGATTTTAAAATAGTCTGGAAGAGTAGAATTCACTGAACAAAAAGTTTTGATATCAAACTTTTAATGCATCCATGTGTGAAGGCCGTCTAAGTTGTACTCTAGCTACTTAATTACAGAGAAATTTGAGTAAGTTTCCTTCAGCTGCATTCAGATTGTTCTAGGCTCCTATTTCTTTGGAGATTCTCAAACTTTGTCTGTACTGTATTCAGCTATAGCCACTGATAGGATGCTTTGTGAAGGGACGTGCATTAGTTGTTTTCAGTGTATCTTCTCCCTTGCTACCTCCGTTGTGAATTCTGCAAATCGTGTACATTTGCATAGCACTTGGGAGATTACAAACCACTTTTTTGCACTTTATACTTCCTTTCACACTGGATCTGCTGCTGTATTTCTAGGATCTTCTAATTTTGAGTCCCTGGCACTGCCCCTTCTTCCTCTCGCCACTGCTTTCAAGGCAGGGGCAGTGTTCCCAGCATCTTTTCTGTGGGTATTTATAACATTTATGGACACAAGAATAGTTGGAAATGGCTGTGCAGGCTCTGATTTTCTCTTTGTTTACTTTATTCCAGAAATGAACGTTCATTAGCATCCACTCTGAAGACACTCCTGTTCTTCACAGCTTTAATGATCACTGTACCTATTGGGTTATATTTCACGACTAAATCTTATGTTTTTGAAGGTAATCATAGACCATAAAACAAGACATTTCCCCCTTAACTATATTTGAGATTCTGTGCTTTTATGACTTCTTTATATCTTTAAACTGGGTATTCTTAATTTTGCTTCTGTTTTGCTTTTCAAAAATCACGTTGCATGAAATGAGCTTTTTCATCACTTGGTTATTTCAGTTTGACATCATATTTGCTTATGGTTTTCTGTGGAATAGCTTGCAGATCCTTTCTTTTAACAGCCCTTTGAGAGCAAGAGTTGCCTGACATGGGAGGAGGAATTTGGGGGAAGGTACCTTTGGTGGAAGACATTGGAAGGAAGAGAAAATAAAGCTCCCCCCCCCCTTTTTTTTTTTTAAAGAAGATGTTGGGGGTAGGAGTTTATTAATTAATTAATTTATTTTTGCTGTGTTGGGTCTTCGTTTCTGTGCAAGGGCTTTCTCTAATTGTGGCAAGTGGGGGCCACTCTTCATCGCGGTGCGTGGGCCTCTCACTATCGCGGCCTCTCTTGCTGCGGAGCACAGGCTCCAGACGCGCAGGCTCAGTAGTTGTGGCTCACGGGCCTAGTTGCTCTGCGGCATGTGGGATCTTCCCAGACCAGGGCTCGAACCCGAGTCCCTTGCGTTAGCGGGCAGATTCTCAACCGCTGCGCCACCAGGGAAGCCCATAAAGCTCCCTTTTTTAATGTCAGAGTCCTTAGATGAAGTGATCAGTTGTGGTTTTCATGCAAAATAATGTTCTTCTTGTGTAGAAGGTATTCAAATCTTTAAGTGAATACTTGATTTATCACCATGCAAATCATTCCTTTTTAATTGTCTGACTAGTTAAATATATAGCTAATAAAAATTAGTATGCTTTGTTTTTTGTATTTTGATACATTTTGGAATAAAATGGAAACTTTTTTTCTCTCGCTAGGCGCCTTTGGGATGTCCAATAGGGACAGCTGTTTTTATGCTGCTATTGTTGCAGTGGTCGCCGTCCACGTGGTGCTCGCCCTCTTTGTTTATGTGGCCTGGAATGAAGGCTCAAGGCAGTGGCGTGAAGGCAAACAGGATTAAAGTGAACATCACCTTTTGATAGCATTAAATTGATTTTTTTTAATGGTAAATGCGTCTGGGGTATTGATGATTTTAATAAAGTTGAACATGTTAAAATCAACCTTATGGAATCACGTTTGACTAGTGTAAATTTTGATCCTTCTAAAACAATGGTTTGTATCGTCAGTTTTAACTGTATGAGCCTCTCATTTGTAAATGAGAATTTGGAAAAGTTAAATTGGTTACAGATAAGTATGTGAAATTAGTTACACATTATTCTGGGAAGAATTTGATTATCTTACAACAAAACAATATTTTATAGCATTTTCTCTTTTGGTTGGCTTTGAGTTTTACTCCTCTGGATATATTCATATGTACATAGTGGAGCAAATCTAAACTTTATTTTTCGCTGGAACTCTTTTCCTAACTATCATGAAAATAACAGGTCATTGGATTTTGGGTTGTAAATTCGTATTGGAAATTGCTTAAATTGTGGACACTGGAATTAATCTGAATGTCACTGAGAAATTTTGCATAAAGTGTAATCCCTCGTCAATAGAAATCTTTCATTACATTATTTCATGGGGAAACTAGGCTGAATCACACCCATTCATGTAAAAGGACTGGGTTTATTGAAGAATGCAGACAGCAAAGCAAAGAGAGCTACCTGCCTAGGCACCCAGCCTACTCCCTAAAGGCCCCTTGCAGGCCAGCCTCCTGCTTTCAGACAAACCCTGTAACGATCTGATTTGCTCTGGTCATTCAACAATGAACTTATGCTTTAATTACAAGGTTGTGTAAACTCCCTTTAAATTTGTTTTTCCTACTTTTTAATAATGTATATGAATGAATTTACATTTAAATGTGTTCATTTTTGCATACTTAGGGAGTGTAAACAATCCTGAAAATAGATTATTTTTATCATCCAGGAAGTATTCTTGGAATTTCTAGTCTAGTCTTTTAAATCAGTGCCGTTATATCCCAGATACATCAATAGATAATAGACGGGGCGGGGGAGAGGCATGGACATGTATACACTGCCAGGCGTGGGGTGGATGGATGGTGGGGGGATCGGCTCCGTGCTTTGTGGCCGCCTGGAGGGGTGGGATGGGGAGGGTGGGAGGGAGGGAGACGCAGGAGGGAGGGGATGTGGGAACAGATGTATATGTATGACTGATTCACTTTGTTGTAAAGCAGAGACTAATAAAGAAAAAAGTCTTTAATATAACTAGAAAAAAAATAGATAATGTATCTAAGTTAGATAATCCTTGAGGTCCTTTCTGATAGAAAAAGACCCTGTGGTTTTACTTTCGTATCCTTGGTCTGTGTTCTTTCTAGCCACTTGGTACTACTTGTGTGCAATCTAAAAACACACCCCAAAAAAGTGCATATTAAAACAGGAAAATTTAAATTCCCTGTAATGTTGCCACCTGGAGATAACCAGTATTTTGGTTTACATCCTGTGTGCATTTCTTAATGCTAGTTTGTTACACACCAGAAGTTTGGTTTAAGTTCAGATTCTGCCAATTTTACCTGGCGGCTATTTGCATTTTTTCAGATGAGTGATTATTAGCCGTTTTCTTAAAAAGCACATTCTACCTTTACTCTTTTTTAAAAAAATAGTAATAGCTTTCATTTATTGAGTCTTTTTTTAACATCTTTATTGGAGTATAATTGCTTTACAATGGTGTGTTAGTTTCTGCTTTACAACAAAGTGAATCAGTTATACATATACATATGTTCCCATATCTCTTCCCTCTTGCATCTCCCTCCCTCCCACCCTCCCTATCCCACCCCTCCAGGTGGTCACAAAGCACCGAGCTGATCTCCCTGTGCTATGTGGCTGCTTCCTACTAGCTAGCTATTTTTTTTTTATAAATTTATTTATTTATTTTTGGGTGTGTTGGGTCTTTGTTTCTGTGCGAGGGCTTTCTCTAGTTGTGGTGAGCGGGGGCTACTCTTCATCGCGGTGCGTGAGCCTCTCACTGTCGTGGCCTCTCCTGTTGCGGAGCACAGGCTCCAGATGTGCAGGCTCAGTAGTTGTGACTCATGGGCCTACTTGCTCTGCGCCATGTGGGATCTTCCCAGACCAGGGCTCGAACCCATGTCCCCTGCATTGGCAGGCAGATTCTCAACCACTGCGCCACCAGGGAAGCCCCTAGCTATCTATTTTACATTTGGTAGTGTATATATGTCCATGCCACTGTCACTTTGTCACAGCTTACCCTTCCCCCTCCCCATATCCTCAAGTCCATTCTCTAGTAGGTTACTCTTTTAACCAGATATCTCATTGTACAAATTTCCTGTCATTGATAATCCCTAATACAATGGCCCTTGCTGTGAGTGTTTGCCATCACTGATTTTGTTTGTTCACCCCTACTTTTGATGTTGTGGAACTGGACTAAAGGAGTAGAGAGGTAGTTAGGCATAAAAGCAAAGAAGGCATTTGTGTTTATTTAATTGTTGGGAAGAAATAAAAGATTATTGTAGGACTATTTTTTATTCTTGCTTATAGTTAAATGTTATCTACAGTTTAAATGTCTTAAGTAGTTATTCTAAATGTAAAATGTTTTCTTAAAGAGACTGCAGTTTTGGTATAAAGTTCTACAAATTTAATATGAAACTGTAGGATACTCCAGATTGAGTCTAGTGTACTGTATGGTAGATTTCTAGATGGTCCCCTCTTTAGATGCCTTGTTGTACTAAAATTTGTCCACCTAATTTCTTTTTTTATAATGTCAAGGTTTTTCTTGTACTTCTGGGATCTTATGCTATTTGTAAAACGTTAATGTCCAGTGTTGGATTGTTTTGTTTGATTTCAGACATTTGCTGAGTAGATAACATGGGTGTGTTTCTGCAAGTATTTAAACCGGGGATTCATGCAAAAGCAGATGTAATTTCCTCTTGGAAAAGGTACCCAGCATTTGAAAGTTAGAATCGGATGCTAAGGTTGAGGTTTGGGGTTATTACAGTATAGACTTGTTTTCACACCAGTTAATATTTTCTTAGGGTTTTAACTGTTAACTGAGTAGTTTGCTGCTGTTGAAATAACATGGTATTTGACAAATAGATTTATTTTTCAAGATGTCTCAGTGATTTCCTCTTGTACAATGTATATACTTCAGGATGTATAAAAAGGAAAGCTACAATTGAGCCCTTATATAAATGTTATAAGGTAGGAATATGTTCACTCTTGTTTGAAAACTGATTGTAAGAATAACCTCAATTAGGGAGTGTAACTTGAAGTGTCAGTACAGGCTACTGATTTAACACATGACCTTCTTCACCTCACCTCCCATTTTGTCCCCAGAATATAATCTTTATTCTCATTGTGCTAAAAAATGAAAAGTCTGCTGTAGAATGCATCTGATGTCATTAGCTCTTCAAGTGGATACCATTTTACATGTGACAGCAGAATTCAGTTTTGAATTGCTGAAGAAATTTAAACCCTCCATAAAAAAGAAAAAAAAAAACCCAACCTGCGTTTCATGGGAATCTAACAGAAATATACTTTAAGATTATTTTTATCATAAAAATCTCATCAGCTTTGCCCAAAAAGCAACTGCTTGACTTGTTTGGTGTTTATTTTCTGTTTTCATATAAATTTTGTATATACAGCTAGAGGACCCAAGGAGACCAGTAAAAACAGTTAAACAGATAGGGTGTACCCAAGGAAAGATGAAAGCTGAAGGTACGAGACAAAGAATTTATATCCTGTTTTAAATGCATCTAGTGTATATTTCTTGTCTCCAGACAAGTTTATGTTTATTGTTTTATTTATGCTCAAGTGAAGTTGTACATTGTTGGTAGGCCATTTTATAAATGGTTTGCCTATGGTACAAGTTGATTCATGCAGCCTCTGCTCTTCCATTTAAGATAGTGTTTGCAAGAGCTGGCCTGAAGCAGCACACTCACAACTTGACAAGATTTCTCTTTCCTTTTTGTAGGGGGAAGGGTCACCTGAGAAAATAAATTATTTTCAGGGACTGTGGGAACCTAACGATAAATATTACATGTAACCTGTGAACAGATTAAGCCTTTATATATTCATTAAAGTACTCTGGAATTCCTCAACTTACCATCACTCCTGGCCACACTTTCCTTGCCTGTTTTGTTGCTACGTGTGCTTGAAAGTAATATCTGCGTTCCTTTGAAGATGTTCTATAGGTCATATTTGTCAGTTACAGACTAGTCTTCCTTTTTCTCAAGTTCAGTGAAATCTCACTGAACAGTAATAATAGCAATAGCTAACATCTGCACAGCACCTTACAGTTTGCAGAAAACGTTCACATTTTCTCGGTTTTTTTTGCATAGTGAACCTGTTATGAGATTTCTTTTGACCTTGATGCTAAAAGTGTTAGAATCTTTGAAGTTGCTAGAGTCACTGAATATGCTTGCAGTCTTGAATAGTGCCCTGACAAGGGACAGATTTTAGATGCGCTACCTTGAAAGCTGCGTGTAATTATCAAAATGGGGGGCTTGAGTTCTTTGCCCACTTGAATCAGATTTACTTTTGTGAGTGATGTTTTTCTAACTGTTATCTGGATGGATTTTGTATTCATTATATTCTAACCTGTAACTTGTATAAATTTACCGTCTGTTGTCATTAAAAAAGTGTTCGTAATTACACTTCGATGTCTCCTGATTAAATTAATAGTTAAGTTTATTAACCTCTTCATTTTTTTTTTACATTTGTTTGCCTCTCTGTTTATACTGTATAGAATATAAATAGTGCTGTCAAGGGTAAGCTTTTATGCAGTAAGTGCAGGCCAGAGATGCTCAAATGGGTGGGGGCTGTGAGGGATGCTGAGACTGGAAGGGCTGTGCTGGGCCCCTTAGAATTGGTGTAGGTAGCAGTGGGGAAAAGAACGCAGTTCCTTGCCTTGTACCTTAAAAAAAATCATTTGGGGGCGAATGGGCTTCAAATACCACTGAAGGAGTGAGGGTGGGAAATACCTGTGGCTAATTAGACAGGGATAGTCAGTTCCTGGCAATGTCCAGCATACCGCTCCCTCATGCCAGTGCCCTGTTTCCTCTGTCCTCTAGGCCACTTGTGGATTGTACAGTTGACCCTTGAACAACACGGGTTTGAACTGCATGGGTCCACTTATTCACAGATTTTCTCAGTAGTGAATACTACAGTGCTACACAGTCTGGTCAGTTGAAGCTGCAGATGGGGAACCGCAGATGGGGAGTGTGGAGTTAGAGGATTTCCCACTGTGGGGAGGGTCGGTGTCCCTAATCCCCGCTGGTTCAAGGGTCAGCTGTACTCATTCCAGCTCCTTGCTGCACTTTGGAGGGTTCCAGCTAGTTCTCATTAATAAATAATATCCACTCCCAAAAAAAAGATTTGAGGCATCTTAGTAACAAAATGTACAGGTTACGTACGATTGTATTTATATACAAAAGTACAGATTGTAAAATGTCCAGGGAACTCAGGAGACAGGTAATGACAATGCAGAAACCACTGGAGTCACCTTGTGGGATTTAGTGCCCAGAAGTAACCCAAACCTGAGTCAGAACCTTGGGGCGGTGGGGCCTGGAAATACATATTTATAACAGGGTGTGCTCTGATGCAGCCGGTTTGAGAACCACTGCTAGAGATGGAGAATTATACATGGATATTTTTAATGCTGGACTTGAAGATGTTTGTATAAAGCAGGCCTGAAATGGCAGGCACTTTATTAGGCAAAGGTAGAGTCCTGTGTAATGCTATATTGAAGGTTTAGTTTAAAATCAGAATTTACGGGCTCCTTGACCATCCATATTGACTTTGCTTCACTATTAATGAATTATGTTAACTGAAAACTGTAGTACAGGAAACAGCCCACTTGGAGACAGCTTAGTTGTGCCAAGAAATGGCCACTGCTGCTCCTCTGATGCCTTCATCTTATTTGGAATCCTCACCACTGTGGTCTTCGGAGAGAGGCAAAACCTAACCCAGGAGTTCAAGTGAATTTGGTCTGAACAGTAAAGGAAGTAGTGGAGAAAACCAGAAGGGTTTCCTAGGCATATCTACTCCATTAATAGTATGACTCCCCTTCCCTGAAATATTTTTCCTCGCATTGCTGACATCTTTCCACTTCATTTCACGCACACCCTGCTGTTTTGCCCATTAAAGATGCATTTAGGTTAATCCTCTTAGAAAATACAGGATTTGGGTGGAGAGCAGCTCACATCCTGGCGACTCACGCTGATGCTGATGCGTCCCTTCAAAGGAGCATCCAGCTACCCTGAGGGAATGCATGCTAGAGATGAAAGTCCCTGTATCTTTCTGCTTCTCACCATCTTCCCTGCTACTGCCTGGGTCTGGACCAGCTTCACTCCTCTAACTAGTCATTTCGCCACAAAGCAGCTAGAAGGTTTCTTCCTTTAAAAAATCTTCGATCTAGGGCTTCCCTGGTGGCGCAGTGGTTGAGAGTCCGCCTGCCGATGCAGGGGACACGGGTTCGTGCCCTGGTCCGGGAAGATCCCACATGCCACGGAGCGGCTGGGCCCGTGAGCCATGGCTGCTGAGCCTGCGCGTCCGGAGCCTGTGCTCCACAACGGGAGAGGCCACAGCAGTGAGAGGCCCGCGTACACAGCCTACAAGCAAGGCCCCCTCCCTTTGTTTCATTCGCTCCCCCTTGCTCAGCATTGGGCAGCCTGCTTTCCCTTCCCCAGATCTCCCATGACCACTCCCACCGCACAGCTTTGCATGGGCTCTTCCCTCTCTCTTAGATCTTCCCTCTCCCCTGGCTCCTTCTCACCCTTCAGGTCTCAACTCTTGAGTCACCTCCCCAGAGAGGCCTCCTAAGCGAAAGTCGCAAGTCCCACATCACTCTCATAACACAGAACATTGATTGAAATGATCTTATTTGTTTATTATCTGCCTTCCTCCATGAAAGCATAAGCTCCGGAGAGTAGGCACTGGCTTATTCACCACTGAATCCCCAGGGCCTAGCACTGGTTTTTATAAGGACGTTCTTGGTTAACTGCAAGTAACAGAAAATGCTGTTCAAACGATGCAAAAGGCCAGAGTTGGGGTTAGTCCATTGGCACAGTTAATTAGGGTGCCTGCTCCATCTCTCTGCGATTCTCCCTGCATGTCCTTCTCAGTGTGTTGGTAACATCCTCAGGCTTCCTTCCCTCACGAGGACAAAATGACTGCAGCTATTCCTGGGCTTCATCAGCACACCACAGACAGTCATCCAACCACCGAACAACCCCCCTGAGGTTTTACTCTGGAGTAACTCAGTTTATGTGCCCACCGGTGAAACAATCACTTTGGCCACGCAGTGCCAAGCATTGGTGGGTTTATGCCTGGACAAGTGCCCAGTCCCAAGCCAATCACTTGGGGGTTATACTGGTTAACTCAGGCCACTCAGTGCCCACCCCTGGGGGAGGGGTTAGATGCTGGTAAGGCTCCCAGCAATGTTTGCTGCAGGGCTCAACTGATTTGTTAACTGGATGAGGCAATGTGCAGTATATACACGTATATGTACAATAGATTCGGATATGGCTGAGGGCGTGCATATGGATATGGCTGTGGATATGGACATACACATAGCTATGAATGGAGGTGTGAGAGGCATGCACTTGGGGGTCAGGACAGGGCAGGGCCTGGGGCGGGACCATCTTCCAGAGGACTTTACAGCTGCATGAGGGCTTGGCCCTAGTAGGTGGCAAGATACCAATACAGTCACGCTACGAAATTTGGTCAGCACTGCCTCGGGAAGAAGCCTGAAACAGTTGGAAGGTCATCAAATTCTTTCTCCCATTGGTATCTGTGGCTCTCTGTTCCCAGGGTCTGCACTCTGCTCTGAAGCCCTAAAACACACCCTCTTTCTCAATCACTCCCCACTCCCACCCTTCAGCACTGCATCTGTGTTTCTTCGGAAACACAGGTACACATAGGGGGCATGCTTTATGCCTGCAAACGAGCAAAGTGTGTGGGTGTGCTGGATGTGCTCTTCATGGCTGTAGCACCAGGATTTTCCTGTTCAACGAATTCTCATGGAAGGTAGCAATTGCAATTGTTCAGCTGGGATCCCGCTGAAGACATGTCCCAAAGACAACAGTGGCGAGAGGCGGCCAGACATCCTGGTCTAGGAATACTCTCCAGTGCTCTACTATGTGATTCTGCAATTATCGGTAACATCATCAAGTTCAGCTCTGGCCAGTTAACATGCACAAAAGCAGAAAGAATGAGAGTAGAAACAGAATCTGATTTTCTCAGCTATGTGCAAACTATACAAATATGTATTTTAAAGAAAAACGTATGTGGCATAGCCAGACTTTGTTATTTTAAAAAGACTCACAATAGAAAATGAAAATGTTTTGGGGCTGTGAAAAATGAAGTCTGTTCACATTTCTATATTCCATTTCTTTCCGAAAAATATTGGATGCAGGACAGATTGAGAGCGCTGTGCCTTTTTTCCTAGTATTTCTGCTGCTCTTAGCTAGAGACACAGTTCTCATCCTCCACTCTTTGCTCACTCTTCTATCCCAGCCCACCTTGAACCAACTAGAATTTAAGATTAATCCAAAGTTGAGTGATCAAGAAAATAAATTTTAAAAAAACAGGTGAGTGGGAAAGGAATAGAAAGCTCGGTAAAATGGAATGAGCAAGAGAAGTTAAATGAGTTCTTCTGACTGACTTGGCAAAAAGGGCTGGTGGGTAAGGCCCCCTGTGGAAGGCAGGATTGTAAGATACCCCCAAGAACCCCATTCCCTATATACATGCTTGTACAGTCCCTTCCCCTTGAATATGGATGAAACCTGTGAATATGATGGGAGAGGAGCTCCCTTGATTTGATTACTGTATTAGTTTGCTCAGGCTACCATAACAAGGTACCACAGACTGGGCAGCTTAAACAATTGGAAATGTATCTTTTCAAAGTTCTGGAAGCTAGAAGGCAGAGATCCAGGTGTTAAGAGGGTTGGTTCCTTTTGAGATCTCTCTCCTTGACTTATAGATGGCTGTCTTCACATGGTCTTCCCTCGGTGGGTGTCTGTGTCCCGGTCTCTTCTTACAAGGACACCAGCCATATTGGATTAGAGCCTGTCCTATTGACCTCATTTTAGCTTAATTATCTATTTAAAAACCCTATCTCCAAATCCAGTCACATTCTGAGGTACTGGGGGTTAAGACTTCAACATTCGAATTTTGGGGGAACACATTTCAGCCCGTAACAATTATGCTGTATCTGTGGTGGGCAGAATAATGACTCCCCAAAAATGTTCACGTGTTAATCCCTGGAACCTGTGAGTATGTTACCAGACCTGGCAGTGGGGAGTTAAAGGTAAAGATGAAATGAAGGTTGCTATTTAGCTGACCTTAAGAGGGGGAGAGTATCGTGGATTATCTGGGTGGGCCCAACGTTATCACACAGGCACCCCAAAGATATATTCACTTACTAATTCCTAGAATCTGTGAATGGTGAAAGAGTGGATCTTACCTTGTATGAGGAAAGATGTGATTAAATTTAGGATCTTGAGAGGGGGAGTTTATCTGGATTATCCTGGTGGGATAATCTTTGCTAATCCCTGATAACCTAAATGCAATCTCATGTATCCTTATAAGAGGGAGGCAGAGGGAGTTTAAAACAGACCCACACAAGGGAGAAAGCCATGTGAAGACAGAGGCAGAGACTGGAGTGATGTGGCCACAAGCCAAGGAAGTCTGCAGCCACCAGAAGCTGGAAGAGGCTTCTCAAAACACCAACCTCCCAGTGGCGAGCTTAAGAGAGTTCAAGGGGAGCTGCACTCTTTCCTTCTCAACGGGCCTGACTCCCACCCCCAGTGTCTGCTTGGGTGAGCTCTAGTGTTCCGTGCATTTCCACGCAGGCAGAAACCACAGCAACCAATTTTGCTCACACTCTGCCCAGTGCCCTGCCCTGTGCCTGACACAGAGTAGTTGTCCAGTGCGTATGTTGGGTGAATGAATGTCATTCCATATTATGTGCCTTGTAAGAATTCTTTCCAGTGAGTTTGACATTTATATATGCTTCCCATTTCCTTGAGTCCCTGAGGCAGCTGGATCTGCCATGGAGGGGGAGTCCTGGGGGCAGGTGCAGCCCTGTGAAGAATTAGGCCTCATATCTGCCCTCAACACAGTGTTTGCTACAGAATGCACATTATTCGTATTTGATATCGTTTGAACACATGGTTCTTCGTATGTCAGAGAGATGTAGTTTTCATTCTAGAAGGTGTGTGTTCTTTCTGTTAGCACAGTGGGTTTAAAAATTAAACTTCCTGAATCCTGATCACACGTTAAAATGTATTTAATTGTTTTAACAAAATAAGCATTGGTATGTTGAATCTTTAATTATTTTCATTATGAATATGCCATGTGGTTGTTGATGCTTAAAGAGATCTTCTCTCTGTACTAAATATCAACTTCTTTGGGGTAAAGTCATGATCTTTCATGTTCCAAAGAATGTTTAGTGAATTTTCTGAGAATCCATCTGACTGTCCCTGTAAACTGGCCCAATGGTACACTCGGTATAAGCAATGAACCCACACCCAAAGTCCGTAGTTTACATTAGGGTTCACTCTTGGTGTTGTACCTTCTATCATTTTGGACAAACGTATAATGACGAGGATCCACTATTATCATACAGAATAGTTTCACTGCTTTAAAACCGCCCCTGTACTCTACCTATTCATCCTTCCTCCCTCTGCCCCCCCCACCCCAACCCCTGGCAACCACTGGTCTTTTAACTATCTGCATAGTTTTGCCTTTTCCAGAATGTTATATTGTTGGAATGATACATTATGTAGCCTTTTCAAATTGGCTTCTTTCACTTAGCAATATGCATTGAAGAGTACTGCATGTCTTCTCATGGCTTGAAAACTCATTTTTTTAATGCTAAATAATATTCCATTATCTGGATGGACCACAGTTTGTGCATTCACCCATTGAAGGACATCTTGGTTGCTTCCAAGTTTCGCCAATTATGAATAAGGCTGCTATAAACCTGTGTGCATGTTTTGTGTGGAGTTCAGTTTTCAGCGCCTTTGGGTAAATACAAAGGTGTGTGATTGCTGGCTTGTATGGTAAGAGTATGTTTAGTTTTGTAAGAAACTGTCTTCCAGAGTGGATGTACCATTTTGCACTTCCACTAGCAATGAATGAGAATTCCTGTTCCTCCACCGCCTCCCTAGCATTTGGTGTTGTCCGTGTTTTAGATTTTGGCCCTTCTAATAAGTGTGCAGTGGTATCTCATTGTTGTTTTAGTTTGCAGTTCCCTAATGACATACGATATTGAGCTTTCCATGTGTTTGTTTTCTGCTTGTATATATCTTCTTTAGTGAGGTGTTAACGCACATCTTTATAACAAATGCTTTAATAAAGATAAATAACCTGACAAACTTTTCAAACCCTTTTTTTTAAAGTCATCTTGTTCATTTCGCTGTTGCTTCACATTACCAGTAGTAAGAAATGGTTTGTAAAATCTAAAGTCTACTAACTAAATATATACAGCTGACTCTTGAACAACATGAGGGTTAACCCATGGACCATGCAGTAATGTAATATCCACTATTGAAGAATATTTGTGTGTAAGTGGACCTGTGCAGTTCAAACATGCGTCGTTCAAGGCTCAACTGTGTAAATTAAGAATGCCCGATTTGGGGAGGGGTGCATTGGTCAAGGAGACAGAAGATCTGAGTTCTGGTTCCATCTTGCCACCAAATGTTTCAATTTAGGCAAGTCACTTCCCTTTCTGAATCTCAGTGTCTTCTATAAAGTAAGGGTGGTGTCTAAGATTCAACTACGGCTTTCTTTTTCTTTTGTATTTTAAGTCAGTCACTATAATGGCCCCTGTCAATATAGAGACATCTGAGCCCCTTGATTGCCTCATGGTAAATTTTATATTATCATCTTGAAATTTTTCCATATTTCTGTTCTGTGCTGAAGTGAAGAGTTTTGAATGAGGCTGAAACCTAGCAACCAGCTCTTCTGAAATACCTCATTGAATGCGTTGTACATAGAGTGTATCAGGGGAGAGTATATACAGCAAAAATGGTAACCACGCTTCAGCATTAATTTCATTTGGTGACTCACCCACTTTGTCATCCAAAGATGGCATTGATCTAAATTGTGACCTTTTCTTCTACTTCATATCATTAGAATAATGCCAGTAAAAGGGCAGTGACTCACCACTGGAGCAGATTCTTCTAGAGAAAATTAGCAGAGCTTTGTCCTGGAAATCTTGGTCAAAGGGTCTTTTATTAACTTCACCAGGTGAGAAAGCCCATCCTTTGCCCAGCTGGTTAAGGGCCTCTTGTATAATATGTCCTGTGGATTCAGTCTAGCCCAACCATATTATTTTGTTGATGCTCTCCCCTTCTGTCTGTAATTTAGGCTTTGAATGCACGAAATAATTTTTCACCAAATCAGTTGTTAATTGTCATTGCCTCTGTAATTTGAAGGGGCTTAGGGGGCTTGTTTTGCACTCTGGACTAGTTTTCATACATAGTTTGTGGATGCAGAGCCCTTTATGCATGTATGTTAATTGTGTGTCTGCACTTGTAGAATTGGATACTCGATGGCAAAAGTGTTGAAATTATTGTCTTCCACTTACGAAGGGAGCACATCAGGAGTTTGGGTATTAAAAGTAAGGCCTTGTCATTAGACACAGTTTGCTTATTACTTCAACATACCCTGGTCTTATTCAATTATATGTCAAGGCAATATTTAATAAGTATAATAATTATCATTTGCACTTTATTTATTTATTTATTTATTTTAAAAAAAAATTTTTTTGCTTTATAACACATTTAATCAGTTATACATATACATATGTTTCCATATCCCCTCCCTTTTGCATCTCCCTCCCACCCTCCCTATCCCACCTCTCCAGGCGGTCACAAAGCACCGAGCTGATCTCCCTGTGCTATGCGGCTGCTTCCCACTAGCTATCTACCTTACGTTTGGTAGTGTATATATGTCCATGCTGCTCTTTCACTTTGTCACAGCTTACCCTTCCCCCTCCCCATATCCTCAAGTCCATGCTCTAGTAGGTCTGTGTCTTTATTCCTGTCTTACCCCTATGTTCTTCATGACATTTTTTTTTCTTAAATTCCATATATATGTGTTAGCATACAGTACTTGTCTTTCTCTTTCTGACTTACTTCACTCTGTATGACAGACTCTAGGTCTATCCACCTCATTACAAATAGCTCAATTTCATTTCTTTTTATGGCTGAGTAATATTCCATTGTATATATGTGCCACATCTTCTTTATCCATTCATCCGATGATGGACACTTAGGTTGTTTCCATATCCAGGCTATTGTAAATAGGGCTGCTATGAACATTTTGGTACATGTCTCTTTTTGAATTATGGTTTTCTCAGGGTATATGCCCAGTAGTGGGATTGCTGGGTCATATGGTAGTTCTATTTGTAGTTTTTTAAGGAACCTCCATACCGTTCTCCATAGTGGCTGTACCAATTCACATTCCCACCAGCAGTGCAAGAGTGTTCCCTTTTCTCCACACCCTCTCCAGCATTTATTGTTTCTAGATTTCTTGATGATGGCCATTCTGACTGGTGTGAGATGATATCTCATTGTAGTTTTGACTTGCATTTCTCTAATGATTAATGATGAGCATTCTTTCATGTGTTTGTTGGCAGTCTGTATATCTTCTGTGGAGAAATGTCTATTTAGGTCTTCTGCCCATTTTTGGATTGGGTTGTTTGTTTTTTTGTTATTGAGCTGCATGAGCTGCTTATAAATTTTGGAGATTAATCCTTTGTCAGTTGCTTCATTTGCAAATATTTTCTCCCATTCTGAGGGTTGTCTTTTGGTCTTGTTTATGGTTTCCTTTGCTGTGCAAAAGCTTTTAAGTTTCATTAGGTCCCATGTGTTTATTTTTGTCTTTATTTCCATTTCTCTAGGAGGTGGGTCAAAAAGGATCTTGCTCTGATTTATGTCATAGAGTGTTCTGCCTATGTTTTCCTCTAAGAGTTTGATAGTGTCTGGCCTTACATTTAGGTCTTTAATCCATTTTGAGCTTATTTTTGTGTATGGTGTTAGGGAGTGATCTAATCTCATACTTTTACATGTCCCTATCCAGTTTTCCCAGCACCACTTATTGAAGAGACTGTCCTTTCTCCACTGTACATTCCTGCCTCCTTGATCAAAGATAAGTTGACCATATGTGCGTGGGTTTATCTCTGGGCTTTCTATCCTGTTCCATTGATCTATCTTTCTGTTTTTGTGCCAGTACCATACTGTCTTGATTACTGTAGCTTTGTAGTATAGTCTGAAGTCAGGGAGCCTGATTCCTCCAGCTCCATTTTTCGTTCTCAAGATTGCTTTGGCTATTCGGGGTCTTTTGTGTTTCCATACAAATTGTGAAATTTTTTCTTCTAGTTCTGTGAAAAATGCCAGTGGTAGTTTGATAGGGATTGCATTGAATCTGTAGATTATCATTTGCACTTAATTTAATCCACACTTCTCTAGCCTACCAAATTCTGGAAGGCATTGGGCGTAGCTGCTTATATTCATCTTGTAAAATACTAACAGAGAATTGCACGTACTTGAAAATTTGATAAATACCTCACACAACTGGAAGCAACCATCTCACGATCGATCATCCAGTCTCACTCTTCATGTGCATTTGAGGCCCAGAAAGGGGAAGTAGCTTGCTGAAGGTCACACAGCAAGCCATGGAAAAGCTGAGGCAACACTTTAATTCTCCAGCTCCCAGGCCAGCCCCTTGGTTTCTCAGTAGCCCCTCTGAATTGGAGCCCCTGGGGATAATGTTGAGTGTTCAGGAGAGTGTTAAATGATATTCTGTGCCATCTGCTTGAGAAGTCTATAGTATATTTAGAAACATTGCTTTTCCAAGTGGTCCCAGCATATAAGGTCTGGAATTCAAAGAGGGTAAATTAAGATATTTTAAAAAGTCCTTTCTATGGTGCCTCTTGGTCTCTAGTAAGCAAGATGCTTTTAGATTCATGATGTGCTTGTAAGTCAGTAAGATTGACTTCCACAAGAGACACAAGAAATTTAGCGTCATAACTTCACGGAACACCATGTATAGACTTCTGCTTTGGCATAAGGTACTAAGAAAATCTTTTCCTCAAAGTAGTGGAAATAAAATCACTAATGTGTAATCATTGGAACAGATCCTTCTGGTGAATAAGGGGCCGATTTTCACCTTTTGGAGGCTATATTAACTCTTTTATCCCTGGGTTAGGTTACTAGTTAGTCTCTGGTCATCCTTTTTGTAAATTCACTTCCTAGTAGATACGGATTTTCTTCTTCCTAAAAATTTACATACTTTCACAAGAAGCCTGCCTGAACTGAAAGTAGATAACTGAGTCGATTGTTTATGTTTCCAAATCGTTTTAAATGAATTTTAAGAAAACTTAGGGCAATTCAGTAATTGGTTGAATCATCAAGCAAAGTGAAGCTTCAAAGGCTATAAATAGCAGTATTTACTGGTTTCAAATATCCATGGGGGAGAGTCAGTTAGATTGCTTTCTGTCATACACATCCTAGTCTGTGTAATTCTTGAATTCATTTTTCTGGGGGCTAATGCCATAGAGATCAGACTTTTTATTCATTTATTCAGATATTAATTCATCAAATATATTTAGTGAGTAACCTCCATTTGCCAGATCAGGGGTGAGGTCCAGAGAGGCATGAAAGACATGGTTCCTGAATGCAAGTAGCTCCCAGATTGGAGAGGGGAAGTGGCAAGGAAGTAGGGATACTCCATGTTTAGAGGTGCTGGGAGGAGGGCATGTCAGGGACAGTGCAGAGCAGGAGGTGGTGTATCAGGGTGGGAAAGGGGAAGAGGGTGTGGGGTTTGGGGAGGTGGCAGGCTCAGGACACAGAGGGCCTTTTGAGCGCCATGCTTGCCCAAAGGAAAATCATGTGCCAAGGCCCAGGGGTGGAAGGGAGTTCAATATGGCTGGAACAGAGCTGCAGATCTTCAAGGACAGAGAGTAGGGGCAGAAGCACAGGTCTAAGGGTCATGAGATTGGGCAACAGGGAACCAGCGAAAGGTTTTTTAGCAGGAGAAGGACATGATCAAACACATGCTGTTAGAAAGCTCCCTTACCAACAGTGGGGAGAAGTGTCGGGATACTTTGCTAGTTTCCATTATTTTGCTGATACAACTCTGCTGCAGTGAACACCCCCATATAAGTCTCCTTGAGTGCAAGGAAAATCATAGACTAATGACCAACTTCCCCCCAAGCTGGGGAACTGCGGGATGAATTGTGACTTATTCATAGAATGGCAAAAGTGAATGAACCAACTTCACATGTATCAACATGGCTAATATTGAGGGGGAGAAGGGAAGTTGAAAATAGGCTACGTAGAGGGCAATACCACTTATGTGAAGTTTAAAAACACACAATAAGGCATATTGTTTGTGGATAAGCAAGTGCATAGGGTGAATAGAAGAGCACACACCTACCTCAGCTATTGGGTGCCTCTGTAGTGGGAGGGGAAGGGAGCAGGGTTTGGCCTTCTGCTGTTTGGTAAGGCTTTATTTATTTATTTGAAAAAAGTATATGTCAACCCCAATTTCCCAATTTACTCCTCCCCCCCTTCCCTCTTGGCAACCATAAGTTTGTTTTCTATGTCTGTGACTCTATACATCTTGTAAATAAGTTCATTTATACCATTTTTTAGATCCCACATATAAGCGATATCATATGATATTTGTCATATACACACTACTATATATAAAATAGATAACTAGTAAGGACCTGCTATATAGCACAGGGAACTCTACTCAATACTCTGTAATGACCTATATGGGAAAAGAATCTAAAAAACGTGTGGATATATGTATATGTATAACTGATTCACTTTGCTGTACAGCAGAAACTAACACAACATTGTAAATCAACTATACTCCAATAAAATTTTTGTTAAAGTTAGATAATAACAAAAATTATAAAAACAAATAAATAAAAATAAAAAGTAAAATGTTAACATCAGTGAAATCTGGATAATGGGGACACAGGTGTCTGTTGTATTATTTTCTGTGCTTGAAATATTTCAAAATTCAAATTTATAGTAGAACAAAGAAAAGAAAAATACTATTGTATCAACTATTGTACTCTTGGCTGCAAGTAAGAGAATAAGAAAGAGACCTAAGAATAGATTTTTAATTATCCCATTAAGCACTGACAAACTACAGCCTGCTGTGGGCCAAATCTGGCCTGCCCTTTTTTTTTTTTTTTAAACATCTAATGATATCATCACTTTAAAAAAATTAATTAATTAATTTTTGACTGCATTGGGTCTTCATTGCTGCGTGCGGGCTTTCTCTAGTTGCGGCGAGCGGGGGCTACTCTTTGTTGCGGTGCGGGGGTTTCTCATTGCGGTGGCTTCTCTTGTTGCAGAGCACGGGCTCTAGGCATGCAGGCTTCAGTAGTTGTGGCGTGCGGGGTCAGTAGTTGTGGCTCACAGGCTTAGTTGCTCTGCGGCATGTGGGATCTTCCCGGACCAGGGCTCGAACCTGTGTCCCCTGCATTCGCAGACAGATACTTTTTTTTTTTTTTTGCGGTATGCAGGCCTCTCACTGTTGTGGCCTCTCCCGTTGCGGAGCACAGGCTCTGGACGCGCAGGCTCAGCGGCCATGGCTCACGGGCCCGGCCGCTCTGGGGCATGTGGGATCTTCCTGGACTGGGGCACGAACCCGCGTCCCCTGCATCGGCAGGCGGACTCTCAACCACTGCGCCACCAGGGAAGCCCAGTAGACAGATTCTTAACAGCTGCGCCACCAGGGAAGTCCCTGCTCTTGTTTTTATATGACCCATGAGCTGAGAATATTTTTTACTTTTTTAAGTGGTTGAAAAAATTCAAAAGAAGAATTTCTGGGTTTGTGAAAATTGTAAGAAATTCCAACTTCAATGTCTATTAATAAAGTTTTATTGGCACACAGCCATGCCCATTCGTTTACGTGTTGGTTATGGCTGCTCTTGCATACCAAGGGCAGAGCTGAGTTGAGACAGAGATAGACTGCAAAGCCTAAACTATCTACTGTCTGGCCCTTTAAGAGTTTGCTGACCCCTGCCTTTTAATGAAATGGTCCAAACATCACGTATCACATGACAATGTCCAAAGGTTGAGGTGGGTTGGTTGGGAGGGGTGGCGGTATTGCCTCATGTGTCTCTCACTTTTTTTTTTTTTTTTTTTTTTTTTTTGCTGTACGCGGGCCTCTCACTGCTGTGGCCTCTCCCGTTGCGGAGCACAGGCTCCGGACACACAGGCTCCGCGGCCATGGCTCGCGGGCCCAGCCGCTCCGCGGCATGTGGGATCTTCCGGGATCGGGGCACGAACCCGTGTCCCCTGCATCGGCAGGCGGACTCTCAACCACTGCGCCACCATGGAAGCCCTCACTTTTTTAACAGGGAGAATATTCTTTCCCAGAAACTTTCTAGCAGATTCCACCTTAAATCCCACTGGTCAGAAGTGGGTCACATGGCTATCCTGGGGCTGAGGGAAGAAGTAGTCAGATCTTCTGAGTGTAGAGAAGGCTTCAGTTAGGAAGGGGGAAGGGATAGAGCAGCAAACAGACAATAGTACCTGCTCCAAGTATAAAGTTAAAAATGAAAAGATTGGATTAGAAGGGGCAAGAGGGGATGTGGGGAGACCACTTAGGAGGCCAGTGGCCAGTGCCATCGTCCAGGAGAGAAATGATAAAATGATGGGGCCTTGGACCCAGGGACCTTTCACAGAATGAAGGTGGTTGGATTCTGGATATATTTTGAAGGACAAGCCAATGGACTGGATATTGGGGGAAATAATTGAATTAAGCAGGACCCCCAGGTTTCTGGCTGGGACAACTGGGTGTCATTCCAGGAGATGCGGCAGATGCAGTTTTGATGTAGAGGTGAGGAGCAAGTCTCAATGTCTTGTTTTATTGTCATATTTTCAATGTCATATTTTGTCATATTCATGACATATTCAATGTCATATTCAATGTCATAATGTCATATTTTCAAGTAATAGAGGTGAGAAAATAAAGCAGAGGCAGTGTTTTTGCTTAAAAGAGCTATAACTCAGAGTGATATTTTTCTACTTGGAAGAAATAGAGCTGTTACCAAAACAGGTTCATTTTGCCCAGGCACGCAGCAAGCCAAAACGCTGACACCGAGGTTTGCAGCGAAGACAGGGTTTATTCGCAAAGAAGCCAAGTGAGGAGATGGGAGAGCAAGTCTCAGATCCACCTCCCTGAAGGCAAGGGGCTTGGGGTATTTCTGGGATGCAGAATAAAGAAGCAGGGTGGTCTGACGCATGGGGAGCAAGGGGAAAGGTGATTGGAAAAAAGTGTGGAAATTGTCCTTCTGGGCAGATGTAACTAAGCTCTGCCTCTGCATGTTCAAAAATGGAGGCACTTACTAGGGTCTAAGGGTAGAATTTTCAGCCCTCTGACGACAAAAGGTCCCAGCTGGAGGGTCAGTGGTCCTGCCCAGTCTTAACCCGCTCAGCTCCAACTAGACACAGTTGACTCCAAGTTCCTGGAAAACAACTTGAGCAAACATTTTATTGTTTAGGCTACCTGCCAGTTGGAGGACCTGCGAATCCACTTTGGTTTTTTCCTCTTTTAATATTACATGAAAACTTTGTTATTTTACACTTTAAAATATCTTCCTATTATTTTAATATTCCCACACCAAAAAAGCAGACAGTAATTGCGTTGTTCACTTATTTTTAGACAATTTCACGTGTTTTGAATCATCTCTAAAAGCTTATTTCCACAGCACATAACAAAATTAATTAAATTGCTTTTTGAAGCAAGGCTGCTTTGTTTCCCACTGAAACGATGACTCATGAGGTCCGACTGAGTCTCATTTATATTCCTCCTCCAGCAAGTAATTTAAATGTGAGTTATATAGAAAGGAAAAGAAAGAACAAGGAAAACAAACACACAAACAAAGAAAACTTTCCCTTGCTTACCTCTTTGACAAGTTTTCCTGCTAACAGTATTGATAACCAGCATCTCCGTGTCCTGGGTTGTGTAAATGGGTCAGGGAAGGTAGATTTTGGCCCAATATGAGGAGACATTTTCTGATCCACTGAGATGCCCAGTGTTGGTACCCTTTGGCTTGGGTGCCAGTGAGCTTCTTGAAACATGGATGTAATCATGGCTGCTTGGTGGCGGTGGTGGTGGGGTGGGTATAGGATTTTTTAGTTAACAGTGCATGGACGTGGCATATTGAAGGAATAGGAGGGAGCCCAGCCAATCTGAACCGTGGGAGACGAGGGCAAGGTAAGTCTGGGTAGGAAGGTGTGGCAGGATGATGGGGTATCTTGAGTTGAAACAGTATCCTGAAGAAGAAAATGCTTGTTTTGACAATCACTTTTTATTTTATTTAGAAACTTTTCAGCATTTGGAAACATAGCACCTAGCACACAACAGACATGTAATGAATGTTTGTTGAATGCCCCCCCACAGGGATTAGGGAGGAGGAATGACAGAATGAATGAGCTAGCGCTTAATAGAGTATGGTGGATGACAGAGCAGTGGGAGGGATACTGGATGCTTTTATGTGGACTTTTGAAGGCTGGCTTTGAACTAAGGGGAACTTGGAGCCTGCATTCTATATGAACATTGTGGCTTCGCTACAAGCCTGTGTTCTTTCAGTGACGGGCCAAGTGGGCATTTAACCTGGTGCTTCTTCTGGTGGCAGTGGGCATCAGGAGACTGTCCAACCTTCTACTTAGAGACTATTTTTCCTTGATTTTCAGAAATACAAGGGTGGGTAGCACCCAGGAAATGAGACTTGATGGAGATGATTTGGGCCCACGTTTATTTTTTCCATTTTTAAGAGGCATGTCTCATGGACAAGCAATAACATTAGGGAAAGTGTATCACAAGTTTCAGGGGACACTTTTGGCTAATTCCCATAATCACTGTGTGCCTTAATGCCCTCATGGGTGAGCGGAGACAAGGCCGGCCTGTTGTTCCCCTGTAGGTTGTTCTGCATGCTGCAGGGGGTGGGGTGGTGAATTCAATGTGCACTTATTGAGAGTATTCCTCCTATTTGCTGATTAATGGTGCTTATTTTGAAACTGATTTTGGAAAATGTACCCAAACAAAATGAAAATCCACTCCTGTGGCTAGCATGGTCCACTCTGTGAACTCACAAATGTCACTCAAAGGCTACATTCTGCAGAAAATAACTGCAATTTAAAAATATGAGCCTCTAATAGAACCACCTTGGAGTCTGCACCTATTTCATTACCCTTCCAGCCACAGCACAATGACCTCCTGAGCTGTTTGCTAACAACATTAATTAACTGCAGGCCTGGGGACAGACAGACACATCCAAGTCAGAATGCTTTACCAGGCTGACACTCAGATGGTGAGCAGCAACCTTGCTATTATCATTTCCAATGGTCACTGCTCAAGCGAGCTCTAAAAGAAACCTAACATTTTGTGTATCTACAGAAAACATTTTTTCCCAACTGAGTGAACCTCACTGCCACCTCGGACCAAGTCAGGTTCCATAACTGCCACCGAATATTAGGAATTAGCTACAAAAGTTTCAGAAAGACTTTGTTATTTTTCAAAGTCCAACATTTTTTCTTACCAAGTACCTATGAACAGTAAATAAAAGAATAATTCGTCATAGAATAACGATCCCCTCATTATTCCTTAATCTTTTATTAATCTCCTTATTATGAATTAGGGGAATATGCTAAAAAAGAAGATATTATTGCTCTTTCTGCTTCCATAATAAACAACAGTAATTTTCTGGTGGAATGCATCCCCCCCTTCTCTACAGGGAATGACTTATTTGCTTCAGGACTGAACAAAATGAGGAATTATGACATCACTGAATTCACTTTTAAAATTAATACGAAGCGCTTGTCATGAAAATATGGATCTTCCCAGCGGGGAAAAATGTGACTAACATCAAATGAATCAGAAATCCGAAAATGTCAGGCTGTCATTTACCTGAGCAGTTTGTTTTGGTTCTGTACAAGGGAGCCTGGAAGGCAATTGACAATTGGGAATAGAAACATGAAGATAAACAAACAAGACCAAAAATCAAAATAAAAAACAAAAAACAATTGCCACCCAAATTCTTATTAGCTGGCCATATTTTCACTGACTTCTTATCTAAGTATGGAACCAACAAAGCTGCCGTAGAGATCTTAGAATCTTAGAGCTTGATGAATCCAGAAGTTTCTTAACAGTCTTCCTTTTTTTTTTTTAACAGAACATCTTTTCCTACCAAAATTTAATGTCATTATGGGGAAGTTTTGTGAGCACAACTACCATGGCTGAAGTGCACACACGTGTATGTATGTGTGTGTGTGTATATTGGGGGGCTGAGGGATGTTCTCTCCACCCATACCCGCTACACCCATCTGCAGCCCCTGAGCACCTTTCCAGGAAGCTCATGGCCTTGAAGAGCTTGGGAAAAAAACTCAATCCGTTCCAAAGTCCTCTGGTGATGGAAGGCTCAGAGTCTCAGAGCTGGCTCAGGACAGGCCTGAGATCACCCAGGCAAACCAGAGCCACAGCAGAGCCAACCCTTCTAGCCAGGCGCACGCACCCCAGGCAGGGCTCCTGAGCTGAGCTGTGCATCTCTCCCCACACTCACCTTTTTACTTGGCCCCTCTGAGGAAAGTTTGCCACAAAAGGGTACTGCTATCATTAGCCAGCTCCACATTTCAGATGTTAAGAATCTTCCCAGCTCTGCCATTAATGTGGATCCAGTCGGAATTGAGTCTTATGCACGAGTCATCTGTGGTCCTTTTGTCCTTGATTAATTTCGTGACATTTATTCTAGAAAGGAAGCTTAGAAGCTTGAAACAGCCTTTCCTCATTAATAATAAATTTTGGGGACTTCCCTGGTGGCGCAGTGGTTAAGAATCTGCCTGCCAATGCAGGGGATACGGGTTCAAGCCCTGGTCCGGGAAGATCTCACATGCCGCAGAGCAACTAAGCCCATGCACCACAACTACTGAGCCTGCACTCTAGAGCCCGTGAATCACAACTACTGAGCCCGCGTGCCACAACTACTGAGCCCGCGTGCCTAGAGCCCGTGCTCCGCAACAAGAGAAGCCACTGCAATGAGAAGCCCGCGCACCGCAGTGAAGAATAGCGCCCCCCTCGCCACAACTAGAGAAAGCCCACGTGCAGCAGTGAAGACCGAATGCAGCCAATAAATAAATAAATAATTAATTAATTTAAAAAATAATACATTTTCCCTTTTGGTAATATAAACATCATTCAAGACCCACTTAAAATGTCCCCAATGTTTTCAGTAAGGAAAGAACATTTATAACTCAACTTTGCCATATGTTCTTGTCCCAAATGCTCGTCATCTCGATTAAATTGTTCATAACTGTTTGAAATGTAGAAGCCTTGGTGGACTTGGGCAGTCATATTTCAGAGCCTGTATATATAGCATTATCTGATCTGTTTGAATGGGTGATGGTAAAGGAGCCAACTTAGAAACTGGATAATGTGCTATTTTTGGTGCATTTCTGAGACGTTATTAATTGAATTCAGTTCATCTCTGCTTCAGCTTGGCCTGCCATCGTTTAATTGCAGAAACCTGGGACAGAACTAAAGGCTAGCAAAACAAAGTTCAAGTTCAATTTGTTGGTCAGTCTACTGTCTTGAAACCAAACAGCATGATTAATAACATCTCACCAGTTCAGTTCTCTCACTAGAGAACCACAAAATAGGTACTGTGCCACAGCTGCTCCTCGATTCTGGAGCCATTCCAAAGAAAGGTGCCAGGGTCTGGGCCAGAAGCACAGCTGACTCAGCCCACACCATCCACGACACCCTTATTCCTCCCAGGAGTAATGGAACCCAGCCCATACACACCAGCTGGCTTGGCTGTAGGCGAGCAATGCCATGCACTTCCACTGGGCCAACCACACCGAGTGCCTGTGGTTTACCAGGCCCTGTACATGGCAACGTCAGTATTGAGATGGATAAGACATGGTACCATCTGAATGTAGTGACAAGTAGGCCTGTACCACGTGGAAAGTGCACCAAAGGAGGCATGGACAGGGTGCTTTGGGCCCATGAGAAGGAAGTGGCTAACTCAGGCTGGAGGGCAAGGGCAACAAAACCAGGGATTAAGGGGAGCATCTGGGAGGCAGTGATGCCTGCACTGAGTCTTTTGTAAAATTTAAAATATATCACTTGTTTCTTATTATCAGAGGATATATATTCATTGCAGAAAGTTACTATTTCCAAAAAGCAATATATATACATATCTAGAGCAAAACCACCACCAGAGATAACCACCGCTTACATTTAAAACATAACTGAAGTTTAATCTTTCTATCATCTACCTATGTATGTTACACAAATGCTTTAACAATGTGCTCATAGAGTGACTGATTTGTTGCTTCCTCTAAAAAAACCTAACAATACACAACGAATATTTTTTCATGTCATTAAATATTCTTCCACATAATACTTCGTTGTATGAGGTACCCTAATTGACTTAACCAATTCTCTATTATGGAAATTTAAATTATTGCAACATTCTCACTATTATTAACTCAGATGAATATCCTTACACTTAAGTCTTTTTGCATGTCTATAATTATTTCCTTAGGACAGATTCCTAGAATGTAAAGCGTTGGGTCAGAGGTTCTGCACATTTTAAGGCTAAATACCAACCAGCAGTGTGTGAGAGTTTCCATTTTCTCCCACTCTTGCTGATGCCAAGTCAGTTCAAAGTATTAACCAGGTAAAAGTATCTCTGGTAGCCAGCTTCCAAGACAGCCTCAATGATCCTCAACTGCCTGATATTCACACCTTTGTGTGGTCCCCTCTCATAAATAGGGTTGTCCTGTAAGACCAATGGGATATTGCAGAAATGACAGGTATGTAGTACTTCTTTATTTTGATTTAATTTAATTAAATTAGTTTTTGAATATTGTTTTCTTTTTTTTCCTAGCTGTATTCAGGTATAATTAATGCATAAAAATTGCATATACTTAAGGTGTGCAATTTGATGTTTTGATATGTGTTTACACTGTGTGTATTGTTGTATGATCATCACCATCAAGCTAATTAACACCTCTGTTGCCTCACATAGTTACCTTGTGTGTGTATGTATGTATGTGTGTGTGATGAGATCACTTAAGATCTACCCTCTTAGCAAACTTCAAATATACAATATATCAATAGTATTGTTAACTATAGTCACATTGCTGTACATTAGATCTGTAGAACTTGTTTATCCTGTATAAATGAAACCTTGTACACTTTGACCGTCTCCTCATTTCCACAAACCCCCAGTCCCTGGCAACCACCATTCTACTTTCTGCTTCTGTAAATTAAGCTATTTACACAGGGAGATCAGCTCGGTGCTTTGTGACCGCCTGGAGGGGTGGGATAGGGAGGGTGGGAGGGAGACACAAAAGGGAGGGGATATGGAAAAAAAAAAGATGAGATTATAAAAAAAAATTAAGCTATTTCAGACTCTGCATTTAAGTGAGATTGTGCAGTATTTGTCTTTCTCTGTTTGGCTTATTTCACTTAGCATAATGCCCTCCAGTTTCATTCATGTTCTCACAAATGGCAGGATTTCCTTTTTCCAGGCTGCATAATATTCCTTTGGATATATAAGATAGGTACTTCTGAGACTAGGTCATAAATAGCATTGCCACTTCTGCCTTGCTCTCTTGAGTTAATTGTTCCAGGGAAGCCAACACCACATCATGAGGACACTCAAGCAGCCCAATGCGAGGTCCATATGGTATGGAACTGAGGTCTCCTACCAATCACCAGCCCGACTTGCCTGCCATGTGAGCGAATCACCTTGGAAGCAGGTCCTCCAGTTCCATTTAAGCTTTAAGGTCACTGCAGCCCCAGAGACCCTGAGCCAGAACCACCCAGGTGATCCACTGTCAAATTCCTGACCCACGGAAACTGTGAGATAACCAATATTTATTGTTTCTGTAAGCCAGTCAGTTTGGGAGTAATATGTTATAAAACAATAGATAAATAATGCAATATATCACTTTTGCTGTACTTTTTCTTTGAGTTTTAGTAAAGTTTACATCTTTTTCAAATGTCTATTGACCAATTTATTTTCCTTCTCTAGTTTATGCCATATTTTGAGGGTGTTGGTCTTGTTTTTTTCCATTGATTTTAAGATCTTCTTTTCCCTCAGTGTTTATTTTCCTGAGATGAGGTGTAAAGGCACCAGGCGAGATTGGATGATAGGGAGAGGACAGGAGATTGCAGGGACATGTGGAGAAGTCACAGGAGATAGAGGAGAATACGAGGGAGGGAGGAGTGCCGGGAAACTAGACCAGTGCTTCTCACACTGTGTGTTCATAAGAGTTGCCTGAAAATCTGCTCCAAATGCCAATTCAGTACGTCTGGCATCAGGCCAGAAGTTCCCAGGTGATGCTGCTGCTGCTGATCTGGGCAACACATCTTGAATAGCAAAGATTTAGAGAGATTGCTTAGGATGTGGGGTAGAAATTCGCCATTCCTCTGCATTCAGCGGGGGTTAGGGTTAGAGGGCCGAATGGGAGAGAGACCAGCATGCACAGCGTGTGCCTAGGTTGTAGAGGTGGGGGAGGGTTGGCAGAGAAGCAGGTGGGGCTGGCTGATGGGAGTGGGTGTTTCCATGTATCTTAGAATCCAAGGAGGTAGCTTAACGTTTATTTTTCTCTGAGTTTCGGTAATATCAAGGTGGCCTGACTGATTTCTCAGATAATAGACTAAATTTTATTCTTTCTCGTGAGAGAGCACCTAATAAGATAAGACACTCTGAGGTTACACTCTGTGGTTTCACTCTGTGCCCAGCAATATGTGCATAGATACTCTCTCAAGACTTTGGGAGGAATACCCTATTTTAAAAATGAAGAAATTCAAGGTCAGAGAAGAAGTCAAGCTGCTTGTCCAAGGCCACACAGCCAGTTTGTGGCTGAGCTGAGGTTTGGGTCAAGGTATGGCTGACTCTAAAATCCCTGCCCACTTTCTTGGTGCTTCCGTGGGCACTCAGAGGTGAGAAAGAGCCGGGGTGGCAGCCTCTCTAGCTGGGATCGTGGCAGGCAGGGTTGTGGTTGGGCAGGACAGCTGATCTTAGAACGCATGGATCACTGGTAGTGCCACCAAAGTTCATTCACTGTGAAAGACTTTTTCCTACAGTGGAGTCATGTCTTCTGTTATGGCAGCATATATCAGGCAGATCTTTGAAATAATCAGGCTGTATTTTCTTCCTCCGCTTCGAGGGCTCAGTAGTCTGAGCCTGTTTCATCTTACTACACCGTGAAATAATCAGGCTCTATTTTCTTCCTCCGCTTTGAGGGCTCAGTAGTCTGAGCCTGTTTCATCTTACTACACCGACTGCTACTTCTCCCTCTCTTTTGACAGCTCCTCCTCATCTAATCTGAAGGTCAGAGGGCCATAAGACTCACTCCGCAGGCATCCTCACTTCCCTCCCCAACACTCATTGCCTTTCTGATCTTATTCAAAATCATGGCTTTAAAAACCATACAAGTGCTCCTCCCAAATTGACCTTTCCAGTCCAGACCTCTCCCTTGACCCCCAGACTTGTACACTGGACTGTGAACTTTGCATAGCCACTGGGGTGTGCAATAGATACCTCAAATCAAACCCCTAGTCTTCTTCCCTCAACTCACTCCTCTTGCCAACTTCTGCATCTCAGTAAAGAGCAGTTGCTCAGGCCAAAACCTTGGAGTTTAACTTGTTATCACTTTCTCCTACCCCATGCCTCATCCATCAACAAATTCTGTCCCTTTTTCCTTCTAAGCATAGCCATTTCTCACTCTCGCCACTGCTTCCACCCCAGTCCCACTCAGCAGCAGCATCTCTTGCCAGCATCACTACAGTAGCCTCCTGTCTGCTCTTCCTGCCCGTACCCTCATCCCATTTGATCTGTTCTCTGCCCCACTGCCAGACTGACGTTCTAAAAGTAAAATCTGAATCATGTCCCTCATGGAAGCAACATAAGTGTCCATCAACAGAGGAATGGATAAAGAAGATGTGGTATATCTACAATGGAATACTACTCAGCCATAAAAAAGAACGAAATATTGCCATTTGCAGCATCATGGACCTAGAGATTATCATACTGAGTGAAGTAAGTCAAACAGAGAAAGACAAATATCACATGATATAACTTATATGTGGAATCTAAAAAATGACGCAAATGAACTTACCTATGAAACAGAAACAGACTGACAGACATAGAAAATAAACTTATGGTCACCAAAGTGGAAACAGTGGGGGTGGGATAAATTAGGAGTTTGGGATTAACATGCACACAGTACTATATATAAAATAGGTAAACAGCAAGGACCTACTGTATAGCACAGGGAACTCAATATTCTGTACTAACCTATATGGGAAAAGAATCTGGAAAAGAATACATACATGTATATGTATAACTGGATCACTTTGCTGTACATCTAAAACTAACACAACATTGTAAATCAACTATAATAAAATTTAAAAAAAATAAATCATGTCCCTCTTCTGCTCAAAACTCTCACTTAGAGTAAACCCAAAGGTCCTATATAATCTTCCTCTCAGTCACCCTACCTCCCCCTCCTGCTACCTCTCTGATTCCCTCTTCTACTCTCTCCCCCTTGCACTCAATGAGCAGTATAGGGTGAGGGGATACAATTTGCTTCAAAGGAAAGGTCAGGCATGTGTAGCGTAAGAGCACACATGACCCAAAGGAAAACAGAGTCTTTTCTGTTTACAAGAACTTTGCTTTCTAAATATGGACTCTGGGCAAGGTACCCAACAGTTCTCGCCGTGACTCAGGGATGAAGGGCCACCCACTGTCTAGAGTGATTGACTGGGGATTCTTTTATAGACAGAGAGAGGCATTCCTACACTGAGGTTTGGTGTGTTGTAATTTCTGCTTGCTTGTTTGGTATTGTGTTGAGCCTCTTAATCCCCTAGGATGTGTCACAAAAAACTGTAATAATCAAATGTAGGCTATGAACACAAAAGTTAGAGGACCACTTGTCTTGATTACAATATTCTTGAACCTAATAATAATTTAAAAAGAGCAATTTTTGGAGTCTAATAGAATCTGGGATTGACTTGTCCACTGCCCTCTCATTTTGTAGATTGGGAGGTAGCCTTATGCTGTGTCACCCAGGGAGTCCTACCCACAGCCCCATGCTGCCTTCTCTTGAACAGTGTCAGTAAGACTATTATGATGAAGACTCCCGGCAATAGTTTGTTCAGGGGAATTAGTGAAGGACTCAGAGAAGGATTTTTCAAATATCAATGATCTCCAAAACGGCTTCACTGTTTTCTAATTTCACACGGAGTTGAAGTATTTATTTTAGAGGATAAGTGCTCTAATCATCTACAATATGCTTCGTGAGAGGTTTTGATTTAAGCCTTGTCAGTCGATTTCTGCCAAGTTGGTATTTTGAAATCAGTGTATTATTTCCAGTGCCGGTAGAACATAGGGCTGCACTCATGTGCTGCGCTGTCATGGGAAGTTTAAAAGCTCCTAATGGATCAACAGGTTTTCAGCAAAGTAGAAACCATTTAAAAGTATGCAAAAAATGGATTAGAAAAGAAAGTCATTATAGTAACTTGAAAGTGATTACTGATGCACAAGAGTAAATGGGCTAAAATTGCTTGTACACATCTAATTATGATGTACTAACTTTCAGCTTTTCAAGTAGGTTAGTTTTTCAGTTGTTAGTCTTTGAAACTGTTTGTTTGCACTTGGAAGACATCAAAGCCAATGAGAAAAGTACAGACTTGACTGAACTGGGTCACATTGATCCACTGATGTTAGTGATGAACTTGGGCTACTGTTGAATCTTGATGGTGTCATGTGGCAAACAATACGGCACCCTTCAGACCCAAGGAAGGAGGTCAGTCAAGAAGCACTCTGGAAATGCCTGCTATGTGCCCTGGTGCTATCAGACAATGTGGGAGTGATGCTCAGTCTGGAAGGAGGAGATGAACCAGAAGACTTGACTAGATCTGCGATCAAGTGTGAGTTGAAGAGAGCGTGGGCTTTGGAGCAAGAGCTCCCTGAATTCAAATCCTGCTGCTACCATGTCATAGCCATAAACCTGGGTAATTTAGTCTAACTTTTCTGAGCCTTGGTTTTCTCATCTTGGGGTTTTCTCAGTTGGGGTTAATAATGGTGGCCACTATGGTGAGCATGATGTAAGAATCTGTATGTAAAGTCTGTGCACTTAGCATGCACTAAGTGTCACTTATTTCCCTTCTTCTGTTCACCTCTGTACATGGTATAGTACCAACATTCAGAATAAGGCAATTCACGGGTATCTTTTCACCTGAACCCCGAGAAGGGGGAAATCCAGCACTCATGTGGCCTGAGTGCTGGGCTGGAAATGACAGAGGAGAAATGCACAGAGGAGGTGGGAACAGATGAAGTTGACATGGTTAGAGGAAGCAAGGACAGCACATAGTCCGTGGCTTCCCAATGACTTTGCACATAAAGTCCCACTTAGAAAATGATACTATTGTATGGCACACTGGAATTAGACAAATGAGGCTATTCACAGCTCGAGATGTCCTTCCCACAGGTGGAGCCCCTGCCCCAGCCTCTGTCAGCCAACAGAAAGACTGAGGGGGTCAACCATGTGAGCCTGTGACTAGTTTGTAGCCCACTGGTTGGGAAGTTCTGGTATAGAGAACTTAAAAGTTCACTGCACTAGCCCCCTTAAGTCCTTTCTGGAGTGAGGCAGGGGGTGAACAAATAAGACTTCAAGCAGTGAATTCCCTATGCTTGGCTTTGCAGTGGCCAAAGATAGCTGGTGGCACTGGTTCCTGAGGTATAGTGCCAGGGACGGGGGAGAGGGGGTCGCTTGTACACAAGGAGCAAAGGCCAAGTGGAGGGATGTGTTCGGTGCCCTCCCCTCACTTTCCTGCCTTCTGTAGGTGAGCTCTTTGCACTTGGCTGCTCTAAGCCACTGAAGTTCTCTCTGCGTGGCCCATAATGCTTTGTGTGTCAGTACTCAATAAATATGTGTTGAGTTGGATTGAATAGATAAAGCTACTGGCAAAAGGCCCTGCCCTGCAGGTTTGAGCTTGTGCACTGAGCTCAGCATTTCTCTGTTCTCCTTTATCTGTTTCTCCAAATCTTGCTCACTGAGCTCAGGATTTACCTCCAAACATAATCACTTTCTTTTTTTTTTAATTTTTGAAGTATAGTTCATTTACAGTGTTGTGTTTAATTTCTGCTGTACAGCAAAGTGACTCAGTTATACATATATATATTATTTTTCATATTCTTTTCCATTGTGGTTTATCACAAGATATTGAATATAGTTCCCTGTGCTATACAGTAGGACCTTGTTTGTTATCCATCCATAATCACTAGTTGCAGTACACTTGGTCCTAGTGGCCTCTCTCAATTGAAAACGATCCAGTGACTAAGTTTCCAAAGGTAGACCTCTCCTAAAAGAAGTAAAAGGAAGGAGATTCTGACACCTGCTAAAACATAGATGAACCTTGAGGATGCTATGCTCAGTGAAATAAGCCAGTCAAAAAGGGCAAGTATTGGATGATTCCTCTTAACGTGAGGGACATGGAGTAGTATATTCACAGACACAGAAAGTAGGATGGTGGGTGCCAGGGGATGTAGGGAAGGGAAATGGGGAGTTGTTCAACTGGTATGGATTTTCAGTTTGGAAAGATGAAAAAATTTATGGAGATGGCTGCCCAACAATGTGAATGCAGTTAATGCCACTGAACTTCACACTTAACAATGGTAAATTTTATGTTACATGTATGTTACCACAATTTTTTAAAAAAAGAAAAAAAAAGCACAAGGGTAACAGATGGTCTGTAGACCTCAGAAAGAGAAAACTGCATGAAGGTTGAACAATCAATTTGATTCTTCATTTTATTATTAAAAGAGAAAGCTTAGCATATGTCCAAGTTACTGTAATTTTCAATCCCATTTTGTAATGAGCTGAGTCACCTCTATTTCCTCCTTCTGTCTTCTCTCTTATAGTCTGGAAATGGATTTAAATTGTACTTGGGTCAGTGAAAGAACCCATTTCAGTTGAGCTCACTGTCCGGCCTCATGGACACCAGGAAGGGATGAGGGCTGGGAGGAGGCAGAAAATCACTGAGAGAAGTGGCCGGGAGTGCCATTCACCTGCCATCACAGCAAGACTTTGGGCAGCCTTCCACCCTGTGGGTTAGTCCTTGGGAAAGGACACTCCTTTTGCTGTCTTCCCAGGGCCTCTTCCCAAGGCTTCTGGCGCTTTCTAAAAACTGAGTTGTGACCTCAACTGAGCCACTAACTTATGAATTTGGTATGGTTTCTAGGGATACCCTGTAGCCCTGTCCGTGGGTCCAAGCCTCAAAGTCTCTTACCAGCAATAGACTCCGCAGTGTGGGAACAGTCCTTTCCCTCAGGGACCAGATTACAGGCTTGACAGGTTTTATGGGTTGAATTGTGTCTCCCCCAACCCCCCAAAATGATATGTTGAAATCCAAGCCCCTAGTACCTCAGAATGTGACCTTATTTGGAGATAGTATTTTTATAGACATAATGAAGTTAAAATGAATTCATTAGTGTGCACCCTAATCTAATAAAAGGGGAAAATTGGACAGAGACACAGACAAGCATACAAGGAGACACAGGGAGCAGACAGCCATCGACAAGCCCAGGAGTAAGGCCTGGAACACATCCTGCCCTCATAGCCCTCAGAAAGAACCAACTCTGCACATACCTTGATCTCAGACTTCCAGCCTGCAGAACCGAGACAAAAATTTTCCAATGTTTAAACCTTCTAAGTTCTAGTTTGTGGTATTTTTTTTTAACAATAGCCCTAGAAAACTAATACAGCAGGTAAAGCATATTTTCCCCACATTCCCTTCATTGGATGCTGACAATGTGACATATGGCTGTTCATAGTTACTGTAGTCCCCCTGAGAATTCCTTTCACCTCACCTCTCAGGGTGCCCCCACCAGCAGGCATTAGAGGCATGTTGTGTTATTGGACTCCAGGGAGAGTAAGTCACTCTGCAGAAGAGGCCTTCATCCCACTGATCATTCCTGTCTCTTCCTAATGAGCAGGTTCTAGAAGTGGAAGGAGAGCGAAAGAAGGCTGATGATGAAGGATTTCTTGATCAAAGGGCTTTCAGCACTTACTTGGAACAGGGGCCGCCTCAAGTGTTCTCAGCTCAATGACTCATCACTAGAGCCTACCTGGGAGAGGGTCACTTTTCTGATTTACACAGCCCCCCTCTTAATATAGTCTTGTCACTTACAAAAGGAAGTAAAATTCCATGCTGAGATGGAGGGGTTATTCTAAGGAATTTAGAATGCTAAAGACTTAGTCATACGGACTCTCAATGCTCCCTAATCAGTATCACTGGGATATTGCTAAGGTTTTATTTAGTAAGTCCATTAACAGCCTCTCACCTCTTCTCAGTTCATTATTTAGTGCAGTTAGAGTGCCTATTATGGGAAATATGTACTGTCATCTGCAGCTTAGACATAAAATTATGCTCTGTGCATAGTTGGTCAAAGCACTTCCACTCAGCTCATCACGATTTTTAAACCAGGACTGAGCAAATTGCTGTCTGATTATTCTGTCCAGCCCCATTAGTTAAGGGCCCTTTTCCAATCCAGTGTCTAAAGACTCAGCCAAAATAGGTTGTCTAAAAAGATTGGTTTTGAAAAATGAGATGAAGAGCTGTTCAAAGTGGTTTAGAGAACAAACTTCATTTCATCAAAGTACAGTGTCTTCCTCACAAATCCTTTCTGGTTTAATTTCTCTCCAGTAAGTTTCACTGCCTGAATTGGTGCAAAACGTGCAGCAGTTGTGGTAGCGATATTGTCGTATTAGATATTAAATCAAATGTGTTGATTTTCTACGGGGATCCTGGCATTTTTCCACAGAGGTTTCTACCTTTTCCCCGCAAAGAACTTACAGGGAAGCAGCACATTCCTCTAACCCAGACCTCTCCTCTGAACTCCAGACCTGGAGAACCACCTGCACCTTGGACACCTCCACTCAGTTACACCCTAAACTCCTTAAACTCATCCTGTACAGCAAGTGAAAAATGAAAATCACCATCATCTCATCCCACCCAAATTTGTTTCCCCTTCAATACCCAGCATCTCAGGGGATGGCAACTACTGATTTGCCAAAGCTCTGCAACTCCTTCTTCAACTGCCATCCTCAATGACTTTCCCTTTTCACCCCCATATCAGTAGCCAAACCTTGTTAACTCAGTCTTCTAAACCTCTTCTATCCTCTCCATCCTCACTGTCTCTCCAATAATTTAGTGTTGTTCTCTGAACAAGGAGATACCCATCTGTGATTCAGATTTGCTGTGGAGGATTCCCATCATGGCCCCATTCATGCATGGGTCTCCTCAAGTTTCTGTGAGTGTCCCCATGAAGCCTGTGCTGGCAGCAGATCAAGAATGGGTTTCCCTTTCTCGAGGGGAGGTCTGTAGCAAGGGGAAGGGGAGAAGCTCTGCTATGTGGCATGGAAGCAGGATGGATGGTATTGGCACACTGTACCTCTCCACCCCCAGACCCTGAAACTCCATGAGGGGAGGATGGAGAAGGGGCCAAAGTACACCCTTCTTCCTTGAGAGGCATTTTCCATGCTATCTGGGGGAAAGGGTGGGAGCCAGGATTGAGCCTGAGCCTAAATTAGGAAGTAGATGGGTTTGTCTTTAGTGCCTCCCACCTTCCTTTCTTTAGTCTCTTCTGAAGTACCCTGGGCACCCAGTACCTTCGTGGGATGGTAAGTCGCATCAGCTAGACAATGGAAGTCAGCAGTCTGATTACACTCAAGGACGGTCATGGCAAAAGTCTGATGACTCACTGCTCTAGCAGGGGCTGGTTCTTATTCAAAGGATAAGAGATGCCACTTTTCTTTTTCTTACTCCTATCCCAGACTTTGGTTGTACTACAGAAATGTTTGTGGTTAATGATGATGGTATTCACATAGATTGACCTTATTGCCAGGGCTCTGTGTTTTAGTCTCAGTTCTACCCCAAGAGAATACCAACAAGGAGGAGTTTGTCTCTAGAGTGTGATCAAAGGATCTGGGCTGTCATCTGAGCTTACTCCTGTTCAAGTCGCTAATGAAACGCCAGCCCCAAGAGCTCAGCATTCATCTGGTATAGTCATTTTCTATACATGCTGAAGGTCAAGCACATTGGCAGTTGCTCCACTTGGGTAGAGAGCAAGGATGGTGTGTTGCTCCCACTCACTTGCTCCTAAACTCAGGGCTTCTGTACAGCTCTTATCTTTTTATTCCACATGATGATTAACCAGTCCTTTGGATTATTTTTTTAGTGTAAAATGTATCAGACATACAAATAAGCAAAAAAAACAACAACAGAGTAATACAACCAGTGCTTATATGCCCACCATTCAGCTTAAGTAATTAAACAGTACAAAATGCAACTGAAGTCCCTTGTCTACCCCACCCTGATTTCATTCTCCTGCCTCCTGCCCAAGGTAATTGCTCTTCTATATTTAGTGGTTTTCATTCCTATGCCTTTCTCTATTCTTTGTTTTTTTTTCACCAAATTTTTTTAACATCTTTATTGGAATATAATTTCTCTACAATGGTGTGCTAGTTTCCGCTTTACAACAAAGTGAATCAGCCACAAATATACATACATCCCCATGTCTCCTCCCTTCTGCGTCTCCCTGCCTCCCAACCTCCCTATCCCACCCCTCCAGGTGGTCACAAAGCACCGAGCTGATCTCCCTGTGCTATGCAGCTGCTTCCCACTAGCTAGCTATTTTACGTTTGGCAGTGTATATATGTACATGCCTCTCTCTCACTTTGTCCCACCTTACCCTTCCCCCTCCCCATATCCTCAAGTCCATTCTCTAGTAGCTCTGCGTCTTTATTCCCGTCTTGCCCCTAGGTTCTTCATGACCTTTTTTTTAGACTCCATATATATGTGTTAGCATACAGTATTTGTTTTTCTCTTTCTGACTTACTTCACTCTGTATGACAGACTCTAGGTCCAACCACCTCACTAGAAATAACTCAATTTTGTTTCTTTTTATGGCTGACTAATATTCCACTGTATATATGTGCCACATTTTCTTTATCCATTCATCTGTCGATGGACACTTAGGTTGCTTCCATGTCCTGGCTATTGTAAATAGAGCTGCAATGAACATTGTGGTACATGACTCTTTATTATTGGTAGTAGGATCCCATGTTATGGCTGGTACCTCAGTTTGTTTATCCATTCACCTGTTGAAGGACATCTGGGTTGTTTCCAGTTTGGAACGATTACACATAAACCTTTTATAAACATTCATGTATGGGGTTTTGTATGAACACAAATTTTAATGTCTCTGGAATAAAGGTCCAAGAGTGTATTTGCTGGGTTGTATAGAAATTGCGTATTTAGTTTTATAAGAAACTGCTAAAAAGCTTTCTATAGTGGCTGTACCATTTTACATTCCTACCAGAAATTTATGAGTGATAGGTGTGTAGTGATACCTCGTTGTGGTTATAATTTGCATTCCTTGATAGCTAATGATGTTGAGCATATTTTCATGTGATTTTTGTAATCTGTATGCCCTCTTTGGTGAACTTATCTTCATGTCTCTTGCCCATTTTCTAATTGGCTTGTTATTTTTTATTGTTGAATTTGAGAGCCTTCATATATGCTAGATGCAAGTCCTTTGTTGGATATGTGCTTTGAAAATATTTTCTTCCAGTCTGCAGCCTTTTTTTTTTTTTGCGGTACACGGGCCTCCCACTGCTGTGGCCCCTCCCACTGTGGAGCACAGGCTCCAGACGCGCAGGCTCAGCGGCCATGGCTCACGGGCCCAGCCGCTCCGCGGCATGTGGTATCCTCCTGGACCGGGCCACAAACCAGTGTCCCCTGCATTGGCAGGCGGACTCTCAACCACTGCGCCACCAGGGAAGCCCTGCAGCCTATCTTTTAATCCTCTTCACATGGGCTTTTGCAGAGCAAAAGTTTTACATTTTCATCGGGTCCAATTTGTTGATTTTTCATTTTACAGAGTATCCTTCTCGTGTCAAGTCTAAGAACTCTTTGCCCAATCCTAAATATTAAAGATTTTGTCCTGTTTTTCTGAAAGTTTTACTGTTTTATGTTTTATATTATGATCCATTTTGAGTTAATTTTTATATAAGGTATGAGATTTTGGTCTATGTTCATTTTTTGCCTATAGATGTCCAATTGCTGCAACACCATTTGTTCAAAAGGCTATATGTCCTCTCTTGGATTTATTTTGCACGTTTGCCAAAATCAATTGGTCATATTTGTGTGCACCTCCTTGGTTTTCTGATCTTTTCAGGGCTTTAACTGGTTCCATGTCGCATCATGCGTTGCCTTAATTTCCTCTGAGATATATAAAAAGTGAGTCATCATTTTATAATGATACCCATATTGTAATTAAAAAAGATTTTGCAACAATATCTAATTAAGCACTGATCATACAGCATGAATTTAACTTGATTATTGTTAGTCTCAACTCTTCAAGGGCCTAATTTTAACAATTAAATTAGCCTGAAGCCACAGAGAATCGTGAGGTGAATCAGAACTTAAAAGTATAAAAATACACTTTTCTTTTTTACTTTAAGAGACTAAGTGGGGAAACTTCAAAGCTATTAGATCATAGAAATGTTAGAAGAGAAAACAGCAGATGGGAGTGGACTGGCTCAGAGGTTCTGCCAGCTAATGAAACTAAATGTCTCCTTTTATTCTATCTAATAAGTGGGCCTTCACTTATATATAGTCATGTTGCCCTATGCAGTAGTTGTGTTCTTAGAAATTTTGAGTGTGTGTCACCTGCACAGTGTAATGTACTAGAAAAGAGCCCTCTCTAGACTGGAAGACAGTAGTCCAGGCATCTAGTCCCAGCTCTGTCTCGAACCCACTGTGTGACCTTAGACAATCACTTAGCTCTTTGGACATGAAAAACTGCACTTTATCAAGCACTTACAATGGCTCAGCTGCTATGCTGAGCACTTTACATGTTTGACTCCTTTAATCCTCACAGTAACCTTGTGAGGTGAGCTAATATCATCCCCATTTTACAGATGTTGAAACTAAGGCTTTGAGAAGTTAAGTAGCTTGTCCAAGGTCACATTCTTTTTCTTTTTTAATTTAATTAAATTAATTAATTTATTTTTGGCTGTGTTGTGTCTTCGTTGCTGCGCTCAGGCTTTCTCTAGTTGTGGTGAGCAGGGGCTACTCTTCGTTGTGGTGCGCAGGCTTCTCATTGCGGTTGCTTCTCTTGTTGCAGAGCATGGGCTCTAGGTGCGCGGGCTTCAGTAGTTATGGCATGCAGGCTCAGTAGTTGTGGCTCGTTGGCTTTAGAGCACAGGCTCAATAGTTGTGGTGCACGGGCTTAGTTTTTCCATGGCATGTGGGATCTTCCTGGACCAGGGCTCGAATCCGTGTCCCCTGTATTGGCAGACAGATCTTAACCACTCTGCCACCAGGAAAGCCCTAAGGTCACATTCTTGGTGGCTCTTTAATGACCACATCACATCAGTGGATGTCAGAGGGCAGAATTCAGGTGGTCAGAGGAGCTCTCTTTGGTCTGGGCTTCATATGTGAGGTAGGGTCGTAATCCAGCAGGACTGAGGGTAGAATTTTGACAAGCAGAAGGAGAAACAGAAGTTAGATATATTTGTTAGCACTTTACAGATGGGGAAGCTGAAGTTTAAAGAAGTTATATAACTTGCCCAAAGTTACAATGTTTTCCAGTACTTTAACTCATGTTGTACTTATAAGGGAATCAGGGCTCCTTTTCCAGGATAAGGCCAACCTCTCCACTTGTCCTATGGATCCCATCTCTTTCTTCTTCTTGGGGAACTGGCTCTTCATCAGTTATTCCCTGTCATCGATGAAAATAACTTCTTATTCTGGGCTGTCTCTTTTGCCCCAGCAATTAAATATAAATATATCCCCAAATCTTTCTGCATTAAAAATCCCCCCTCCTGTCTTCATCTCAGCTACCTCTCAAGCTCATGAGCTATCTCTCTCCTGCTCTCTTAGCCATCCTTCTGTAAGGAGCTGTCTACACTCAATGTCTCTACTTCCTCACCTCTCACTCACCTGCCTCCTACTGCCATCTGCCTTCTGTCCCCAACACTCCTCATATACTGTGCTTACCAAAGTTATCAACAACATCCTTTTCACTAAGCAATGTTTCCTTTCTCATCTTGCTTGACTTCTCTGCAACAGTCAATGAGTTTGATTAATACCTCTTCTCCTGAGGCTTTTCCCTTGGCTTACAAGACATGGTGTTCTTCTGTCTTTTTTTTCCTATCTCTTTCTCTCCTCCCCTGCCTCTTTTGCAGGTTCACTGTCTTCCCACTTAGTCACTTTGTATTATTCTTCTAATATGTTTGCTGGATTCAATCTGCTATTATGTTGTGGAGGACTTTTGCATTTCTGCTCATGAAGGATATTGGTCTGTACTTTTCCTGAAATGTCTTTTTTTTTTAATCATGGTATCTCTAGCTTCATAAAGTTAATCAAAAAGTGTTCTTCCTCTACCATTTTCTGGAAGCATTGTATAGAATTCATGTTAATCCTTCTTTAAATGTTGGTAAAATTTTCCAGTGAAACTATCTGGGCCTGGACATTTCTTTTTTGGGACATTAAAAATTATAAATTTAATTTATTTAATAGTTATAGGACCATTCAAATTATATATTTCATATTGAATGGATTGTGTTTGGATTGTTGTTTTTTTGTGTGTGTTTTTCAGAGAACCAGTCTATTTTGTCTGAATTATCAAATGTATGTGTGTAAAGTTGTTCACTGTATGCCCTTATTGTCATTTTGATATCTGCAGCGTCTGTTATGATATCTCCTGTTTCATTCTTGATAGTGGTTATTTGTGTTTTGTGTCCTTTTTTGTGGTCAGTCTTGCTAGAAGTCTGTCAATTTTATTCATCTTTGCAAAAAACCAGTTTTTTTCATTGATTTATCTATTTTTTTCTGTTTTCAATTTCATCAGTATCTTCTCTGATCTTTATTATTTCCTTCCTTCTGCTTGCTTGGGGGGTTATTTCACTCTTATTTTTCTAGGTTCTTGAGGTTGGAACCTAGATTATTTATTTGAGACTTTTTTTTTGTATGCATTTAGTGCTATAAATTTCCCTCTCAGCACTGATTCAGCTGTGTCCTACAAATGTTGGTATGTTGTATTTTCATTCTCATTCAGTTCATTGTATTTTTTAAAATTCCCTGAGATGTCCTCTTTGACCCATGGATTATTTAGAAGTATGTTGCTTAGCTTCTGTGTGTTCATAGATTTCTCCATTATCTTTTGATTTTGATTCCATTTTGATTCCATTTTGGTCAGAGAATACACTGTAAATTTCAATTATTTGAAATGTGTTGAAGTTTGTTTTCTGGCAAAAGATAGGGTGTAGTCTATCTGGTATATGATCCTTGGGCCCTTGAAATCAGATAATATTAGTCCTCTGACTTTGTTTTCTTTCTCAAACTTTTTTTCTTTTTTTTTGCTATTCTTTGTTCTTTTATCAATCTACATAAATTTTAGAATTTTTTGTCATCTATATCTACTAAAAAGTTTTCTGGGATTTTTATTGTGATTGCTTTGAATCTATAGATCAATTTGGTGAGATTTGACTTCTTAACAAAATTGACTTTCAAGCTGCGGACATGGTATCTCAATCCATTCAGTTTGGACTTCTTTCATTTCTTTCTTTTTTCAAAGATGTAGTCATTCATTAATTTATCCATTCTACAATTCATTTGTTCAGTGTCAACCCTGTGACACACTGGGGTCAGAGCAGTGAATAAGGCTGATGAGACCTTGGCCCTTAGGGGGAGACAGACAGTAAACAAGGACAGTGTGATCAGGAGGGACACACAAAGCATTGGTACATCATCCTGTAGGGGCTGTAGGGGAAGGCAATGAGGGGGGCATTGAAGGCCTCCACCAGGAAGAGCCATCCAAGCTGGGATCCGAAGGATAGGTAGGAGTTAGGCAGGTGAAAGGGGGAAGGGTATTACAGGCAGAGGAAGTAGGGTGTGCCAAGGCTTTCTTCCAACATTCAGCTGCATTATGGGCACTCTGGTTTCATGGGACACCAGCCTTTGGAGTGTGGAGAGCCCTCAGGGACTAGTTTTCAGAGAGGAACTCTAAAGCTGTGCAGGTGCGTTGCTGCATGAAATGTTAGGAGAACACGGATTCAGTCTAGTCTGACTGATGGGATGTTAGGAGCAAAAAGGAGGGATGTGAGTGTATATATGTGTGTCCCCATCTCTCTTAGGGAGGGGGCTGGATACTGAGTTTGGAAAGGTAAATTGGGAAAGGCTTGTGAAGACTTGAATGCCACGTTACGAAGTTTGGACCTTATCCTGATGGTTGAATGGTAGTGCTCTGAAAGGTCAGATCTGTGTTTTAGAAAGAGCAAGCTGGCTATGGTGTGAGAATTGGTTCGACAACTGGCTTAACCCTTGTCTCTTCTAGAATGTAAGCTCCATGGGAGGAGGGACTGGATATGTTTTGTTTACCACTGAATCCTCAGCACAGTACGTAGCTCATGGCAGACCCGCAATAAAAATTCGTTGAATAAATGAATGAATGAATTTACTGCAAGTGTCCAGACAAGAGATGGTGCAAGACTGAACTATTCAGTGACAGGTTTCATGTGGTACTAAGGGGATCAGACCAATAGGACCAGGTAGTCAGAATGTACATAAACTACTTAGCACTGGCTCAAGCACAAGGTAAACGTTCAATAAATGGTAGCTGTTATTGGCTTTTTATCAATGATGAAATCTAGGCTCCTAAAGTTTCTGGCTTGGGGTTCTAGAAACATTGTGCTCAGCACTCATCATTAGTCCACTGAGATAGAAAGAAGCTGTTGGGGGGAGTAAGTCTGTAAGTGAAGATAATGAACTTCATTAGAGACATTGAGTTTTGAGGGACTGTCATGAGATTTTTGGCAATGATGATCTGGGAGGCACTGGAGACAACTTAGGTACTATCAGTAGCAGCTTTACATAACACAACCAGGGCCCAAACAATGGAAAAAATGTAAGAGCCACTATCATCCTGAAGGCTTGGATGTGATTTGGGCATGGGGGAGTGTGGTCCTCAGGAGCTTATGGTCAGGAGAGGCGGCTCTTGCTGATATTTTGAAAAGCCTGAGACGTTTTTTGGCTAGATCTTGGAAAACAGGGAATGATGTGGAGTCTGACTGGTCAGTGTCATTGGGAAGAGGTCTACTGAGTAGGCTTACCCATGGTCCAGGCTCAGCAGACCAAAGTTCTACCTCTTCTAGCTCTTAAGACATGAGAAGGAAGAGAAGCATGACACCTAGTACTCCGTTTACTCTTTGAAATTTCTGAAGATCTTCAGCAACTGCAAATATCTAGACTGGCCTCCAATCTCATTGTGAACAAATGATTGAGTTCAGGAAGATTATGTCTCCTTCCCATTCCCAGCAGGTCCCTGGGTACCAAGCCAGAGCCCTCACCTTCTGGCCCAGGTACCCACCTGCCTGTATATCTCCCCATCCACCTGGCCAACTGGCTGCCGGGGCTCTCAAAGTCCCTCAAACTCTTTCAGTTCCAGCTGGCTTTGGCTGCGTGGGCCTAGAGGAACAGCCATAAAAAGATTCCTCCTGTGGTGATTTACTTGCAAGTCTCCCGGTGAAAGGAATGAGTCATACAGCAAAGACAATCTTGTTAACCTAGCCAATTCTGCTCTTTGTAGTCCCTAGGCTTTAGTGAGAAGAGATGACATTTTAGGAATCACCCAGCTGCTTGAGCCAGGGACTGACAGCCTGTTTCCCCGGGGATTCTGCAGAGACTACATGGGGCAAGAAATGAGGAAACCTGGCTCAGAAGGAGGAGGACCAGGCTGGATGGTGCCACCCTCCTCTCCGTGGGAGACTGTGTTGTTTTCTATCCACCAAGCATGTTTCCACCATTTGCCACTGAGCAGTCAACAGTGGAGAGACCTGGCCCTTCCAGGAGCCATCAAGGCTGGTTGGGGTTGTGGGCAGCCTCCTCTGGTTCTGGGCACACAAGGTAAGTGCATCATTTGTGATTGTGACGAAATTGAATCCTACCCTTAAATCAAGTGTCGGCCTCAATTATTATCTCCTCTCTTTGTGTTCTTCTAGGAAGATTCCATTGTTTGGCTTTTATCAAAACACAGGGGAAATTTGAAGTGTGACTTTTGAGCCCCCTCTTATCTATAAGATGTGTGTAATATCCATTCTTGGGATTATCAAATGACGGAACAACATGCATATACGTACGTGTATATATACATATATGTGTGTTCCATCAAAACATTTATAGATTATTAAGTATGTAGATAGATGATAGAGAGATAGAGAGGTGATGGACAAGTGGGGAACCCATGGAGAGAGATCCCTCTCTATTAATGGGCAGCCCACAAAGTCCATGAGATCAGGCCCCTCTTGTCATTGTTACCCCCATCCTCCATTTTTCAAATGGAACCAACAAGCAAGCAGCATTAGCATTAGCATTAGCATTAGCACTGAAATCCATCTATGTCCTGGGTCTGTACAAAGATGACGTTGTTAACTGTTAGGGCTATTACAAGGATTAGGTGAAGAAAATACCACTGATGTATTTGCGTATGTTTGGGTAGAGTACATCTCCCAGTGTCTGGCACACAGGAGACCTGCAGAAAAGTGTGGTGAACCAAACATTTGTGGAATGAATTTTTAAAAAGCCATAAGTGCATCAAGCAGTCCTCTCAGTGGCTAGTAATGCCCATGTGCTCAGATGAGTTGAATAGTGGTATTATATTAGTGTTTGTGAAGAGTCCCATAATCTTAATAACTACAGCTCTCTAGGGGCACATTTAAAGACCTCAAATGAGTTGGGAATATGGCTAAGAGGAAACAGCATTCAAATCAAAGGTTCTACAGTGGTAACTAGTTGAACTTGGCTGGAAATTAAATATGGACAGAGATGTGGTCTGTTTCCACTTTTCTCCTATTACTTGGCAACTTATCGGACTGAAGCTAGGAACACAGATGCCACTGGAACTAATTGGAATCTTCCCAGGCTCTGTGCCCTGAGGTTGGTAGATGACCACAGTGGTAACATGATGGTGGAACAACTAGGGAATTCCAACATCTCATGGTTGGGAGGGAGGAAAGTAGCCAAGACTTTCAGTGCTATAAACAAAATAGCCTGAGTCTTCTGTGCAGTCACCTGCCTATGGAGGAATCAACCAGGTCCAGCGTCTCAGAGCAGAGGAGCTGGGGTGTGTTGTGTCACTTATGAAGTGAGTGCTCCCTTGTGCCATAAAGAACCCAGTCCAAGGCCTAGCACCGAGAATGTGCTTAGCAAACATTTGGTGAATGGGTCCAATTGGAGACTCATGGATAATTGAGGACCTTGAAGAGCTTTTGTTTATGTCAACATAATAGAAATTAAAGGCGAAAAATGTAAATATTTTCTTTGTTCATTTAGAAATAACATTTTAATGGAAAAAAAAACCCTGTTTTCCAAAACAAGAAAAATTAGAAGAGTGGCATTGTTTGTTCTTTGCAAATCTCTTTAACATCTGGTTTAATAGAAGAGAGCTGGATTTTCCTACCTCCAATATATTGTGATATTATACGTCATGTAGCCTCTTGAAGACTCCCCTGTATACTCATGAGGAAAAAAAATAAACAAGTAATGCCTTAGTATTATTATGAAAAGATTATTGATCTAGTAGATCCCCTGAAAGGCTCTCAGGAACCCCAAGCAGTCTGGGGAACCACTGCTCTATGGTATATATCTACCAAGGCAATTTCTGGGCAATAGGTTATGCACATTTTTAACCTTAGTAAATATTTCCAAATTTCTCTCCAAAGTGGTTATGACAGTTTATACCACCAGAAGCAGTGTTTGGGAGTTCCAGTTTCTCACATCTGAGTCAAAATTTGGTATTATCAGAATTTAAAAATTTTACCAGTCATGAGGGGTATGTTTTAAATTTTCATTTCCCTGATTACCAGTGAGGTTGAACATATTTTCATGAGTTTATTCAGGTGCTCTCTTCTGTGAATTCCCTGATTCTATTTTTTGTTCAATTTTTAATGCATTTGTTTATTCAGCTTTGATTAATAAGAGTTTTTAGTATATTCTTTATATAGTCTACTCCTTTGTCAGGAATAAGTGTTCTAAATACTTCCATGCTATTGCTTGACATTTATTTTTGATGCACAGAATTTTTTATTTCAATGTAATCAAAATCACATGCTATACTTTTTTCCCACAGGCTATACTTTTGGAGTCTTACTTATTTAATTCTTCCTTACCCAGAAGATATAAAAATCTTCTTAATTTTTTTCTTCTAAGAATTTTAAAGACCTTATTTTCACATTTAGATATTTAATCTGCCTAAAGGTTGACAGGTTTTTGGTATGATGTTAAGTAAAGGTATACTTTTTTTTTTTTTTTTTTTTTTTTGCCATGCCACACGGATTGCAGGACCTTAGTTCCCTGACCAGGGATTGAACCTGAGCCCTCGGCAATGAAAGTGCAGAATCCTAACAACTGGACCGCCAGGGAACTCCCAAGATATACTTTTTTATTTTCATCTTTTATATAAAGATAGCCAGTTGTCCTAGGATTATATAGTAAATGCACCATCATTTCCCCCACTTATTTCCTTATATGTGGTGAACTGTTTCCAGATTCTCTATTTTGTTCTGTTAGTTTGAGTTCCCTCACTACGTTTTTCTTCTGCAAAATATTTTTGTTATTCCTTGTTATTTTGTTATTCCTTTGTTATTTTGTTAATCATTTACTATTAAAAGCTTTTAATGAGATACATAATACAGTTGACCCTTGAACAAGGTGGGGGTTAGGGGCGCTGGCCCTCCACACAGTCTAAAATCCGAGTATAATTTATAGTCGGCCCTCCATATCCACAGTTCCTCTGTATCCATGATTCCACATCCACAGATTTCAACCCATTGCAGATTGTGTAGTGCTGCAGTATTTACTATTGAGAAATATCCACGTATAAGTGGACCCAAACAGTTCGAACCCATGTTGTTCAAGGGTCAACTGTACATACAAACGAATATATAAATTGTTCATGTAGAGCTTAAATTATAAAATGAACTAACTAGCACGTTGGAAGTCCCTTTAAACCTCTACCCAATCACATCATTCTTTATCCCCCAAAGACTACAGGTAAACGCTGTCATTAGTGTTGGGTTAATAATCATTCACCTGCTTTTTTTATAGTTTTACTGTATGTACCCCTACTACATATTGTTTAGTGTTGCCTGTTCCTAATATAAATGGAACCATATCATGTATTTTCTCCTTGTTTTGTCTTGTGACTTGCTCCCTTCCCTCATTATGTTCCTAAGATTCAGCTTTGTGAGGTGCATGTAACTATAGTTTATTCATTTTTACTGCTGCATAGTATGCCATTGTGTGAATGTATCACTATGTATTCTACTATTAGTAGACACTTGGGTAATTGTTTCAGGCTTATGCACATTTCAAACAACACTACAATGACTATTCTTTTATATGCCTCCAGATGCACATATGAAACAATTTCTCCAAACCAAGGAATATAATTGCTGGGTTATAGGGTAAGGGGATGCCAATTTCAGCAGGTAATGCCAAACTTTTCCAAAGTAGTTGTTATATTACTACCAGCAGTGGGTGCAAGTTCCTGTTGCCTCACATCTTGTCTATGAATACTCTGTTTTACCTTTGTCAATTTGGTAGGTATGAAATATATCATTTTTGTTTTAGTTTTCATTTTCTTGATTAAAATGGTCTTAAGCACATGTTTGTATGTTTATGGATCCCATGCAGTTCATTTCCTTCAAAATGTGTCTTTTGTCTAGTTTTTCTATTAGGTTATAATTTTCTTATTGATTTTTAGAAGTTCTTTACAACTTCTAGATATTAATTCTTTATCAGCTTTATATACTTAAATATGTTATTCCAGCATGTAGCTTGTCTTTGTTACTTTCCTTAGGGGTTCTTTTAATGAACAGAAGTTCTTAATTTTAATGTAGTTGAGTTGATCATTTTCCTTATTGGTTTGTGCTTGTTTCTCTAACCCAAGATCCTAAAGTTGTACGCTTGTACGATCTTCTGAATATTTTATAGTTTTGTATTTTACATTTAAGTCTTTAATAGAATTCTAAGTGATTTTCATATGGTGTGATGCTGACGTTTCTTTTCTTTTCTTTTCTTTTCTTTTTTTTTGTGTATAGTTAAACTGTTCTCTCAGAGCCATTTGTATTTGTAGTCCATCCTCCTCAATGATTTGCAATTCTTTCTGTCATCTATTAGGATACTGTGTGCATGTGCATTTATTTCTCGACTCTATGTTTGGGCCTTTGTTTTTCAGCATAAATTTTAGAGTTAGCTTTTTGAATTACACACACACACAACCTTGGGAATTATATTGGTACTGCATGTAATATATAGATCCATTTGGGAGATAATTGATATTTTAAAAATATTGAATCTTCCTATCCAAGATCACTATATGTTTCTCCATTTATTTATGTATTTTAAAAGAATTTTCAAAAAAATTTAACAGTTTTCTCCATAAAGGGCTTGCACATAATTTGTTAGGTTTATTGCTAAGAGTTTTCTTATTTTTTGACACTATAAATTATATTTTTAACTTAATAGACTTTATTTTTTAGGGAGATTTAGGTTTATTGAAAAACTGAGTGGAAAGTACAGAGAGTTCCCATATGTGCCCTAACACCCACTCCATAAAGTTTTGTCTATTATTAGCATCTTGCATTAGTATGGTACATTTGTTAGGATTGATGAGACAATATTGAAACATTATTATTAGTTAAAGGCCAGAGTTTACATTAAGGTTCACTCTTTGTGTTGTACATTCTATGAGTTTTGGGAAATGTGTAATGATTTGTATTCACCATTACAGTATCACACAGAATAGTTTCACTGCCCTAAAACCCCCCTGTGCTCCACCTATTAATTCCTTCCTCCCTCCCCCATGAATCTCTGGCAACCTCTAACCCTTTAACTGTCTCCACTGTTTTGCCTTTTCCAATATGTGGGTTTTTTCAAATTGGCTTCTTTCACTTAGCAATATACATTGAAGTTTCCTCCATGTCTTTTCATAGCTTGATAGCTCATTTCTTTTTAGCACTGAATAATATTCCATTGTACCACTATTTGAATGTACTACTCTTTGTTTATCCATTCATCAACTGAAGGGCATCTGGGTTGCTTCCATGTTTTGGCAATTATGCATAAAGCTGCTATAAACATCCATGTGCAGGTTTTTATGTGGCCATAAGTTTTTAACTCCTTTAGATAAATATTAAGGAGTGCAATTGCTGGATTGTATGTTAAGAGTATGTTTAGTTTTGTAAGAAACTGCCAAACTGTCTTCCAAAGTGACTGTACCATTTTGCATTCCCACCAACAACAAATGAGAGTTCCTGTTGCTCCATATCCTTGCCAGCATTTGGTGGTGTCAGCGTTTTGAACCTTGACCTCTCTAATATGTGTGTAGCAGTATCTCATTGTTGTTTTAATTTGTAACTCCCTAATGACATATGATGTGGAGCATCTTTTCATATGCTTATTTGCCATCTGTATATCTTTGGTATGGTATCTGTTAAGGTCTTTGGTGCATTTTTTAATTGGGTCTTTTGTTTTCTTATTGCTGAGTTTTAAGCGTTTTTGGTATATCTTGGATAACAGTTCTTTATCAGATATTTCATTTGTAAAGATTTTCTCCCAGGGGCTTCCCTGGTGGCGCAGTGGTTGAGAGTCCGCCTGCCGATGCAGGGGACACGGGTTCGTGCCCTGGTCTGGGAAGATCCCACGTGCTGCGGAGCGGCTGGGCCCGTGTGCCATGGCTGCTGAGCCTGCGCATCCGGAGCCTGTGCTCCGCAACGGGAGAGGCCACAACAGTGAGAGGCCCACGTACCACAAAAAAAAAAAAAAAAAAAAAAAAAAAGATTTTATCTCAGTCTGTGTCTTGTCTTGTCAGCTATGGGTTTTTTGTAGATGCCCTCTATCAGGTTGAAGAATTTCCTTTCTATTCCTAGTTTGTTGAGTTTTTATCATGAAAGGGTGTTGGATCTTGTCAAATGTTTTTCTACATCTATAGAGATTATCATGTGATTTTTGTTTTTTATTCTATTGATATTACATTACATTAATTGATTTTCAGATGTTGAACCAACTTTGTATTCCTGGGATAAATCCCACTTGATCATTGTATATGTATATGTTGCTGGATTCAGTTTGCCTGTATTTTGTTGCTTGTGTTGGATATTTTTACATTCTTCTTTAACTTTTTTTTCTGCTTTGCAATTAGGTTACTTGGAATAGTTTTATCTTTTCTTATTTTCTTTAAAGCTTTAGGAGGAAACAGCAGCATCTGTTCTATACTTAGTTATTTCCTACCACAGAGGCAAGAGGCTTCCGAATACTCTATACTATGCCCTGTGAATCATGAGATTTCCAGTGTGGCTGGTGGGAACTGGCTCTATTCCCAGCTCTATGAGAAGTCCAAGCATAGATTCCCTGAATTTGGAGGAAAGTTCTTTCTCTAGCCTTGGCCAATTTTCTCATATACAAGTGCTGATTAGTACTCTGCCAAATCCTTGAGAGGGATCCTCTGTGAATGTCCTTAATTTTCTCTCTGTGCAGGTTTTTCTTCTTTTATACTCTGTCCTAGCTGACTGTAGGTGCTTTGGTCTCCTCCGACTCTCAGCATCCCTCCTTATTTTCAGGGAAACACAAAACAGTTGTGGTGTAATGAAAAGTGAACTGGGTTGTGAGTCAAGAGGCCTGGTTTCTAGAGTCTGCCATACCGTTGCCTCATTGTGTGACCTTGATCATGCATCTGCCCCCTCTATGAGAACTCAGGATCTCTCTATTTAACAAGAGGATTGCTTTAGATGACTCTTCAGCTCTATAATGCATAACAACACACGTGTTCCATGCTTCACAATTTACAAATAACTCTCATATCCATTTTCTCATTTATTCCTCCTCTGTGTGGTAGTCAGGGAAAGAACATTGTGCTATTTTACAGGTGAGGAAACTGAGTCTCAAAGATGTGGTATCATAAGGCTAATAAATAGGAGTATTTGGACTCAAATTCAGACTTTGTTTCCCTAAATCCAATGCTATTTCTACTTCATATACTAAATTCCATGACCCCAGAGTTTCATTTGTTCACTCAACCAATACTAATGGACTATGTGTTCATCTGTGCTTTTGGGTCAGCAGACAATTTCAAGAATATCCTAGAATTTACCAGAAAGCACGAGTCAATTTTTTCTTGAGAAGAACACTTTTATATTAACTGGCAGATGGTCAGGAGGGTTCATTCAGTATGGTGAAAATCCCCTCATATTTTTGCCATCTTAACTAGGATATCAGAGGGATTAGCCCAACCCAAATGGTTATCTGGTTACTTTTGAGTTCTGGGATCACTGGCTCAGTGTGCTATTTCCTTTGTCCCCTTGGAGGCACTGTACATACTGAGTGGTTTTCCTCTTTTACAATGACTACTTGGAACACATTTGATGTTGCAGTCCATGGAGGCCAGACTTCGATGTAGATCAGCCAAATGTCCCAGGGCCTGGCACTATGACACTCAGAGACCTCTCTGATGTTCCCTTAGAGGCTTGGCAGCAGTGGATTCTTGGCAGTGCATTTCCCCGACTCTCCAAATTTACAGTTCCTCTTCACATGACACTCAGGCTGCTATAGCTCATGAAGACCTTTATAAAGACCAGCTTGGAACTGAGTATTAGGAAACTGCACACAGAGTATTGTTCTTTCAGGCGTTCAGCAAATATTTGTTGAGTGCCAATTTTATTCCAGGCAGTGTGCTAGGTGATTGAAATACATCAGTGAATAAAGCAACGTTTCTTCCCTCATGGAACTTACATGTAAGCAGGAAAAGACAGATGGTAAACATGATCCATATATGAATTTTATGATAGTATATTGGAAGGTTATAATAAATGTTTATGAAAATGAAAAAGTAGAACAGGGTAAGGTGGATTGAAAGTACAATGTATATGTGGGGGGGCATGGTGAGGTTGGGGCAGGATGCTATATTAGAAGGTGGTTTGAATAGGCCTCATTGAGAAAGTGATATTTAACCAAAGACTTGAACAAGGTGAGGAAATTAACCTTATGAAATTCTGGGGAAACAGCATTCTAGAAAAGGGAACCGTCAATGCAAAGGCCCTGAGGCAGGAATGAGACACATGTTTGAGGAACAGTAAGGAGACCAGTATGGCTGAAACAGAGAGAGCAAGGTGAGTGGCAGAAGAAAATCCAACAGGTAACAAGAAAAGGGACCTGATAGTACAGGGCCTTACCGGACATTTGTAAGGACTTGGAATTTTCCCTTTGAGTGAAATGGGGAGCAAAGGAGTGACGTGATATGACTTAACACGTTAGAAGGATTTCTTTGGCTGTTGTATTGAGAATACACTGTAGGGATCAAGGGGCAAAGCAGGAAGACCATTTAGAATGCTAAGGCAGTAATCTAGATATGAGATAAGGGTGGATTGAACCAGGGTGGTAGCAGTGGAGGTAGTAAAAACTGGTGGGATTCTGAATATATTCTGAAGGTAGAGTCATCAGAATTTGCTGCCAGATTGCTGTAGCATGAAAGAAGTGACAAGTTTGATGCAGATGCTTTTGGCATGACCAATTGGAAGGATAGAATTGCCATCAAATGAGACAGGGAAGGCTATGGGTGGGCAGGTTGGAGAAAAATATCAATAATTTAGTTTTTCAAATGTTGAGTTTGAGATATCTTATGTTCACACAAAGCCCTGTATGTGATTGTTTGTAAAGGTTTTATTCATAACTTTCAAAACTGCAGACAACTCAGATGGCCTTCAACAGATGAAAGGATAAACACACTGTGGTACATCCATGCAATGGCATACTATACAGCAATGAAAAGGAATAAATTAGGGATACACACAACCACATTGATGAATCTCAGATGCATTAACCTAAGTGAAAGAAGCCAGACTCAAATGGCTACGTACTCTAAAATTATATTTATATAACATTGTGCAAGAAGCAAAACTAAAGGCACAGAAAAAAGATCAACATTTGTCAAGAACTGGAAATGTCAGAAAGAGTTGACTACTCAGGGGCACAAGAGAAGTTTTAGGGGTACTGGAAATGTTCTATATCTTGATTGTAGTGATAGTTATACTAACTCTACGTGTTTGGCAAATCTCATAGAACTATATACTAAAAAGGGTGAATTTTATTGTATGTAAATTATACTTTAATAAATCTAAGTTAAAATATTATGTAACCCATTCTTCAAATTGCTGGGGTAGAACACATATTAGTTGAATGAAAATAAATGAATCAATGAACGTGATGAGACAGTGTTTGTAGTAGGGAAAAGCAATCACCTTTTGTGCATCAAGTTTATGTGCCTTGGTCTCTTATAAAGTAGTGAAGACCCTTTATTTTGATTCTAAGTGCTAGTGCCCGAAAGGGGTGACCAGTTGTGGCCACTACTGTAAAATGCACAATGTATGATCATCATAGATTCTGATGGTCTTAGTAAGGCAAGAGCATGTGGATTAAAGCATTCACGCAAAGCATTTGGCAGTATAGGTATGATGAATGTTTCTTGGGTCTTTTCTTTCCTGCTACAGGGATTGTAGCTGTGTTTCATATGCTTCAGAGGGCAGGTTTGAGCTGTGTCCCAATGCGAATGGAAAATGGAAATTTCTGGAAGGTATTTTTAAAATTTGCCTATTTGTACAAACAGACTTTTCTTGATTTTTCTAAATTGTTTGCTCCAGTTTGCATCTGTGGGTTTTTGTTTAGAGAGCAGCTGTAGAGAATTACAGCTCACAGCCTCAGACTTACAGATTCTATCTTTGCACGTTCTGAAATCAGTCAATGTTATTTCAGAGGCTTGCTGCTTGAGGATTCCCTCAGAGCACTTATAGGACCCACCAAAAAGAAACAGCCTGCCTTGGCCTCCACTCCCCTGCTCTGTCTTGAATTTACAAAGTTCCAAGCAAACACAAGAATTATGGTACCTTGTCAGACACAGAGGAAGGCTCTACATCTGTCCCAGGTCCTTGGAGCTCCCAGTTCTCATTATTAGCTTTGATAGAAACTTCCAGTGGGGCCTGGCTAGACAGTAGTCCATAAGCCATTGCCATTAGATGGATTACAGTCACAAAAATAAGCCTTGGACTGTGAGCTGCCTGTAGCTTATCTTAATGCCACAAGAGCATTGAAACGACTGCCTCTAATTAGCCAGCCATATGGCTTTGCTGCATTCGTGAGCTCTACCAACACAGTCAATCAAAGTTTATGCGCTTGTTTCCATTCAGTCCCCAGTCTCATCTGCCCTTTCCCACCTCTGTACCTTTGCTCTTGCTCTTCCCTCCACCTGAAATACTCTCTTGTTCCCAGCCCTCCCAGGTATGCCTGTTGAAATTCTCCCATTCTTTAAAGCCAAGTTTCCATCCCCTCTCCTCTTGGAGGCCTTCCTGAAACTCTGCCCTGGAACATTTCCTCCCTCCATTGACCCTCCTGAGTGATACATATGTCCCTGTCTTAATACTCCTTCTACACTACAAGTGATGGGAGGATAAATACAGGGCTTAGTCATCCCTGTACCTCTTCACCTTTCTCCTTCCTCCACCCTCTCCTCTCCATCTCATCTCTGGGTATGCCACAGAGCCCTGTTCAGAATGCACAATCAGGAAGTGTTTGCTGACGTGAAAAGCCAGAAGTCAGGATGAGCAAATGATTGAAATTCTGCCCTCTGCATTAGCCCCTGGGAAATCAGACAAGTTTTGAGTGTATGCCACTCAACATGCAAATATCTAGCATTGTCTTTAAGTGTTTAGAATTGCAATATATAAACTCAGTTATAATTAAGACTTCAAAACTCTATAGATTTCTTCTACCTCCACATAGAAATCAGAAAAAAATAACACTTCGGCAAACAAAAATGAATGTCTGCTTGAATTTAAGAAACTTGTAGATTCTGATTGTTTAAAGAAAACTTCAAAGCAGAAGGGAACTGAGCTGTATTTAATTCAAAGAGTTCATCTGATTACAGGTGAGACACACAATTCCCTGTATAAATGGCAGCAAACGGCTGCGTTGTCAGTTAGAGAGAGGAACACAAATATGGAGGTAGAATTCATACCTTGTCTGATTTGAAACCTGAATATTTACTGTTGAGATTTGTATGAGATTAGATCTCTCTGTTTAAACACTAAGTCAAGCTTAACAGGAGGAGATATTGCAAATAAACCATGTTCTCTCAAATGGTATCTTTAATCCTTTCATTAAAAAGGAAATCTAGCTGAGCTTTTTAGTGCAGACATTGATGGCTCTATAAATTCTGATGAGCCATGTGCTAGAATTCGTGCACCCTTAATAAGAAAAGGTGTACCTTGCTGACTTATGGATGCAACAGGGCTTACAAGGCACTGGCTTAACACCCAGGAATGTCTGGGTTCCAGTCTTGTCTCTGCTACCAACTTGGGCAAGTCCCTTCTCCTCCCGGGGCCTTGGTTTCCACGTCTACAGATAATTGAATTATGCTGGTATTTTCTATCAATGAACCTTAGGCAATGAAGCAGAGTTCGTTAAGTTGCAGTTCTCCTGCTGTTTTATGCTACTGTTCATTATTTAGTCCATTTGCAACCACACCCTATAGTTTTTAAGTATGGTAACAACTTAAAAGACTGACATGGTGTCAATATATTTTAAATGTCTTTGGCGTTTCATCTCTCTGGATGCATTAACCTTCTCATCATTGTGATGAGTGTTAAAGTCAATCAAGAAAATGTCAAACTTCTGTCAATTTCCTCCCTTGCATTTGTTACTGTGGAGAAACCTCACTGAAAGTATTGTATTTAAAGCACAGTCCCTTAGCTTAACTTCTTCATTTGTGGCAGGGAAGGGTCCAGAAACTGCAGGCATCAAAGCATACTGGGAAATTGGGTTGCTAGCACTCAGCACCTGGCCATTACACCAATATGTGTGCACTACCCCAGCCATGGATGCCTACAGAGATCCATTTGTGGGCCTTGACATAACATGTGACACTCTCATGTGTTGGGACCCAGCCAAGAGTGGCCTGCTCAGTGGGACTAGGAACAAGATCCTGGTTTGGGCCCATGGACAAATCATCCAGCTGTCAGAGGAAATTATCTATCTTTTATCCAGATATTTTGACTTCACGTACTGGGCCTACTGGGTGTATTCAACTGGAAGGGCCCATTTTGTTTCTCTTCACTGATTGCCTGTCTAGAGACAGTTTCCTTCAGAGGGACTGAGGGTGTTGAGCGGGAATCTCAGTATACATGGCCTGCAGAAACAGAAATCTCATGTCTGATGAGTTAGCCTTGCTGTTCAAAGACGTACTTCTCCATCTCTCTCCCTAACCATTTGCACTACTATATTTATAGAATATCAGGGGCATTCTCATCTGCTTCAAGAAGGGAGGTGGAGATGAAATGATTTTTTTTTTAAACCTGGTCACTGCTCTGTAAAGTAGTCAAGTTTACACTGACAATATGAGAAATTTTGACTGCAAAAATAAGCAATGAAATTTTTTTTATTTCCTGGAATTATATCGACACTGGTGATGATGAATATTTTCTTTGGAGTTACAATTTTGCAGTTTGAACTTTTAGCTGGGCTTCCCCCTAATATCTTTTTTTTAATCAATGCTATTCTTTGAAGAACAGTTAATAAAATTATTAAAGAAAATGAAGGAATATTTTCCACCTTCTCCATTTTAAAAGAGATATTCATGATAAGGAAACTTAGTGTCTGATACAGAAACACTCAGAAAGTTGATACCAGCCACTTCAGAAATCAGTGATAGTTATTTTTGTCAGTACAACTGAAATTACTTAGTGAAGTAGTGGTCTGATTATTCTTTTTATTAAACAAAATCCAAAATATTATCTACTTTTATGTCAGAACCTTATTTGAGCATCATTCTGTTTTGAACTTTAAAACCTACTTTACAAATTTGGGAATTCCCTAGTGGTCCAGTGGTTAGGATTCTGGGCTTCTACTGCCAGGGGCCTGGGTTTGATCTCTGGTCAGGGAACTAAGATCCTCAAGCCGTGCGGTGTGACCAAAAAAAAAAAAAAAAAAAAGAATTACTTTTCTTCTGTTCTTGGTACAATCTGAGGCTCAAACCATCTTGACTTATTTTGACTTTGAAAAATGTGAATGCAAAGCGATACTACTATTGGTGTTATTGCTTTTTTCCTTGAATTCAACAAATATTTGTATCATTAGCCAGATACCAGGCACCTTGTGTGTTTTCAGTGGTCTGCCACTATGTCAGCCTTAAAAGGCAGGCTGGCTCTGTGAACCCCAGGTATACTGAGCAAAGGGCAAGATTCTGGAAAGTGGAACACACCTATGAAATGGCAAGTCCCAAGAAACCCCTCAAGAGGGCTTGTACGATACACTCTGAGAGAACCTACCCACTGAAGGAACATGCACGTGGTTTGATTCTGTAAGGAACGCCAGATCCATTCATGTCTGTCCTCTTCACTTCTGTGTCCTCCAGTGCCTAGGGTAGTACCTGGTGCTTAGTAGGTGCACAATTAATATTTCTTGTGTGTATCAGTTATGGAAAGAGCCTTCTCACAATGAGTTGCTGTAAGCTCTTTTCAATAATATAGTCTCCCATAACATTTAAAATCGAATCCAATTTAACAGAAATGCACACTAAACCCTCGTCTTCAGAAACATGTCTCAGGTAAAAAAGACGTGCATTTAAAATATATGACCATAGGTGTGTGGGTTTATTTCTGGGCTTTCTATCCTGTTCCATTGATCTCTATTTCTGTTTTTGTGCCAGTACCATACTGTCTTGATTACTGTAGCTGTGTAGTATAGTCTGAAATCAGGGAGCCTGATTCCTCCAGCTCCATTTTTCTTTCTCAAGATTGCTTTGGCTATTCGGGGTCTTTTGTGTTTCCATACAAATTGTAAAATTTTTTGTTCTAATCCTGTGAAGAATGCCATTGGTAGTTTGATAGGGATTGCATTAAATCTGTAGATTGCCTTGGGTAGTATAGTCATATACACATTACTATATATAAAATAGATAGCCAACAAGGACCTACTGTATACCATGGGGAACTATACTTAATATTTTGTAATAACCTATAAGGGAAAAGAATCTGAAAAAGAATGTATATATGTATATATATACATATATATGTGTGTATATATGTATATATATACATATATGTGTGTGTATATATATACATATATGTGTGTATATATATATATAAATGAATCACGGCTGTACACTGGAAACTAACATGTTATAAATCAATTATATTTCAATAGAAAATTTTAAAATAAAATATATGACTACTCAAAACCATTCTTGGAATGAAGAGGTTACATAGGTCTCTGTTTTAGTCAAGAGCTGCTGTAAGTCCTTGGTGTTCATCACTTTGATTTCTAACTCTCACCATCCTTGGCATTTGAGCATCTCCATCAGCTGATCTTCTCACCTTTTTGCCCTTTTAAAGACACAGACACTCTGGTTTGGATTACCTGGGAGATTATCTACAGCCACCTTCCATGTGATGACTGAATCTTTTCTCCAACATCCCCAGCAAATGTTCAGGCAGCCTCTACTGAGGTGTAGGGGAACAAATGGGCCTGTGCTTTGCAGCCAGACAGACCTTTGGGTGAACCATGGACAGGTTGTTTCACCTGTTTGAGTGCCAGTAAAATAGGGATAATAACACCTCAGTTCCAGTGTTGCCATGACGATTAAATGCAGTGGTATATGGGTGAAGAGTCAGGGGTCTCAGTGACAGTGCTGAATTCTATTCTGCCTGGAGAACAGTCTTCCTCTACTCCCAGTTGAAGATACTGCTTCCCAGATGCTGGGACCCAACCTGTTACTCAGGAAAAGGAGCAACGTCAGGTCAGGATCTCAGCATGCTCAGCTGCTAGTTGGTCTGGCTGCTGGTCTCTCCCTCACCTTTCAGGACCAGCCTTTGTCTGCCTGCCTTTTCCTCTTGTGCTGGCCTTCAGGTGTCAGGGGCAAAATGCCTCACCAGCTCCCCAGATACCCACAGATTCATGAGCCCCACATGGTGACTCTGCTGCCAACCACCTCCCATTCTAAGGCAGTCAACCCTCAGGTAGGCAATGTCAGAGCAAAGTTCCTCCTTTCCCTCCCTGTTCCAATACCATTGTCTCCATGAACTTTGCAAAGTAAAATTGATCATTTTAAAGTGATAAGAATTTTAAGCTGAAAAAGATCTGATTTCTTTTTTGTTTGATCTAAAATTCAGTGTGCAATCACAAATGTGATAAAGACCTACTATGTGCTGGGCATTGGGTCAGCCACAGGAAGGGATACAAAGTCAAGCGAGGTACAGGCTCTGCCCTCGAGGGCCTTGTGGAGAAAGGTGAGCACGATGTGGAAAAATACTCAGCTGTGTCCTACATATGGTAGTAGAACTGCATCATTTGGGGAGGCATGGAAGGGGATTCAAAGGAGTGACGAGCTAACTTCTACAAGTCGGGTTCAGGAAAGGCGTCACCCTGCTCCCTTGCACTAGGGGTCTTAGTGAAATGTGACCCAAACCACAGCTTAGAATCTGCTGGGCAGCTTTTGAAAAACTGCGGACTTCCTGCATCAGACTCTCCTTAGGGCTGCTGTGAAACAGGTGGGGAGCCAGGGCAGTCCTTTAAATGGGGGCAGCAATTTGCTCTTCAGAAAAACAGTATGTTTTAAGAGTTCTCATTTCGGAAGTGCATCCTATACTAGCAAAACTGTTTTCTCCCTTTTCTTTCAAGATATGAATTGGAATGTCAAAATAAATCCAGCTGATTTCTTAGAAAAATTAGAACATCTAATTATCTCGTGCCTCTACCATGCCACTGGTATCTGGTCCTCCAGTTACAGTTGGGAAACAGAAACAGTTCTTAGGGAAAGGGTGCATATGCTCTGGATGCATATAAGAGAGGGAACGGCATTTTATGTGTGGAGGCAGCAGAGAGATGAGGAGAAGAAGAGGCGTAATGCAATGACATTGGCAGTGAGCCTAGACTCAGACCTAGACTCAAATCTAGGTTCTTTACCTCTTACTAATGTGTGACCTTGAACAAGTCTCTTAAGTTTTCTGAGCCTCAATTTCTTTTTTAAAAAAATTATTTATAGAAATTTTTGATGAATTAATGAATAGATGGATAAATTGTAGTCACTCTGAAGGCAATTTGGAAGCACTCGTTGGCATTTAAAATATTTGATTTCATATTTCAGAATCTAAAGTATAGTACAAATGCACCAAGAGGTAAATTCTGGAACAATAACTAAAGAGATAACTTTGGTCACCATCTGGGATTAGTGTAAGCTTTAAGGAGAATCTTTACTTCTATCTATGATTTAAAAAATATTAACAGGGTATTTTGTACATGTACTGCTTGGATAATTAAGAGAATTTAAATTTTAGAAAACCAAATACAGTAATTGTCTTAGAGCCAAGATAAAATAATTATTACCATTAATCATTCCATGCATGTGACTTTTTGGTTCCTGGCTGCCAAAGGAAAATGAACAATATAAAAGATTACATAATATTGTCTAATGAAAGGAAACAGACCAGTTGAGATATTTTATTTCTACTAAGCTCCTCCCAATATCAAATACTACACTTCTATAAATTCTTTGTATAAACTATCATATAAATGACAGAAATAACATTCGGGGTGCTATCTTATTAGAAGTTTTAAACAAATTGCAAAAGCATTCTTCATAAAACATTTTCTTGGGAATTCCCTGGTGGTCCAGTGGTTAGGACGCTGCTTTCACTGACAAGGGCCCAGGTTCCATCCCTGGTCGGGGAACTAAGATCCTGCAAACCACGCGGCAAGGCCAAAAAAAAAGTTTACATAAAGATGAAAGATAAGAGGGAGGCATAAATAAATATAGGTCAAAAAACACATTTTCTTCCACCAACTAGTTAAAAATGATAGACATTACTATTTGAAGGCTCAGTGAAGCAATTAATGTAATCCAAATACATTATATTCAAGTAGTATAATCTGAATAAGGATAAAGATACCATATTTTCATTATTTTATACAATATGATATATTATTTACATTAAAGTGTTTTCATAATGATGGTTACATAAATGTAACCTTTTTTATTAAATATTCTCACCAAAAACAGTGGTAGTCTAACAATAAACTCACACTAAGATATGGTAGATGATCTGCTGCTGTTTTTCAGTTATTCATCTTTCATGTATAGGTAGAAAAAGTAATTAATAACACATGGGCCACAAAAACATGATTTATAACGTGAAGAGTTTATATGATTTCTTAAATGTATGCACCTGTTCTCGCCTTGATCAGTTCATGTTTAAGCACTCCTTGGTAAATGCATTTCTTTTTTTTATTGAACTATAGTTGATTTACAATGTTGTATTAGTTTCAGGTGTACAGCACAATGATTCAGTTATACATATATATATATATTTAAATATATATTAAATAATAGGTGGAAAGGAGAATTTAACCCAAGTTTTCTCTGAACACTTTGAGGTTCAGAATAGTTCACAAAGCTGGAGGCAGGAAATCTGGGCAAGACAGTTAACCTCTCCTTTTTAAAAAACTTTTTATTTATTTATTTATTTATTTATTTTTGGCTGTGTTGGGTCTTCATTGCTGTGCGTGGGCTTTCTCTAGTTGCAGCAAACGGGGGCTACTCTTCGTTGTGGTGCGCGGGCTTCTCATTGCAGTGGCTTCTCTTGTTGCGGAGCACGGGCTCTAGGCACGCGGGCTTTGGTTGTTGTGGCACGCAGGCTCAGTAGCTGTGGCACACGGGCTCAGTAGTTGTGGCTCGTGGGCTCTAGAGTGCAGGCTCAGTAGTTATGGTGCACGGGCTTAGTTGCTCCATGGCATGTGGGATCTTCCTGGACCAGGGATCGAACCTGTGTCCCCTGCACTGGCAGGTGGATTCTTAACCACTGTGCCACCAGGGAAGCCCGAGACAGTTAACTTCTCTTAACCCCAGTTTCCTCATCTGCTAAATGGAGATTCATTTTAAAAATTGAGACATAATTCACATACCATAAAATCTACCCTTTTGAAATGTGTGATTCAGTATTGATAGTATAGTCACAGTTTTGAAACCATCAATACAATCAATTTTAGGATATTTTCATGAACCCAAAAGGAAACCCATACCTATTAGCTGTTACTGCCCATTCCCCAACTCCCTGCAGCCCTTGGCAATCACTCACCTATTTTCTGTCTTTATGGATTTGCCCATTCTGAACATTTCATACAAATGAAATCATTCAGTATGTGACTTTCTGTGTCTAGCTTCTTTTACTTAGCATAATGTTTTTGAGGTTGTAACATGTATAAGTAGTTCACTCCTTTAATTTCTTTCATCAGTGTCTTAGAGTTTTCTGCATACAGGTCTTTTGTCTCCTTGGGTAGGTTTATTCCTAGGTATTTTATTCTTTTTGTTGCACTGGTAAATGGGAGTGTTTCCTTAATTTCTCTTTCAGATTTTTCATCATTAGTGTATAGGAATGCAAGAGATTTCTGTGCATTAATTTTGTATCCTGCTACTTTACCAAATTCATTGATTAGCTCTAGTAGTCTTCTGGTAACATCTTTAGGATTCTCTATGTATAGTATCATGTCATCTGCAAACAGTGACAGCTTTATTTCTTCTTTTCTGATTTGGATTCCTTTTATTTCTTTTTCTTTGACTGCTGTGGCTAAAACTTCCAAAACTATGTTGAATAATAGTGGTGAGAGTGGGCAACCTTGTCTTGTTTCTGACCTTAGCGGAAATGGTTTCAGGTTTTCACCATTGAGAATGATGAGATGTTTAACTTTTTGAGGAACTGACGAGCTGTTTTCCAAAGTGGCTGCACCGTTTTACATTCCCACCCCTAATGTATGGAGGTTCACATTCTCCACATCCTCCTCAACACTTTTTATTATAAGTCTTTTTTGACCGTAGACTTTCTAGTCCGTATGAAGAGGCTAAATGGTGATTCTAATTCCTATTCTTTTGTGAGAATTATAAATATATAATTATAAGGAAGAGTTTAGAAAACTATAAAGTGTTCATGAAGTATGAAATATTAGTAAGAAATAACTCTGGGTTCATAGCCTGGGTTTATCATGAATGTTGAGCTTTGGAATTTCTTTTGTGAGTTTTAGGGAATTAAGGCAGGATTTGGAGGAAGGAAATATTTTTAGAAATATTCATCAGCCACTAGTGAAAAAATAATGCATCTAATTCAGAACCCAAATAGCTTTATTTTAGATGTTTCTGTACGTCAGTGTAATTGGTGAGATTCTCAAAATTATGACACTCTAAAGCAAAAGTGCCTTCATTTTTCTTCTTTTTTTAAAGTTATCCTTTAAAAAGTTTTTTTTTTAATTTTTAAATTTTTGGCCATGCCACACAGCATCCAGGATGTTAGTTCCCTGACCAGGGATTAAACCCATGCCCCCTGCAGTGGAAGCATGGACTTTTAACCACTGGACCACCAGGGAAGTCCCAAAAGTGGCTTCATTTTTCCAGTGTGATTATGAAGTGAACACTAGTTAAAATGATGCCCCAAACTTGTCCCTTTATTGAATTTTCTGCTCTAGGCCCTGCCAAGTGAGTCATTGGCCTATGAGACCTCTTTAGCTAATGTTTATATGCTGAGGACACTGTTAGCATTGGCTAGAGCTGGAGGCCCTTTGTGGCGTGGTAAAGAACATGGGCTTTGGAGTTACACTGATGCTCTTCACTCCTTCAAATCTGATCTTAGGCGAGCCACTTACCTTCCTAAATCCCCTCATAAGTTTGCTGTGAGACTTAAGTGAGATAATACCTATGGAAAGCACCTAGCACTGTGCTGGAAAAAAAGTACTCAGTAAAGGGAACTTTTTTTTCTTATCACCACTATCAGGCTGGCCAGTAAGACAAATCCCACCTGGATCCACAGCCCTAAGTTTAGGGTCAGACTCAGAAGGAGGGATCTATTTTGAGTAAGTGTTACCATTTATTATTATCATGGTGATTATATCATTAATAGTTTTGTTGAGGTACAATTCACATACAGTAAACTACACATGTTTAAAGTGTGCGATTTAATTAGTTTTGACATGTGTATACATCCAAGAAACCACGATCAAAAGAAAGATAGTGGAGCTTCCCTGGTGGCGCAGTGGTTGAGAATCCGCCTGCCAATGCAGGGGACACGGGTTCGTGCCCGGCTCTGGGAAGATCCCACGTGCCACGGAGCGGCTGGGCCCGTGAGCCATGGCTGCTTAGCCTGCACGTCCAGAGCCTGTGCTCCGCAACGGGAGAGGCCACGACAGCGAGAGGCCCGCGTGCCGCAAAAAAACCCCAAAAAACAAAGAAAGATAGTGAATCTACCCAAGACCCCCACATCTTCCTTGTGCCCCTTGGTAATCCCTCACTCCTACCCTTACCCACCCCCAGTTCCCAGGTAACCATTACCTGATTTCTCTCTCTATAGATTAGTTTGCATTTTCAGGAGTACTATGTAAATGGAACCATTGAATATGTACAATTTTTGGTCTGGCTTCTGTCACTTAGCATAATTATTTTGAGATTCATCCACATGGAGTATATCAATAGTTTATTCTTTTTATTGCTCAATAGTATTATATGCTGATTCTCTGACTCTACTACAATTTGTTTATCCAATCATCTGTTGATGGACATCTGTACAGTTTTCAGTTTAGGGCTATTACAAATAAAGTTGCTATGAATGTTTGTGTACAAGTCCTTACCTGAACATTTGCTTCATTTCTCTTTGATAAATACCTAGGAATGAAGTGGCTAAATCATATTGTAGATGCATGTTTTTAACTTTCTAAGAAATTGCCAAACTGTTCTCCAATGTTCTGCCCTTTACATTTCCAACAGTTTTGTATGAGCGTTCCTGTTCCTCCACATCCTGGCCAACACATAGTATGATCAGCCTTTTGATTTTAGCCATTCTAATGACTATGTAGTTGTATGTCATTTTGGTTTTCATATGCATTTCCCCAATGACCAATTATTTTTAGCATCTTTATATGTGTGCTTATTAACCATTCATATATCTTCTATGATGAAGTGTCTGTTGAAAACTTTTGCCCAATTTTAAAAATTGGGCTGTTTGCTTTCTTGTTATTGAGTTGTGAGGATTCTTTATATATTTGGATACAAGTTCTCTATCACATATATGGTTTTCAAATATTCTCTTCCTGTCTGCTGCTTGTCTTTTAATTCCCTTATCACTTTCAAAGAGTAGAAGTTTTTATTTAACTTTGATAAAATCCAGTTTATCAATACATTCTTTTATGGATCGTACTTCAGTGTCATATCTAAAAAAATCTTTGCCCAACCTGAGGTCACAACTGTTTTCTCCTATAGTTTCTTACAGAAGTTTTATAGTTTTAGCTTTTACATTTAGGTCTATAATCCATTTTAAGTTAATGTCTGAGTATGATGGGAAGTATGGATGATCAGATGGTTTATTTTTACATATTGATATTCAATTTTTCCAGCACCACTAGTTGATAAGACTGTACTTGCTCTACTGAATTGCCTTTGCACTTTTGTCAAAAATCAGTTGTTTATATATGTGTGGGTTTATTTCTGGACTCTCCACTTCTGTTCCATTGATCCATTTTTCTACTTTTATGCCAAAACCACATTGCTTTGATTATTGTAGCTTTACAATGTCAAAATCAGTCACTATTTGCCCTGTTTTTTTCTAAAGTTGATTTAGTCTTTTATCTTTTCATTGGAATTTAAAAATTATATTGTCAACTTCTACAAAAAACCTGATGGGTTATTGATTAGGATTGTTGTGAATCTGTAGACCAATTTGGAAAAACCTGACATCTTAACAAATTGAGTCTTCTGACCAATGAACAGGAGCTCTATGTTTTCATTTATTTAAGCCTTCTTTAATCATCTCGATAACATTTTATAATTTTCAGTGCACAGGTCCTTCACGTATTTTGCTAAAATTTTCTCTTAGTTTATCTTATTTTTAGTTGCTATTGTAAACATTTTTATTTCAATATCTGATTGATCATTGATACCATATGGAAATAAAATTGATTTTTGTATATTGATCTTGTAATCTACAATGTTGCTAAACTAATTTATTAGTTTTAGTAGCATGTCATCTGTTAATAAAAGTAATTTTACTTTTTCCTTTCCAATATGGATGCCTTTCATTATTTTTTCTTGCCTAATTTCCATGTTGAACATAAGTGGTGAGAATGGGTATTCTTATCTTGTTCCTGATCTTAGGGAAAAAGCATTCAGTCTTTTCCACTTAATTATGATGTTAGCTGTGTTGTTTTATTGTACATTGCTTTTATCAGGTTGAGGAACTTTCCTTCTATTCCTAGTTTGTTGAGTGTTTTTATAATGAAAGAGTTTTGGATTTTGTCAAATGCTTTTTCTGTGTCTGTTGAGATGATCATGCATTTTAAAAATTTTAATCAATTAATATGGTACATTACATTGATTGATTTTTGGATGTTAAACCAGTGTTGAATTCCTGGGATAAATTGCACATGGTCATGGGGTATAATCCTTTTTATAGCTACTGGACTGGGTTTGCTTGTATTTTGTTGTGGATTTTTGTGCCTATATTCAAAAGGGCTGTTGGTATGTAGTTTTATTTTCCTGTGATGTCTTTGGCTTTGGTTTCAGGGTAATATTGGCCTCAGAGAATGAGTTTGGAAGTGTTCTCTCCTCTTCTACTTTTTGCAAGCATTTGTGAAGAATTGGTGCTAATTCTTCTTTAAATATTTGGTTTAATTCACCAGTGAATCCATCTGGGCCTGAAATTTTCACCCTTGTATATTTTTTAACTACAAGTTCAAATTTTATTAATATATAAAGGGCTATTTTGGTTATGTATTTCTTCTCCTTTTCCTCCTCTTTTCGTTCTTCCCCTCTTCCTCCTCCTCTTTCTTTTACTTAGTATTACTGGTTTATTATAAAGGGTACATCAAAGAGAGCCAAAGAAAGGGCCAAAAGGAAGAGATGCATAGGGCAAGGTATGGGGGAAGGGGCATGGAGCCTCCATGCCCTTTCCAGGTGTGCCACCCTCCGAGAACCTTGATGTGTTTGCCAACCTGGAAGCTCCCCAAACTGCTTTGTTTAGGGGTTTTTATGGAGGTTCCATTACATAGACATGATTGATTAAATCATTGGTCATTGGTGATTTACTCATTTACTCAGTCTTTAGCCCACTCACCCCTCTCCAAAGGTAGAGGGTGGGGATAAAAGTTCCAACCCCCTAACCACATAGCTGGTTCCTCTGGCAACCAGCCTCCTTCCTAAAACTATCTAAGGGCCCACTAAGAGTCACCTCCTTAACATAAACTCAGGTGTGGTTGAAAAGTATTTCTTCTTGAGTGAGCTTTGGTAGTTTGTGTCTTTCAGAAAATTTGTCTGTTTCATTTAAGTTGTCACATTTATCGGCATACATTGTTCATACTATTGATATTTTTTAAAAAGTTTTATCTGTAGAATCTGTTGTCATGTCACCTTTCTTGTTACTGATATCAGTTTTTTTGTCTCTTTTCTGCTTTTGTTCTCATTCGTCTGGCTAGGCTTATAAATTTTATCAGTGTTCTCAAGGAATCCCCTTTTGGTCTCATTGATTTTTTCTATTGTTTTTCTATTTTTTATTTTCTATTTTATTGATATTATTTGGCCTTTATTATTTTCTTTCATCTACTTTTTTGGGTTTAATGTGTTTGCCTTTTTATAGGTTATTAAGAGAGAAGCTAAGGTCATTGATTTGAGGCATTTCTTCTTTTCAAATATAGGCATTTAGCAATATAAATTTCCCTGTACGTACTGCTTCAGTGGCATCACATAACTTCTATTATGTTGTGTTTTCATTTTTGTTCTGTTTAAATTATATTCTAATTTCCCTTTAATTTCTTCTTTGACCCAGGAGTTGTTTTAGGAGTGCATTATTTAGTTTCCAAATATTTGGGGATTTTCCAGACTTGTTTTTCTTATTGACTTCAAATTTAATTCCACTGTGGTCAGAGAATAAACTTTGCATGACTTGAATCCTTCTAAATTTATTGAGAGTTGCTTTATGACCAGAATATTATATCTATCTTGGTAAATATCCCATGTGCACTTGAAAGGAATGTGAATTCTCATGGTATTGGGATTATTCTGTAAATGTCAATTAGATTAATTTAATTGATAGTGTAGTTCATATTTTCTATTTATTTACTGATTTTCTGTCTACTTGTTTTTTCACTTATTAAAAGAAGGGTATTGAAATCTCTATGATTGTGGACTTGTCTGTTTCTCCTTGCACTTCTATCAGTTTCTCTTTCATGTAGTTTGAAGCTCTGCTACTAGGAGTAAAATGTTAAGGATTTTTTTTCTTCTCTTGATTAATTGACAGCTTTATTGTTATGAAATGGCATCTTTAGCTTTGATAATATTCTTTCCTCTGAAATCTCCTTTTTCTGATATTAATATAGCCACTCTGACCTATGGCTAACTCCATCATTCCTTTCCTATAGGGCAAAACTCAAATGAGAGACCCTCTACCTAGGGAAGTAAATGGACTGAAATTGATCACAAAGTGTCTCCACCAAGAAGCTGGAAGCTTGTTACAGCTGTTCATAAAAAAATAATTCCACCAGTGTCCCTCCAGGAAGGTAAGGTCTATTTCTCCAGAAGGCCTCAGGAGAAGGAAAAGAGTTACAATGCTATCAGTGCCAGCAGTAAAATAAAATAATAAAAGTGTCTTGTGTGTGTGATGATACATGTTGAGAAGACCTTTTTAACGTAAGTAACACATTCCTCTGGTTAAGCCAAGCCCCTTCCTGCGTGCATTCATCACTTTTAAGTTGTAGTT